>NW_023270855.1:50250936-50561876 GCF_011800145.1 Mirounga leonina | reverse complement strand
AAGGCTTTCCCACATTCCTTACATTTATAAGGTCCATCTCCAGTGTGTGTGATCATGTGTGTTCGAATGCTTGACAGAGAAATAAAGGCTTTCCCACATTCCTTACATTCATAAGGTTTCTCTCCTGTGTGAATTCTTTCATGTATTCGCAAACCTAGAGGAGAACTGAAGGTTTTCTCACACTGTTTACATTCATACTGTTTCTCTGCAGTGTGAGTCCTTTCATGTCTTCGAAAGGAACTGGGACAACTGAGGGCTTTACCACACTGCTTACATTCATAGGGTTTCTCTCCAGTGTGATTTCTTTCGTGTATTCGCAAACCCAGAGGGGACCGGAGGGATTTCCCACACTGTTTACACTGATAGGGTTTCTCTCCAGTGTGAGTCCTTTCATGTGTTCGCAATGAAGTAGAACAACTAAAAGCTTTCCCACATTCCTGACATTTGTAAGGTCCATCTCCTGTGTGAGTGATCATGTGTCTTCGGAAAGTTGTGAGCCACGTAAAAGCTTTCCCACATTCCTGACATTCATAGGGTTTTTCTCCAGTATGAGTCCTTTCATGTCTGTGAACAGACTTGCGGTAGCTGAAGGCTTTCCCACATTCCTTACACTTATATGGCTTCTCTTCATATTCGTGATACTCATATGGCTTATGTCCAGTGTGAGATCTGATGTGCCTATTAAGGGACGAATGACGCACGAAGACTTTTCCACACACACTACATTCACATGGTTTTACTCCAGAAGGCGTTTTCTTGTTCAGATTAAGATCTGGAGTCTGGGTGATGGTTTCTCCACACTGATGACCTTCAGGTGGTTTTACTCCAGAAGGCGTTTTCTTGTTCAGATTAAAATCTGGAGTCTGGGTGATGGTTTCTCCACACTGATGACCCTCTTTGCTTTCACAACATTTTTCTACCATATGACTTCTGTAAAAAATGGGAAGTATTTTATTAATGATTTCTTAGTAATTCATATTAGTAGGGTATTAGAATTACATTTTTATAACTTACAGCAAAATGAAGGTTTCCTGCCCTTTCTGAATTGTTTGGAAAGTTAATATACTGAATGCTCCGTAAATAGGACTTGACCACAGCTATTATGTAAACAAAGATTATTAACATACAGGGTTTCTTTTTTGTTGTTTTTATCTATCCATCCATCCATCCATCCATCCATCCATCCATCCGAGAGAGAGTGAGCACAAGCAGGGGGAGTGGCAGGCAGAACAAGGAGCCCAATGTGGGGCTCAGTCCCAGGACTCAGATCATGACCTGAGCCAAAGGCAGACACATAACCGACTGAGCCACCCAGGTGTCTCAACATATGGAGGGTTTTTTTTCATATGGGGTTTCTTTATGCTGTTTCCAAGTGGACAGTTTTGCAAACATTCAACACCTATGTCACATTTAAGTAAATATTTCCAGTGAAAAAAATTTAAGGATAAATTTCAATAACTTGTGTTTTATTTATTAACAATTTTATTTATCCAATTGACAGAGAGAGAGAGAACAGGCAGGGAGAGTGACAGGGAGAGGGAGAAGCAGGCTCCCACTGAGCAAGGAGCCCAATGTGGGACTCAATCCCAGGACCCTGGGATCATGACCTAAGCTGAAGGCAGACGTTTAACTGACTGAGCCACCCAGTACCCCTGAATAATTTGGCTTTTAAAAATTCATGACATAGGATTCTCATGTGGGACACTGCTACACTGCGTGACTCACCTTAGTCTTCTCCCCTGGGTATTGTACCTATCTTCGGTGTCATGATCTTTCCATTTTTTCTCTAAAATGCAGATGGAGAAAAAATTCCATGTTATTAGAAATTATAGAAAAATTGCTAGATTTTAGGTCTATGATGAACTTAGCTTACTAATGTACTCTTTTCCCACACGTCAGAATAAGACTGATGGGCAAGAAATACTTGTTCTCTAATTGCCAAAGTTTGGTAAGAATGTCATCATCTTTACCTATTGAGGCCAGGTTTCTGAAGGTTTCCCGCATCACATCTCTGTAAAGTTTCTTCTGCGAAGAATCCAGTAAAGCCCACTCTTCCAGGCTGAAGTTCACAGCCACATCCTCAAAGGTCACTGAGTCCTAAAACATCCCAAATATGTTTACAGGAGCATACATGAGTCTGACAGCACTGGGGATTTATGCTCAATTTATAGGAAGGTTATGTATGATTCTGTGGTCTCCAAACATTTATGTCTTGGTCATGAGAATCTTACTTTCTGTTCACACTTCCTCATAAATTTAACAGCATCATGAACACATGCAAATTATTTATTCATCTTTACTATGATCACTTTAAATGTTACTGTTCTCTAATGGCAGGGTCTAGAGCACCTTGGAGAAATGAGAGAAATGCTATACAAATGAAACAAGTATTATTTTAAGCACACTAATTCCTTTTGAGAAAAACTCTCTCATCTCCTTCCTTCTTACCTACCATTTAACTCAGCACTCCATGATGTACGGGGTCAAATCTGCATGAGGTTTTAATGAATAAAACACAATGAAGAACTGGAAGCTTTTTCTTCTAGTCCCATCACCAAACATGAGAGTCCAGGAGGCCTGTGGAAATGCAACTTGTAACAAGGATCAGCTTGCCATATCGGCCTGAAGGCCGTTAGAAGTAGCCAGATGTAGCTGGATAAATGAAAATATTCCTGTGAAGAAGTAGAACTTTTCACTTTGTGTAATTCTTATTGCACTCAGTTTTTCCATTCTCTCTGTCCCACTTCGTGGAGCCAGGAAGTTACTCAGAAGTTAGGGCTCAGAGATCTCCACAAAAACCCTATCCACATGAGCCTCAGGGCTGCTGCTCACTTTTTAGGACACACACTGAGATGAAAAGGTGCTAGAGGAACTCTTTTTTGGTCCAACTGTAACAGCGTCCTCTGGCCCGTGCCAACCCTGACGAACAGGTTAAGAAGTGCAGGTTGCGAGGGAGTTTCCTGACATCCACAATGGTTTGATGGTGAATCTGTTCATGATTATTAAATACATAAAGGATTCAGCAGTGCTTTCCTCCAAAAGAACATAAAATGGCCATTCTCCAACTTCGGGAGGAAGTTTCCTGACCAGCGCTCTCGAGGGGGCCTCTTATCTCCTCTCACTTAGGAGTTCGGCTGTGCTGGACAGAAGCACAACAGCAAACCCGAGTGCGGGAGTCCCTTAGTTGAGGACACCACATGCTGCCCACAGGGTATAACTGAGGTCTCTGGGGAGGAAGGCAGGCCTCTCAGGCAGGCCTGAAATGGCTTGAAAAAGCAGGGAACGGCATGCAGACCTTTTTCTCCCCCGAGGTTGTGAGTGGACTAAAGGTTCACACACAAGGGCAGGCGCCGGCATGAACTGAACCTCTTGCCACTGCCAAAGCAGGAAGCACTAGGCCTTCTTACTGCCTTGGGCAGAAGTGGACCAAGGAGGAAGAAGGAGGGATGAGCTTCAAAGCTGTGAGCAGTCAAACATCAAAAATCGGAGTCAGAGACTTGGGTTTTTTTTTTCTTTTTTGGGAAGGGGGGGGTTCAATATAATGAACTTAGAAGCAGTCTCTCCCTCACAAGGAAAAAGCAAAAAAAATTAAACAACTCTTCTTTGACCCATCAGAGAAGTGAGGACACAGGGCAAACCACGGTCTTCAAAATTGGAGACAGAAAAGAAGCTATTTTGAAATATGCCCAGAATATTCTATTCTTAACAAGGCCTGTCCTCAGAAGAATCTGTTTCACTGGGGCCTAAGCAAACAGAAAAAAAAGAACACAATATCCAAGAACTCTGGGATAATGACAAGGGTAAAATACACACAGTGGGAATAACTGATAGAAATAAAGACAGAAAAAGTAAGTGAAGCAATAATCACTGCATCTTCCTACCATTCGAGATTGCAAACTGCAGATCTGGGTAGCTAAGAGAGCACAAAATATGAAGGGGAAAAAAACCCAAACAACCAAAAATGCAAATTCAAGCATATCCTATTCAAACTGGAGAAAAATCGAAAACAAAGAGATTATAGTGAAAGAAGCCAGAGCAGGGAAAAACAAACCTCAGTTACACTGAAACAGAGGTAAGAATTAAATTGGACTTCTTTCTGAAACCATTTCAGCAAGAAGAGACTGGAGCAAAACACTTAAAGTGCTGAAAGTAAAAAACCACCATCCTACAATTCTGTGTTAAAATTATTCTTCAAAAACAAGGAAGAAATAAAGACTTTCTGAGGCAAACATTGAGGAATTTGACATGAGTACACCTGTTTTTCAAGAAACACGAAATTCATCGGGAGGTAAATAAGAAAGGCAGAGCATTAGGAAAGAAATTAATGAAGGTAAAATACCTTTTCTTTTACTAACAAATCTGACAGGTATCACTTTTTAGAAAAATTTTTTTATTGTTAATCCCCATCCATTACATCATTAGTTTTAGATGTAGTGTTCCATGATTCATTGTTTGTGCATAACACCCAGTGCTCCATGCAGAACGTGCCCTCTTTAATACCCATCACCAGGCTAACCCCTCCTCCCACCCCCCTCCCCTCTAGAACCCTCAGTTTGTTTTTCAGAGTCCATCAACTCTCATGGTTTGTCTACCCCTCCGATTTTCCCCCTTCATTCTTCCCCTCCTGCTACCTTCTTCTTCTTCTTTTTTTTTTTTAACATATATTGCATTATTTGTTTCAGAGGTACAGATCTGAGATTCAACAGTCTTGCACAATTCACAGCGCTTACCAGAGCACATACCCTCCCCAGTGTCTATCACCCAGTCACCCTATCCCTCCCACCCCACCCCCCACTCCAGCAACCCTCAGTTTGTTTCCTGAGATTAAGAATTCCTCATATCAGTGAGGTCATATGATACATGTCTTTCTCTGTTTGACTTATTTCGCTCAGCATAATACCCTCCAGTTCCATCCACGTCGTTGCAAATGGCAAGATCTCATTCCTTTTGATGGCTGCATAATATTCCATTGTATATATATACCACATCTTCTTTATCCATTCATCTGACAGATATCACTTTTGTATTCAGTAATAGCTTTTGGATAAGTGAAATGAATGACAATGTTACAAGGGACAGGGAGAAATTAGGAATACGCTGACATAAGGTAAACTCAGGAAAACAAAGTCAAAAAACTATAATTGATATGCTGAGAAGAGATAAAATGCTCAATTAAAGCTAAAGCCGGCAGAAAAATGGTGGAAGACAAAGAAACAAGGACAACTTTTTTAAAAAAGAGTAAAAAGCACAGTAGATATTAATCAACATTATCAATAACCACTTTAAACATCAATGGCCTAAACCCTACAAATGAAAGACATACTATAACAGCACATTAAAAAGAACTAAATATAGACACAAATTAACTTAAAAGGATGGAGAAAGATACACCATGCCAACAGTAATCAAAAGAAAGCTGGCAGAGCATATTAATTTCAGACAAAGCCTACTTCAAAGCAAGGAAATATCAGATAAAGAGGGAATCATGTATTGATAAAGGGGTCAAATCTCCAGGAAAATAGAACAATCCTTTCTGTGTATGTGCATTAATAACAGAGTAGCAAAACATGTTAGGCAAAAACTCATAAAGTTGGACCCATCAAGACCCCCATATCAGTAACATAAGAGTTTCAGGAGGAAGAAAATCAGGAAATCCATGGAGTATGTCATCAACAGCAAATACACATTCTTTTCAGGTTCACATGCAACATTCACCAAGACAAACTGCCTTCTGGGATATAAAACACCTTAAATTTGAAAGAACAGAAAACATACAAAATATGTTCTCAGGAAACAGCAGCATTAATCTAGAAATCAGTAACAGGAAAGCAGTTGGAAAACCCCAAAGACATGGAGATAAAAAACTTCTAAATATCGGGATCAAAAAGTCTAAAGAAATCATTATTATTTTGAACAATATAAAAATAGAATTTATCAAAAGTTGTCTGGTGGAGCAATTGTAGAAGCCTAGAAGGAAATTTATACCATTGAACAAATAAACCAAAGGAAAAAAAAAAAAAAAGATCGACAATAATGTAAGCAACTACTTGAGGAAACAATAAAGAACGACAAATTAAACCTTAAGGAGAATAAAACAGTCCAGGTCATGATGGTGACACACAACGATCCTGAACTTACTTTCTCCCACAGACACACTGAATCTACATCTACATATGGAATAATTTCCTTGGAAAAACCCAAACCCCAAAAACTAGCTAAGCAGCTCCTACACACTGGATGAATGAGCAAACAAACCACATGAAAGCTGGTAAGAGAGGCTGAGACACAATCTTGCCATAAACCCCACCCCTGGTGCAGCAACCCACAATCAGGAGGGAACTCAAAATCCCAAGCTTCTCCCTGAGGAGTGAAGGTTCTGAACCGCACTTCTGGTACCCCCTACTCTTAAGACCTGAACTTGAAGATGAGCCCCCAAACATCTACCTTTGAAAGCCAACGGAGCCTGCATCCATGGGACCAAGAAGGCTATAGCCAACTGAAACAGTTCTTAAAAGGCTCACATGTGCAGACTCACCCAGCCCAGGACCCAGCATAGAAGCAGCTGACTGCAAAGCACCCAGACTTTCTGTTGAAGTGGCTTGTTTGAGGGGTGCCAGGGTGGCTCGTTCGGTTAAGCGTCTGACTCTTGATTTTACCTCAAGTCGTGAGATGGGCATGGAGCCTGCTTATGATTCTCTTTCTCCCTTTCCTTCTGCCCCTCCCTGCTCTATTTAAAAAACAAACAAAAAAAACCCCAAAAAACAAAAAACAAACGAGGCTTGCTTGCTAATCTTAAAGTGTCAGCTTGAAAGGCAGGCATCTAATTTAACATACATCTAGGGGCTTACTGAAATGTTCTCCAAAAACAGACAATTTGTGTGCTCTCCCTCTGCCTCACTGCAGCTCTCCCGTATCTCCCAGGAGCACACGCCCTGGCCTGACACTCTTGATTTTTGCAGAAAATTTTTGCTGCCCAGGGAACACCTCTAGATTGCTTGGCTCTGGCGGTCAGTGGAGCTTACGCCCGTGGGTCCCACAAGACTGTAACAAATGGAGAAAGAGTTCTTAACTGGCTACCACCATTCTCAGGGCACAGCAAAGAGGCAACAGACCGAGGCACCCAGTCTCTGTCAGAGAGGCCTATTAGTTTATCTTCACAGCCGTCGTCTGAAGGGTGAGCTTCTAATTAAACACACACCGAGGACCCAGCCTACATCCTCTCTGGAGATCAGGGGGGCGGGGGGTGGGGGCGGGACAGAGGTGCAGGAGTGCTGACAATACGGGCCTCCGACCCTGTCCAGGTTCGCTCAGTGACTTTGCCTGGGCCTTCCTGTTCCTGGCCCCTCGGAGGTCAATATACACACGTAAGGAATGCCCACCATGGCTGGAATGAGGGGATGCTTGTTTTGGCCTTCCATCAATCACAGGTGGTGCCACAAGATCCGATTAAAGGCCAGCTGTCCATTAGGGGCGTGCACGCTCTCTGACCTCACTGCAGTGTCCTCCTGTGTGTCCCCTTCCTCTAGAAAATCTGTGGACTGAGGCCTGGACTTGTGGAGAGTAACTCTGCAGCTGCCTGGACCATCCTCTGCCCACTCTCCCATCAATAAGTTAGCCTGAATAAAACTGTAAACTGTATGAAGTGGCCTGTTTTGTTTTTGGTCTCAAAGTGCCTTCTCAGTTTGAGGCATACTTCACTGTCTCTCCTCCATCTTCTAACAAGTGGGCACCATCTTTACATGCTTCCTCTGCCCTGCCTCAGGCCCCCCGTGCCATACGAATCTCTAACATAAGAGCTCGTACACATGCCCTGGAGTCCCTTAATATCCTGCCTTTGGTGGCCAGCAGGGCTTGTACTCAATGGGATGGTACCAAAGAAAGAAACCATTCCTAACTGGTTATTACCCAGGGCTCAGAGCAGAGGAAGCAGGCAGAAATGTTCACCTCCCAGTCTTCACCTGAAAGAGGTTATGTTGCAAACTTTAAAAGCTGCTGCCTGAGGGTCTGCCTTCTAATCAGCCTGAATCTAGGTGCTGCCTGAGATCCTCCTCTTGGGGGCACTGCCTCAATCACTGGGAGCAACTAAAAATAGCCTTCTTGGACAATCACAAAGGTTTAAGAGACAATAAAGGGCTCTCTTCCATGAGGTCATTCCTTCAAGACTGGGAGAGGTGGCTGTTTTATCTAACACATAAAACCCAACAGTGTCGGGGCACCCGGGTGGCTCAGTCGTTGGGCGTCTGCCTTCGGCTCGGGTCATGGTCCCAGGGTCCTGGGATCGAGCCCCACATCGGGCTCCCTGCTTGCGGGAAGCCTGCTTCTCCCTCTCCCACTCCCCCTGCTTGTGTTCCCTCTCTTGCTGTGTCTCTCTCTGTCAAATAAATAAATAAAATCTTTAAAAAAATAAAAATAAAACCCAATAGTGTCAAGGAAACCAAAGAAACAATAATATATTCCCAAAAAAGCAAAATATAAAACCTTAGAAAAAGACCTTAATGAAAAGGAGACAGGTGATTTATCTGATAAAGAGTTCAAAATAACAGTGATAAAAATGCTCACCTTGCTCAGGAGAAGAATGGATGAAAAAAGTGAGAATTTCAACAAACAGAAAACAAAGTACCAAATAGAAATCATAGAGCTGAAGAATAACTGAATTGAAAAATGAAGACAGGGCAGAACTTACCCAATCAGAACAGCAAAAAGAAAAAAGAATGAAAAAGAGTGAAAACAGCTTAAGGGAGTTATGTGACTACATCAAGCTGACCAACGTCTGCATTATTGAACTCCCAAAGAGGAGAGAAAGGAGCAGAAAACTTAACTTTAATAATGGCCAGAAACGTACCTAACCTGGAGAAGGAAACAAACATCAAGATCCAGGAATCCCAGAACTCAATGAGACTCACACCAAGAAGCATTATAATGTCAAAGCTGAAGACAAGGAGAGGCTCTTAAACCAGCAAGAGAAAAAAAAAAACAAACTTATGTACAAGGGAACTCCCATAAGATCATCAGATTTTTCAGCAAAAACTTTGCAGGCTAGAAAGGAGTGCTGTGATATATCCAAAGTGCTGGGGGGGGGGGGGCAGGAATGCTAGGGCCATCAAAAAACACGAAGTCTTGCCATTCGCAACCACGTGGATGGAACTAGAGGGTATTATGCTAAGCAAAATAAGTCAATCAGAGAAAGACAAGTATCATATGGTCTCACTGATAGGAGGAATTTTTTTTTTTTTAAGATTTTATTTATTTATTTGAGAGAGAGAATGAGAGAGCACATGAGAGGGGGGAGGGTCAGAGGGGGAAGCAGACTCCCTGCTGAGCAGGGAGCCCGATGTGGGACTCGATCCCGGGACTCCAGGATCATGACCTGAGCCAAAGGCAGTCGCTCAACCAACTGAGCCACCCAGGCGCCCAATATGAGGAATTCTTAATCTCAGGGAAAAAACTGAGGGTTGCTGGCGTGGTGGGGGTTGGGAGGGATGGGGTGGCTGGGTGACGGACACTGGGGAGGGTATGTGCTATGGTGAGTGCTGTGAATTGTGTAAGACTGATGAATCACAGACCTTTACCTCTGAAACAAATAATACATTATATGTTAAAAAAAAAAAAAAAAGAAGATAGTAGAAAAGGAAAAATGAAGGGGGGGAAATCAGAGGGGGAGACAAACCATGAGAGACTATGGACTCTGAGAAACAAACTGATGGTTTTAGAGGGGAGGTGGGTGGGGGGAAGGGTTAGCATGGTGATGGGTATTAAAGAGGGCACATACTGAATGGAGCACTGGGTGTTATAGGCAAACAATGAATCATGGAACACTACATCTAAAACTAATAATGTAATGAATGGTGACTAACATAATAAAAAAAAAACTGCTAGGGACGTCTGGGTGGCTCAGTTGGTTAAGCATCTGCCTTCGGCTCAGGTCATGATCCCAGGGTTCTGGGATCCAGCCCCATATCGGTCTCCTTGCTCAGCAGGGAGCCTGCTTCTCCCTCTGCCTGCCACTCCTGCTTGTGCTCACTCGTTCTCTCCCTCTGACAAATAAATAAACAAAATCTTTTTAAAAAAAGAAAAAAAATGCTAATGAAGAAAACTCAACTCATAAAGCTGTCTTTCAGAACTGGAGAAAAAAAGAGTTTCCCAACGAAGCAAAAGCTAAAGGAGTTCATCACCAGTAGACTGGCCTTGCAAGCCATGTAAAAGGAACTTCTTTAAGTTGAAATGAAAGGATGCTAATTAGTAACAAGAAAATATGAAAGTACAAATTATATTGTTAAAGGCAAATATATAGTAAAATTCAGATTAATGTAAAGGTGGTGAGTTTTTTTTGTTTTGTTTTTAATTTTACTTTATTATGTTAGTCACCATACATCATTAGTTTTTGATGAAGTGATCCATGATTCATTGTTTTTTTTTATAACACCCAGTGCTCCATGCAGTACGTGCCCTCCTTAATACCCATCCCCAGGAAGGTGGTGAGTTAATCATATGAAAGTTGAGGTTAAAAGACAAAAGTATGAAAATAACTTCACTAACTTGTTAACTGAGACACAAAGATGTAAATTGTGATATCAAAAACATAAAACGGGGTGGGGGGGATAAAAATGTAGAGTTTTAGAATGCACTCAAATTGTTATCAACTTAAAATAGATTGTTATAAATATAAGCTTTCTAGTACTAACCTCATGGTAATCACAAAGACCTATAGTAGACACACAAAAGAGAAAGGAATCTAAACATATTCCTACAGAAAATTATCAATCACAAAAGAAGAAACCAAGAACAAATTACAAAACAGCCAGAAAACAGTGAACAAAATGGCAATTAGTACATACCTACCAATAATTACTTTAAAATGTTAATGGACTAAATTCTCCAATCAAGGGCGCCTGGGTGGCTCAGCTGATTAATCAACTGCCTTCGGCTCAGGTCATGATCCTGGAGTCCCGGGATCGAGTCCCGCATCGGGGTCCGTGCTCAGCGAGGAGCCTGCTTCTCCCTCTGACCCTCCCCCCTCTCATGTACTCTCTTTCTCACTCTCTCAAATAAATAAATCTTAAAAAAAAAAAAATTCTCCAATCAAAAGACACAGAGTGGCTGAACGTACTTTTAAAAATCTATACTGCTGGGGCACCTGGGTGGCTCAGTCGGATGAACGGCTGCCTTTGGCTCAGGTCATGATCCCAGAGTCCTGGAATTGAGCCCCACATCGGGCTCCCTACTTGGTGGGGAGCATGCTTCTCCTTCTCCCCTGCTTGTGTCTGCACACGCTCTCTCAAATAAATAAATAAAATCTTTAAAAAAATAATAAAAATCTATACTGCTTACAAAAGACCTGAGGTGTAAAGACCTACAGATTCAAAGTGACAGGATGGAAAACATATTCCATGCAAATGAAAACCAAAATAGGGTGCCTGGGTGGCTCAGTTGTTAAGCGTCTGCCTTCGGCTCAGGTCATGATCCCAGAGTCCTGGGCTCCCTGCTAGGTGGGGAGCCTGCTTCTCCTCCTACCGCGCTCCCCCTGCTTGTGTTCCTGCTCTCGCTACCTCTCTGTCAAATAAATAAATAAAATCTTAAAAAATAAATAAATAAAACCAAAATAAAACTAGCTATTTTGTATGACACAAAATAGGCTTTAAGACAAAGACTGTAATAAGAAACAAAGGAGGTCATTATATAATAATAAAGGGGTGAATCCCATTAGGAGGATATAATATTTGTGAATGTTTATATACTCAAAATAGGAGCACCTAAATATATAAAGCAAATATGAACAGACCTAAAGGGAGAAACAGCAATACAATAATAGTGGGGGACTTTAATATCCTATTTTCATCAGTGGATATATCATCCAGACAAAAAAATCAATAAGGAAACACTGAATTTAAATGACACATTAAACCAGATGGACTTAACAGACATTCCATCTAAAAGCAACAGAATACACAAAATACACATTCTTAAGTGCACACAGAACATTCTCCACAAGAGATCATATATTAGGCCACAAAACAAGTCTTAATAAACTTAAGAAGATTAAAGTCGTATCAAGCATCTTTTCCAACCATAATGGTAGGCCTAGAAATCAACTGCAAGGAGAAAACTGGACCATTCACAAATAGGTGTGGATGAAATAACAAGCTACTAAACAACCAATGTGAAAAAAATCAACTGAGAAGTAAAAAAATACCTTGAGACAAATGAAAATGGTAACACTACATACCCAAACTTAAGAGATGCAGCAAAAGCAGTTCCAAGAAGGAAGTTCATAGCAATAAATGCTTACATCAAGAAAGATCTCAAATAAACCCAACTTTATACCTCAAGGAACTAGAAAAAAGGAAGTCCAAAGTTAGAAGGAAAGAAATAACAAAGATCAAAGAGGAAATAAATAAAATACAAATTAAAAAGACAATAGAAAAAAAAATCAGTGAAACTAAGAGTTGGTTTTTTGATAAGATAAACAAAATGGACAGACCTTTAGAGTCACCAAGAAAAAAAGAGGACTCAAATATATAAAATCAGAAATGAAGGAGACATTACAACTGGTACAAGAGAAATACAAAGGGTCATAAGAGACTACTGAACAATTATACACCAAAAAATTGGACAACCTAGAAGACAGGGATAAACTCTTAGAAACAAAATACATATCAAGACTGAATTATGAAGAAGCTGAAAATCTGAACAGACTGATTACTAGTAAAAAGAGTCAACCAGTAATCAAAAACATCCCAACAAACAGAAGTCCAGGACCAGATGGCTTCACTGGTAAACTCCACCAAACATTCAGAGAAAAAGTAATACCAAATCCTTCTCAAACTCTTACTAAAAAACAGGAGGGAACACTTCTAAACTAATTTTATGAGGCCAGTGTTACCCTGATACCAAAACCAGACAAAGATGCCATAAGAACATTATAATCCAATATCCCAGATGAACATAAGCTAGAAAAGTCCTCAATAAAATACTACCAAAGTGAGTCCAACAACACACTAAAAAGATCATGTACCATGATCAAGTGGGATTTATTCCATGATGCAAGTATGGTTCAGTATCTACAAATCAATGTGATAAACCATATTAACAAAATGAAGATTAAAAATCATGATTATCTCAATAGATGCAGAAAAGGCATATGGCAAAGTTCAACATCCATTTATGATAAAAACTCTCAACAAAGTGGGTATACACAGAAAGTACCTTAACATAATAAAGGCCATATAAGACAAGCCCACAGATAACCTCATACTCAATGCTGAAAAGGTGAAAGTTTCTCCCCTAAGATCAGGAACAAGAGAAGATTGCCCACTACATAAAACTGGAAGTTCTAGCCAGGGCAATTAGGCAAGAAACAGTAAAATGGCACCCAGATTAGAAAAAAACAAGGTAAAAGGGTCTATTTGTAGATGACATGATATTCTACAGATCTTCCTCAACTTATGATTGTGTTATGTACTGATAACATCATAAATTGGAAATATCTCTAAATTGAAAACGTAGGGGGACCTGGGTGGCTCAGATAGTTAAGCATCTGCCTTCAGCTCAGGGTTCTGGGATCAAGTCCCGCGTTGAGCTCCCGGCTCAGTGGGGAGCATGCTCCCTCTGCCTCCCGCCTCCCCCCCCCCGCTCATGCTCTCTCTCTCAAATGAATAAAAATTTTTTTAAAAACTGAAAATGTGGGGCACCTGGGTGGCTCAGTCGGTTGAGCAGCTGCCTTCGGCTCAGGTCATGATCCCAGGGTACTGGGATCGAGCCCCGCATCGGGCTCCCTGCTCAGCGGAGAGCCTGCTTCTCCCTCTCCCTCTGTCTGCTGCTCTGCCTACTTGTGCTCTCTCTCTCTCTCTGTTAAATAAATTAAAAAAATAAATAAATAAATAAAAACTGAAAATGTATTTAATACACCTAACTTACTGAACATCCAAGCTTAGCCTAACCTACCTTAATTGTACTCAGAACACTTATATTATTAACTTATAGTTGGGTATAATCATCTAACACAAAGACTGTTTTTTAAAAAGTCTTTTAAAAGGGAGAGTGGTGGGGGGGGCGAGAGAGAGAATCTCCAGCAGACTCCCTGCTGAGCGAGAAGCCCTACACAGGGCTCAATCCCATGACCCTGAGATAATTACCTGAGCCGAAATAAACTGACTGAGCCATCCAGGCACCCACGAGGCCTATTTTTAATAGTGTTGAATATCTCGTGTAGTTTATTAAATACCATACTGAAAGTAAAAAAAACAGAACGGTTGGGGCGCCTGGGTGACTCAGTGAGTTGAGCGTCTGCCTTCAGCTCAGGTCATGATCCCAGGATCCTGGGATCGAGCCCTGCATCGGGCTCCCTGCTCAGCGGGGAGTCTGCTTCTCCCTCTCCTGCTCCCCTTGCTTGTGCTCTCTCTCTCTCTCTGACATAAGTAAACAAAAATCTTTAACAAAAAAAAACCCAGAACGGTTGTATAGGGACACAAGGGTTTTAACTGTAACGGGCATTTACCCTCATGACTGTGTAGCCGACCGGACACTACGTTGGCTGCTGGTGCCACCTAGCATCACAAGAGAATCTTGTACTGCATACCGAGAACGGAAAAACAAAAATTCAGAGTATGGTTTCTACTGAATGTGTATTGCTTTTGCACCATCAAAAAGTCAAAAAATCTCGAGTTGAATCATTAAGTTGGGGACTGTCTGTATATAGAAAACTCTAAAGACTCCACCAAAAAATTGTTTGGTTACATTTCTTTGCACTAATAAGCAACTATCAGAAAGAGAAATTAAGAAAACAGTCCACCTTAATAAAAAATTTTTAAAGGTGGGTTAACTATATTGGAATTAAAAAACTTAAAAAAATTTAAAAAATAGTCCAGGGGACACCTGGGTGGCTCAGTCAGTTAAGCATCTGCCTTCAGCTCAGGTCATGATCCCAGGGTCCTGGGATCGAGTCCCGCATCAGGCTCCTTGCTCAGTAGGGAGCCTGCTTCTCCCTCTACCTGCCGGTCCCCCCACCCGATTGTGCTCATGTGCTTGCTCTCTCTCTCAGACAGACAGACAGATAAAAATAGTCCACTTAAAATTGCATCAAAAACAAAATAGGAATAAAATTAATAAAAAAAAGTGAAAGGCCTATATACTGAAAACTGTAAGACACTGATTAAAGAAATTGAAGATGACACAAAATAAATGCAAATATATTCCATGCTCAATGGACTGAAAGAATTACTACTGTTAAAATATCCATACTATCTAAAGCAATTTACAGATTCAATGCAATCCCTATCAAAATTTCAATGGCATTTCCACAGAAACAGAACAATCCTATAATTTGCATGGAACCACAAAGACTGAGTAGTCAAGCAATCTTAAGAATGAATCTGGAGGCATAACACTCTCTTATTCAAAATGTGTTACAAAGCCATAGCAATCAAAACAGTAAGGCATTGGCATAAAAACAGACATACAGATCAGTGGAATAGAACAGAGAATACAGAAATAAACCCACACTCCGTGGTCAATTAATTTACAACAAAGGAAACATATACAATGGGAGGAAGGACAGTCTCTTCAATAAATGGTGCTGGGAAAACTGGACCACTTTCTTACACCATATAAAAAAATCAATTCAAAATGGATTAAAGACTTGAGTGTAAGACATGACTCCATAAAATTCCTAGAAGAAAAGAGGTGGTAAGCCCCTTGACATCAATCTTAAAGATGACTTTTTAGATCTGGCAACAGGAGCAAAAATCAACAAGTGGGTCTGTATCAAACTAAAAAGCTTCTGCATTGCAAAGGAAATCATCAATATAATAAAAAGGCAACCTATTCAATGGGAAAAAATATTTACAAATCGTATCTCTGGTTATATCCAAGGGGTTATATCCAAAACATATAAAGAACTCATAAAACTCAACACCAAAAAAGAATCCAATTAAAAAATAAAATGGGCGGAGGATCTAAATAGACATTTATCCACAGAACACATACAGATGGACAACAGGTATATGAAAAGGTGCTCAACATCAGTAATCATCAGGGAAATGCAAATCAAAACCACAGTGAGATATCACCTCACACTTGACAGAATGGCCAGTATCAAAAAGACAAATAACAAGTGTTGGTGAAGATGTAAGGAACCTTTCTGCACTGTAATTGGGAATGTAAATTGGTGCAGCCACTATGGACACAGTATGGAGAGTCCTTAAAAAATTAAAAATACAGGGGCGCCTGGGTGGCTCAGATGGTTAAGCGTCTGCCTTCGGCTCAGGTCGTGATCCCA
The DNA here is from genome assembly GCF_011800145.1 of Mirounga leonina. Classification (NCBI taxonomy): domain Eukaryota; kingdom Metazoa; phylum Chordata; class Mammalia; order Carnivora; family Phocidae; genus Mirounga; species Mirounga leonina. The sequence continues at coordinate 50,545,603 of NW_023270855.1, read as the reverse complement.
GCGTCCTGGGATCGAGACCCGCATCGGGCTTCCTGCTCGGCAGGGAGCCTGCTTCTCCCTCTCCCTCTGCCTCTCTCCCTGCTCATGCTCTCTCCCTCTCTCTCTCTCTCTCTCTCTCTCTGTATCTCTGTGTCTCAAATGAATAAATAAAAAAAAAAAATCTTTAAAAAAAAATTTTTTTTTAAATTAAAAATACAATGACCATGTGATCCAACAATACCACTTCTGGGTATTTACTGGAAAAAAACTAACTGGAAAAAATACATGCAGCCTATATTCACGATTATTTACAATAGCCAAGATACGGAAACAAGTGTTCACCAATGGACAAACTGATAAATATTAATAGAATATTATTCAGCCATAAAAAAGAATAAAATATTGCCCTTTTTTTTTGAAGGGGAGAAAGACAGCAGGAAGGGGCAGAGGGAGACAGAGACTCTTAAGCAGGCTCCACAGGGGCTCAATCTCACGACCTGAGCCAAAATCGAGTCGGGGGCTCACCCGACTGAGCCACCCAGGCATCCCAAAATCTTACCATTAACACCTAGACAGACTTTGAGAACATTATGCTAAGTGGAATAAGTCAGAACAACAAATACTGTATGATCTCACTTACATGTGGAATCTAAAAACAAAAACACAGGGGTGCCCGGTGGTACAGTCGGTTAAGGATCCCACTCTTGGTTTCAGGTCCGGTCATGATCTCAGGGTCGTGAGATCAAGACCCACATCAGGCTCCCCACTTAGGCAGAGTCTGCTTGAGACTCTCTCTCCCTCTGCCCCTCCCCATCGTGCATGCACACATTCTAAATAAATCCAAAAATAAATAAATAAATAAATAAAACAAAAACCCAAACTCATACAGAAAACAAATTGTTGGCTGCCAGAGGTGAAGGGTGGGGAAAATGGGTGAAGGGAGGTCAAAAGGTACAAACTTTCAGTTATAAAATAAGTAAGTAGTCAAAACAATCTTAAGAACGACTCTGGAGGCATAACACTCTCTTATTCAAAATATGTTACTTATTCAAAATAAGTCATGGGGATGCAGCATACAACATGGTGACTACAGCTCATAATACTGTAATACTGAATATTTGTAAGTTGCTAAGTAGATCTTAAATATCTATGATAAGTAAAGAAACTGTAACTATGTACAATGAAGGATGTTAACCAGACTTATTGTGGAAATATTTCACAATATATACAAATACCAAGCCATTATGTTGTACACCTGAAACTAATGTTACATGTCAATTATATCTCAATAAAAATAAGGAAAATAAAATGGTAAGACTTACAAAAGACATTAAAAATTACAGGAAATTAAGAGACAATATAAAGAAAACCAAAAGCTAGTTCTTTGAAATGATTAATGGAATTGGTAAATGACTAGTCAATCTAAGTGAGAAAAGACAGAGATTACTAATATGAGGAATAAAAGGAGGTGAAAATGAAAAAAACATTTGATAAAACCCAACACACACTTATGGTAACACACTAGGAATAGAGAGGAGGAGTTCCTATTTCTGAAAAAGAATATCTACGTGAAAATTGTAGTTAACATATTAATGGTGAGAGACAGTTGCTTTTCTGGTAAGATAAAGAACAAGGTAAGAAGTCTCTTCTCATCACTCCTATTCTTTATTGTCCTGGAAGACCTAGCTAATGCAGTAGTTAACAAAAGGAAATAAAAGTTATATAGATTGGGAAGCAAAAAATAAACCTGTGAGTTACATAACACATGGTTTTCTATGTAGAATATCTGATAGATTCCCCAACAATTTCAGAGATCACTCTGAAAATTAATAACAGCATAGCAAGGCTGAAGGATGCAGAAGTCAACTGCTTTCCAATAGACGCACACAAATGTAGTCAACTGATCGTTGACAAAGGACAAAAAGGCAATTCATAAAGTCTTTTTTATTTTATTTTATTTTTAAGATTTTATTTATTTGAGAGAGAGAATGAGAGAGAGAGAGCACATGAGGGGGGGGAGGGTCAGAGGGAGAAGCAGACTCCCTGCTGAGCAGGGAGCCCGATGCGGGACTCGATCCTGGGACTCCAGGATCATGACCTGAGCTGAAGGCAGTCGCTTAACCAACTGAGCCACCCAGGTGCCCGAGAAAAAGTCTTTTTTTATTTTTTTTATTTATTTTTATTTATTTTTTTTTTTTTGAGGCAGAGGGAGAAGCAGACTTCTCTTCTTCTGAGCAGGGAGCCCGATGTGGGGCTCGATCCCAGGACCCTGAGACCATGACCCGAGCCGAAGGCAGACGCCCAACTGACTGAGCCACCCAGGTGCCCTGAAAAAGTCTTTTTTTAAAAGACTTTTTCTGCCTTTGGCTCAGGTCATGATCCCAGGGTCCTGGGATCAAGCCCCGCATCGGGCTCCCTGCTTGGCGGGAAGCCTGCTTCTCCCTCTCCCACTCCCCCTGCTTGTGTTCCTGCTGTTGCTCTCTCTGTCAAATAAATAAATAAAATCTTTAAAAAAAATAAAAAGGATTTTGAGAGAAGAGCGCATGCATGAGCGGGGGTTTGAGGGCACAGGGAGAGGGAGAAAGATAATCTGAAGCAGGCTCTGGCGGAGTGTGGAGCCCAACATGGGGATCAATCCCATGACCCTGAGACCATGACCTGAACCGAAATTAAGAGTTGGACACTTAACTGACTTAGCCACCCAGGCTCCCTGAGAAAAAGTCTTTTCTAGAAAGAGTGGATATCCACATGCAAAAGATAAACCAAAAAAAACAAAAAATGAATTTAGACACTGACCTTAACACCTCTCCCAAAACTTAACCAAAAATATATAGTAAATCTAAAGTTAAAAACTCCTAAAATATGGGGCACCTGGGTGGCTCAGTCGTTAGGCGTCTGCCTTCGGCTTGAGTCGCGATCCCAGGGTCCTGGGATCGAGCCCCACATCAGGCTCCCTGCTCAGCAGGAAACCTGCTTCTCCCTCTTCCACTCCCCCTGCTTGTGTTCCCTCTCTCGCTGTCTCTCTGTCAGATAAATAAATAAAATCTTAAAAAAAAAAAAAAAAAAAAACCTCCTAAAATATAACATAGGAGATGATCCTGGGTTAACTAATGAATTTTAAGATACAACACCAAAAGCAAGATCCATGAAAGAAAAATAATGGGAAGCTTCATTTCATTAAAATAAAAACCCTGTTCTACAAAAGAGAGTGGTAAGAAAATGAACAGTCACAGGGCGCCTAGGTGGCTTAGTCAGTTAAGCATCTGCCTTCGGCTCAGGTCATGATCCAGGGTCCTGGGATCGAGCCCCGCATTGGGTTCCCTGCTCAGTGGAGAGCCTGCTTCTCCCTCTTCCTCTAATGCTCCCCCTGCTTGTGCTCTCTCTCTCTTGCTCGCTCTAACTCAAATAAATAAAATCTTTGCAGAACAGTTATCTGATAAAGGACACACAAAATGTCCAAAGAATTCTTAAAACTAAGACAAACAATCCAATTAAAAATGGGCAAATGATCTGAACACATATCACCAAAGATAATACAGACTGCAAATAAGCATATGAAAAGTTGTTTAACTTCAAGTATCATTAGGGAATTATAAACAGAACATAAATGGATATCATTAGACACTTACTACAATGGATACAATTCAAAACAGTCAGAACACCAAATACTGGTGAAGATGTAAACCTACAGGAATCCTTATTCATTGTTGCTAGGAATGGAAAATGGTATGCCTACTTTGGAAGACAGTTTCTTATAAAACTAAACATACTCTTACCAGAGGATCTAGTGATCATACTCGGTATTTACCCAAATGAACTGAAACTTGTACTCACACAGAAACATGCAAATGAATGTTTATGGATGTTTTACTCGTAACTGCCAAGAGTTTAGCAAAATATCCTTCAATAGTAGAATGAATAAACAACCTGTTGTATATGTATCTGATAAATATTGTTTAGTGATAAAAAGAAATGAAGGATAAAGCCAACAAAAGACAAGGAGGCAACTTGAACGCATATTAAGTAAAAGAAGACACTCTGACAAGGCTAAATACATTGTTTTCAAGTATTCTGGAAGAGACAAAACTATTAGCCAGTAAGAAGATCTTTTGGTGAAAGACACGGGTGTTGGAGGGAAGGCTGATTATTAAACACGTGGAACACAAGATATTTTTAGGAAAAGGAGAGACTATTCTATATGATGTCGAAATGATGAACACAGGGGTGCCTGGGTGCAGCAGTTGGTAAAGCATCCAACTCTTAGTTTCGGCTCAGGTCGTGATCTCAGGGTCCTGGGAGGGAGCCCAGCACTGGGCTCCATGCTCAGCACGGAGTCTGCTTGAGATTCTCTCTCTCCCTCCCCTTCACCCCACCTCCCCCCACACACGCACGCACTCTCTCTCCAAAATAAATAAATCTTAAAAAAAAGGAAACAATGGACACCTGTCATTATACCTTTGCCAAAACCCATTGATTGTATATAACACTAAATGTCTATGTCCACATAAACAACAGACTTCGATGCATGACTACTGGTTCATCAATTGTAACAAACATACCACAGTAACAGGAGATGTAAAAAATACTCCAAACTGTGGATGCAAAGGGGTCAGGTGGGAACTCTGTACTTTGTGATCAGTTTTTCTGTAAACAAAATGCTCTAACAAAAACCTGAACTCTCGTCATTTCGTATCTTAAAATTTTTTTCTGAAGTCTACTAGTTTCTTATGAATTGTAATCCTTAGCATGCAATTAATATAGAAGAAGCAAACTTACATACAATATATTTTACTGCTTAATAGTGTTTTCAACTTTTGCTACTTTAAATTTAATTTTAAATTAATTTAAACTTTTTTACATAGGAAATCATTCTAAGATTTAATTCCTTAAGCACTAATGGGTATAAAACTGCAACCCATAAAAAATGAAAAATTTTAACTAACTAAAGGGACAAGGGAAATCACAGTTTGTCCCTCCACTATATTTCACACTAAGAATACTGTCAGGAATGAATAGCATGTTGCACTGCATTAGGGGGCTGCATTCATTCATTCATTCATTCATTTTAAAATATTTTATTTATTTGACAGCGAGAGAGACAGCAAGAGAGGGAACACAAGTAGGGGGAGTGGGAGAGGGAAAAGCAGGCTTCCCGCCGAGCAGGGAGCCTGATGCGGGGCTCAATCCCAGGACCCTGAGATCATGACCTGAGCCAAAGGCAAATGCTTAACTACTGAGCCACCCAGGAGCCCCAGGGGGCTGCATTTAAACCCTGAAACCTACTAGGACTTTTAAAGATTTACATAAGCTTGGGTAGTTTTTCTGACATCAATTAAAACAGAAATTCATTTGCCTTAAAAAATAGTATAGACTTTTAAATGTCAAAGTTCCCTGGAGACATGCACATACAAAAAACTGCTCTATATATGAAAAAAGAGGGGTGCCCAGTGGGCTCAGTCAGTAGAGCATGCGACTCTTGATCTCGGGGTTGTAAGTTCAAGTCCCACATTGAGTGTAGAGATTTCCTAAAAATAAAATCTTTATATTAAAAAAAAACAATAAAAATGAAAAATGTGCCCGAGAACTTCAATATGCCCATCTCACAGCTTGAGATTGTTGCCTAAAAGGAATAAAAATTCCGTTTGGTTTCAAGATTTTCTTGCCTCACACATTTTTCTCAACTTACATCTTCAAAGCCCAAGAAATAAAAAATCTTACCCATTCAGACAGCAAATAAAACTGCAAACTACTAAGGGAAACTAGACTGAAAAGACTGGAATATTCAACAGATAAAAAAGAATGCCAAGGAAAGAAATGCAAACATTCAAATCAGCTCAGATAAGCAGCCTGCTTACCCAGAGTTAAGAAGGAAAACCCATATTCAGAAATTACACACACTCCCAAGCCGGGCTCCAGACATTCCCAGTTGAGACAGCACCTCCACAGTCAGCCTCTGGTGAACGAGGGCGGGCACGGACACCTGAGCACCTGCAGGAATGAACTCTGCGAGCCCCGCACACCCTCTCTCCCGGCAGCTTACAGGAACTCTCTTCCCCAAGGTTTCCAATATTACACATGAGGAAACTCTCAGGAAGATTCAGTTTAAGGTTGTGACCCAAAATGAACTCCCAAACTCATAAACATTTTGTCCAGGAGACAGAGCTCTGGACTTTCACAGAGCTTCTCAAAACACAAATTATACTGAGTGCACCTCTACCATGGATGCAAAACCCAAACATGTAAAAACATCTAGGCCTAAGGAAACTCCCTTTGCCTTTGCCAGCTCAAAATGGCCTTAGCTTGGAGTCATTGGCCTCAGGCCTCTGCTCCCCAATCACAGTGCTTTGCACCACCATTGATAATTTATTTTATTTTTTTTTTTAAGATTTTTATTTATTTATTGAGAGAGAGAGAATGATAGAGAGCATGAGAGGGAGGAGGGTCAGAGGGAGAAGCAGACTCCCTGCCGAGCAGGGAGCCCGATGCGGGACTCGATCCAGGGACTCCAGGATCATGACCTGAGCCGAAGGCAGTCGCTTAACCAACTGAGCCACCCAGGCACCCACCATTGATAATTTAAATGACAAACCCAGTGGTTCAAGAATCCCGCAAAATCTCACACACCCAGTGTTTATGTGTAAAGGAGGAAAGAAAATTTTAAGCAATTTTACTAGTTCAACAAGAAAACCAACTTTTTACTACCAGAAAATGAAGATGTCAATTATCTCCAAGAAAAGAAATTGACTTGTAAACAACTGTATTGGAACACTTAATGTTACAGGTCTAGGCCCTGATATGCCATTTAAAATCACCTGAAAGAACGTACCTCAGAATATTACTATGCCCACTTAGAAGAAAAAGGGGAACAAATTTTAACAAATAGAAAGTAATTTTTTTTTTCTGAAATTCGCCTTTTTGGAAATACTTTATACTATCCCCCAAGCTAAGTCTCAAGTGAATAAATCTTTTCAGGGTGACAAATGCAAGGAGGGGCAATGCTGACAGGACAGATCACCCAGGAAAGTTTTCAAGAACCTCCCACTCACTCAAAGGACTTCCGACAGGACATCAGTGTCCAGGAAAGATCCTGGGGGGAGGGGCACAAGGATTTCATAAAACAGTTCCAGGTGATTATTCTCTGCTTTCTAATCATGTAAAATACCCAAAAAAAGAAGTCTTTCAAAAGGGCCATTCATGGCTCTGTGGATAAATGATAAAATACTGCGTAATTTGAAACGCATCATGGAGAACAAATAGTTAATAATGATGTTATGAACTGGAGAGGAAAGATGGCGTTTCGGAATGCAGGGAAAGATCTGGAAATTTAGGCATTTATTGCCAGTCCTGTGAAGAGCTAGGCAGGGGCCACAGGGTCGCGGCTTTGAGACCCTACTCCCCAAACGTTTGGAAAAGTGAGGAGAAAGCGGGTGCCCCGGGGAGAGGGATGGGGACCCCACAGACCACAGCATCTCGCGCGCACGAACCCGGGAGACCGAGGCAGGACTGACCCTGGTGACCCGCCCCGTGGTCATCGCCCAACCCAAGGGAGACGCGGCCGCGCAGGGACAGGACAGGACAGGACGCCGGCGGTCCCGGCCGCCGGCCCGGCCCCGCGCTGCGTGCCGCGCCACCGGCGGCCTCGGGTCCGCAGAGTTCACGGCGGGGAGGCCAGGTCCCGCCACGGCCGGTTCCAGCCGGCCCCGCCGCGCCCCTTTCCCGACTCCCGGCCCCGCACACTCACCATTGCTCGCTTTCTGGGGTGGCGGGTCGAGCCACCATACGACTGCCGTGGCCGGCGGAGGCCACGGCCACAGAGGATGTGGCGGAAGCTCCCGAAGCCTCTCCGGACAGCGAGAGGGGACGCGAACCTCGGCCGGACAGCAGCGACGGCACACAGTCCCCGCCGTCCACAGCGCGTCGCCCGCACGTACGGTTCCGGCGACTCCCCTGATTGGACAGTTCGCACGGCCCCGCCCCCGCCCGCCTGAGTGACAGCAGGCCGGGGGGCACGTCTTTGAGCCGACCTTGCTTGGGCAGTGGCTGCGACCTGTTCTCGCCGAGGTCCGTGACCCTTCTTCACAAACACGGACAAAGGTGACCTCACCGAGGGTCATGATGAGTCTGGTTCCATTTTGATCTTCGACCATCTTCCAGCAGGGAGTCGTCTGCCCACCACGCCCCCCAACCCCACTCATTTGTATTTAAAGAATCGCGACGCCTTGGGCCGCTCGGCTTGGTGGGGGGTTTGAAGCCCACGGTCCTAGACCAGCCCAGAAGCCTCCGGGGCTCGCATGTGAGAAACAGACGGAGGCAAAAAACCACTGGAAAACCTTTCAGTGTAATCCCATTGATACTTACCTGTTCAAAGGCTGGAGGAGGAAAGCTGAAAGAACTCTGCTTAGTGAAAAATGATAGATGGTAAAGGTGTCGAGGATAAACAAAGTATCAGGACAGTGGTCATCTATGGGGCAGGACAGAGGTGAGCCAGGGAGCAGAACATGAGGAGACCCTGCCTACTTCCCACAGTTAGGAATCTTGATGATGACTTCAAGGATGTTTATATTATTAGCAAATCCCACCGCAAAACATTTTGTTCGTTCTTTCCTCAATATATTTGATGATAAAAATCTTAAGAAATTCTGTTTGAAAAGAACATAATTTGTATGTTTGTTCTGTAATTTGGCAATCTGAGTTTTCACTCATGGTTTTGGTGGCAAAATTGGTTAAAATCCAACTATTTAGAAAGAATTGCCTGGGGCACCTGGGTGGCTCAGTTGGTTAGGCGACTGCCTTCGGCTCAGGTCATGATCCTGGAGTCCCTGGATCGAGTCCCGCATCGGGCTCTCTGCTCGGCAGGGAGTCTGCTTCGCCCTCTGACCCTCCCCCCTCTCATGTGCTCTCTCTCTCTCTCTCATTCTCTTTCTCAAATAAATAAATAAAATCTTAAAAAAAAAAAAAAAGAAAGAATTGCCTGGATAAAGTCATCTTCATACCTACTTTTTTTAAAAAACAAAGGGTGGCATGTATTGATATGTAAAGATCTGGAGTATTTATTAATAGAATAATTAAGCAAAGTGTATTACAATATATATGCCATGTTACCCTCTCTAGAACTGTTATGGTCACCGGTAAAGTCAGGTGGGCCCCCACTCTAGGTTTGGTTGACAACATATCCCTTCCAGAAACAAATGAAAAGGTTAATTACGTTGATAATGGAAGTGTCCAGGGAGGGCAGGCCTCCCAAGCAGGTGGGAAATGCCTTGAAAGAGCAAGGAAAGGGGGCACCTGGGTGGCACAGTCAGTTAAGCAGCTGACTTTTGGTTTCAGCTCAGGTCCTGATCTCAGAGTCATGAGATCGAGCCCCATGTGGGGCTCTGCGCTCAACATAGAGTTTGCTTAAGACTCTCCCTCTCCCTCTGCCTCCCCCCGCCCCCATTAATAAATAAAATCTTTAAAGAAAGAAAAGGAAGAGAAAGAGCAAGGAAAGGAGCCTGGCCTATGTTCTTTCTTGAAGTTCAGGGGCCGTCTACAGTGAGAGTTTGGGCACAAGGGCAGGGGCTTCCCGGGGTTGAATCTCTTGCCAGCGCAAAAGCAGTGAGCAGGCAAGCTTTCCTGTTACCTTGTTCAGATGCAGGGCACAAGGAGAAGGAGGAGGAATGAGGCTTTTAAAGCTGTCAGCCAGGGCGCCTGGGTGGCTCAGTTGGTTAAGCAACTGCCTTCGGCTCAGGTCATGATCCTGGAGTCCCGGGATCGAGTCCCACATCGGGCTCCTTGCTCAGCGGGGAGTCTGCTTTTCCCTCTGACCCTCCTCCCTCTCATGCTCTCATTCTCTCTCTCGCAAATAAATAAAATCTTTAAAAAAAAAAAAATTTTTTTAAAGCTGTCCACCAGCAAACATTAAAAAACAGAGACCTCTGGTTTGTCATCTGGTATGTAAGGAACTTAGAAGTGACATTTCTATCCTCACTGGAAAAAAGCTAACAAACTTAAAATCAACACCACGGAACTATGAAAGCATTAATCACAGGGCAAACTGCTGTCTCCAGAACTGGAAAGAGAGACAGAAATATAGCCATTTTGACATATGCCCATATCATTCTCTTTAACGAGGCCTGTCCTTAATATAATCTGCTTTTCAAGAGCCTGACTGACTGGGATTTTACCAGAACCTACCTGACACAGCAGGGGTGAGGAGGTGGGGGGATGAAACAGCCAACCTGAGTTCCCTTTAGCTTTCCTACCTGACCTAAGTTGAGGGGAGGGGGCACTTAGAAATACTGTGAGGTTGAGAGGTTTTTGTTTTTTTTCTCTAACTCCTGAGAGCAAATACATGGTGTATTTCCCAAACACCAGTTCTCCAACTCTCCAACTCTAAGGGTAAGGGTGGCCTAAAATTCTATTTAATTCTTTTTCTTTTTTTTTAAGATTTTATTTATTTGTCAGAGAGAGAGAGAGAGAGAGAGAGAGCACAAGCAGGGGGAGCGGCAGGCAGAGGGAGAAGCAGGCTCCCCGCTGAGCAGGGAGCCCGATGCGGGGCTTGATCCCAGGACCCTGGGATCATGACCTGAGCCAAAGGCAGATGCTTAACCAACTGAGTCACCCAGGCATCCCAACAATTCTATTTAATTCTAACACAAAATACAGTTAACATCATATTCCACAGTTTAAGGGCTCAGTCCCACAAAACTGCCCCCATGTCAGATGCCAACCACAAATGGGGGAGAGGCGGCTGGCTACACACATTTCTGCATGGCCAACTACAAATTCAAAGGTTCCCTGGATTGTGTTTGTTAATTTGACAGAAACACTTTAGAACTAATAAAATGCTATCATTATTGATTTATTATAAAAGATACAAGTCAGAAACAGCCAAATGGAAGGGGCATACAGGGCAAAGTACATGGCGGAGGTAGGAACCTCCATGCCTTCTCCAAATACAACACACTTCCAGCACATTGGTGTCTTAGAATCCCCCTGAATCCTGAGGTTTAGGGGGTTTTATGGAGTTTCCTTACATAGGCATGAATGACTAAATCATTGGCAGTTGGCAAATAACTCCATCTCCAACTCCTTCCTCCCCACTCCCCAGAGGTTGGGGACTGGGCTAAAAGTTCTAAGCCTCCAATCCAAGTTCGGTCTTCCTGGTGACTAACTCCCATCCTGAAGCTATCTAGGGGCTAGCAAACAATTACCTCATTAGAACATAAGATGCTCCTATCACCCTTATCATTTAGAAAGTCCAAGTGCTTTAGGAAGTCTTGGCTGGGAACCATGGACAAAGACCAAATATCTTTCCTATTATACCAAAGAAGGTCACAGTCCAAGGACACATGCTTGTTAAAATACTAAGACCAGATCATAGGATACAGAACACTTCCTCTCTACCCACAACATTCCACTACATCAGGAAGACTCCTGTTTGGAATAAACCAAAAGAACTATACATTTCAGGGGGCGCCTGGGTGGCTCAGTTGGTTAAGCGACTGCCTTTGGCTCAGGTCATGATCCTGGAGTCCCGGGATCGAGTCCCGCATCAGGCTCCCTGCTCAGCAGGGAGTCTGCTTCTCCTTCTGACCCTCCTCCTTCTCATGCTCTCTGTCTCTCATTCTCTCTCTCACACATAAATAAATAAAATCTTAAAAAAAAAAAAAAAAGAACTATACATTTCAGAACTTGTTTAAGAAAACTCCATAAACCCTAAGAACAACATGAGTGACAAAAGCAAGGATAACTGAGAATATTTTAGCCTCTGACAGCCACAACAGATCGTAAACACAGCCTAAACCTTACTCAGATAAACATGAACCCTCACACTAAAGGCCTATTTACCTCAGTTCCTTTTTCACAGTCCATCATGTCCAGCATTTAACAAAAAGTTAAAAGGCATACTGATTTAAAAAATACATTTTCAGGAAATAGGACAAGCAAGAGACCTTGATTCAGATGTAGCAATATGTTACAATGATCTGACCATAAATGTAAAGTAACCATGATTAATATGCTTGTGATCTATGGAAATAGTGGATAAAATGCAAGAATAGATAAGTAATGTAAGAAGAGGTAGAAACTCTAAGAATCAAAAGGAAAACACAAGAAATTTAAAAACCCAAAAGAACAGAACATAAATGAATTCCTCCGGGGGGCTCATCAATACAGTGGAAATGTATGAGGAATCAGTGAGCTAAAGAAGATGTCAATAGGGTCCTTGAAGCTGAAATAAAAAGAATACAGAAATCCAAGAACTTTGGAATAATTACAGAATAACAAACATAGTTGAATTAAATAGCACCATCAAACAAGGGGATATAATTGAAATCCATGCAACACTTCATTCAAACATAGCAGAATATACATTCTTCTCAAGTTCACATGAGACATTCACCAAAATAGACCATATTCTGGGACATAAAACACAGCTTAAAAATTTTAAAGAAAAGAAATCATACAAAATATGCTTGCAAACACAATAGTATTAATCTAGAAATCCATAATAGGAAGATAGTTGGAAAACCCCCAATACTCTGAGATTAAACAACACAGTTCTAAATTACGTCTGGGTCAATAAAAAAGTGATGTTACAAAGAAGGTGGAATAAGACTTTTCTACTCAAATCTCCTCCCAGTGCACCAGTTTGGACAAGCACCCAAGGAAGAGAATAGCTTTTGGGAAGTCCAGGGGAGAATTTCCAGCACACAACTGGAGAAAATAAACTGAGAGTAGGCAGACTGCAGATAGTAAGAAGAACAGTTTCACTTCACCTGCATCACCCCTCCCTCAAAGTAGCACACCTCATTGTTGAGACCCCCTCAGTTTGGCCTGGGATTCCTTCCATAGGGAAAGAGAGAGCAAAGTGACTGAGCACTGGCTTCGCCAGTGGTATAGGACACTGCACAAGGGACCCATTGCTTTCTTCTCTAAGAATATGTAGGGGAGGGGCGCCTGGGTGGCTCAGTCAGTTAAGCGTCTGCCTTCAGCTCGGGTCATAATCCCAGAGTCCTGGGATCAAGCCCTGCATCAGGCTCCCTGCTCAGTGGGGAGTCTGCTTCTCCCTCTCCCTCTGCTTGTGTGTGCTCTCTCTCTCAAATACATAAAAATATTTTTAAAAATATGTAGGGGGTCAGGATGGATGAGTGGCTGGAAGGCTGATGCTGGCAAATCTGTAGGACTCTTACCATCCAGGACTTGGAAATTTTCAAAAGGGCTGCAGACCCTGCTGTCTGCTAAAAACACCATCAAGAGGCTCACATACCAGCTGCTGGGGACATTTCCAACTGGCTTATGGGTGTGCCTGATGCTCCACATGCCTCAACCCCCACGCTGTATCTAGCTCCCTGCATACCCTGAAATGATGAGCACAAACAGATGTCTTCCAAGCATGTACATCCAGCCAGTCTGACTTGGTGGAATTGGGAGAAGACACAGACGCTTGAGTATTTCGGGACAACCTTAGGGAAAACAGATGAGAAGCTGTCAGCCCGCATCTTGGCTTTGAAAGAGCAAGAGAAGGCATATAGCCTTAAGAATTTCCCCCAAAGATGCAAAAGAGGCATGATGTGGGTGTATCCCTAGAAAAGGTTTGAGACAGTCTCAGAATATCTAGTTGGGCTGACTGGTGAAGGTGTTTCTCTCCCAAAGTCAGTCAGTAAATACTGTGAGTGCTGACCGTTTCTTCAAATGCAAAGACAGCAACACAAGACTTAAAGAAACACAAAACAACAAGGAAAAAATGATACCACAAAGGAACACAATAATTTTTCAGCGACCAATTCCACAGAAATGGATACCTACAAATTGTCAGACACAGAGCTCATAATAATTGTTTTAAGGAAGATCAACAAGTTTCACGAGAGCACAGATAGTCAACTCAATGAAATCAGGAAAATAATACAAGAGAAAAATGAGTTCAAGAGACAGATAAAAATCATAAAGAACCAAAAAGAAATTCTGGAGCAGAAGAATACAATGACTGAAATAAAATATGCCATAGATAACTTTGAGAGTTAACTTGGTCAAGCAGAAGAAAGAATCTGTGAGACTCTAGACAGACCATTTGAAATTACCCAGTTAGAGGAATAAAAAGAAAAAGAATGAAAAGGAATGAAGAGAGCTTATAAGACTGATGGGACACCATCAAGAGAAATATCATATTTAATATGGAAGTCCTGGAAGGGGGTAGAAAGCTTATTTAAAGAAATAATGACTGGGGGTGCCTGGGTGGCTCAGCAGTTAAGCGTCTGCCTTCAGCTCAGGTTGTGATCCCAGGGTCCTGGGATCGAGCCCCGCGTGGGGCTCCCTGCTCAGTGGGAAACCTGCTTCTCTCCCTCTCCCACTCCCCCTGCTTGGGTTCCCTCTCTTGCTGTGTGTGTCTCTCTCTCTGTCAAATAAATAAATAAATAAATAATCTTAAAAAAAAGATAGGTAGAAGGGGCTGAGATGCAGTCCCCCTGGTGTGGGGGACCTGCAAATGGGAAAATTATCACAGGCACAAATGTCCACCTTGAGGAGGAAAGGATTCAAGCCCCACATCAGGCACCCTTGGCTCTGGGGACGGGCACTAAGAAAATGAGCCTCCCTAATATCTGGCTTTGAAAATCAGTGGGGCTTAACTCCAGGGGCTTTGAAAATCAGTGGGGCTTAACTCCAGGAGAGCTGGTGGGCTATAGGAAACTGAGACTCTGCTCTTAAAGGACCAGTGCACAAACTCACTCAGAGACCCAGCACAGAGACAGCAGTTTGAAAAGCACCTGGGCCATATGTAAAAGAGATTTACTTACTAATTTTAGGGACTGTGCCAAAGGGGCAGGAATCTGTAGGAAGTTCCCCAAGGAAGAAGGCACTCCTGGGAACAATTTTCTTGTGCTCCTTCAGACTAGCTGACCAATGCTAGCAGGTGCCAGTTCTGACACTCTCCACCTACCTTGCTAGCACTGTTCACCTCACCCTGGTGTTCCCCTGCAGACCCACCCTGCTAAACTTGCCCACCCCGGCAGGTGCCACCCTGACACATCTTAGGACCAAAGCCCCCCAAAAGCAGCTACTGCACCATCACATCCAGGAGGTGGCCTTGGCCAGCACACCCTTCATAGCTCCTGCCCCCATCCCCACCACCACACATAGCACGCAGCCCTGGCCAGGACTGGTGCCCCTCCAAACACCTGTACTGGTGAGTGCGGGAGGCCCCGCGCACCAGTGTGCCCACAACAATCACAGCGGGGCCTTCCCACAAGCATGCCTGCAGCAGTCATGGCCCATCCACAAGAGGAGGGCATAGGCAGCCCACAGAGGTAACACCACTGGAGTGCCTGGTTCTGCTGACTAGGGGAACTGTACTTCTGGGCCCCAAAAGGTGCTTTCTACATGAGACTACTCCTTCAATACCAGGAGACATAGCTGATCTACCTAAAATACAGAAACAAACACAGAGAACCGGGCAAAATAAGGAGACAGAAGAATAAGTTCTAAATGAAAGAACAAGACAAAACCTCAGGAAAAGAAATAAATGAAATGGAGATAATCTACCTGATAAAGAGTTCAAAGTAATGGTCGTATGTTCACCAAACTCAGGAGAAGAATGGGTGAATACAGTGAAATCTTCAACAAAGAGAAAATATTAAAAATGAACCAATCAGAACTGAAGAATACAAATAAGAAATGAAAAATACACGAGAGGGAATTGACAGCAGATTAAAGGATGCAAAAAAACAGATCAGCAATGTGGAAGAAAAGGTAGTGAAAATCATCCAAACTGAAGAGCAAAAAAGGAAAAAGAATAATAGAAATGAAGATAGTTTGAGGGACCTCTGAGACAACATCAAACATGCTGACATTCACATTATAGGGGTCCCAGAAGGAGAAGAGAGGGAAGGGGACAGAAAACATATTTGAAGAAATAATGACTGAAAACGTCCCTATCCTGGGGAAGAAAACAGACATTCAGGTCTAGGAAGCACAGAAAGCCCTAAGCAAGATGAACCCAATGAAGTCCACACAAAGACACATATTAATATGTCAAAAATAAAAGAGAAAGAAAACCTTAAAGGCAGCAAGAGATACACAACTAGTTACATATAAGGGAACACCCATAAGACCATAAGCTGATTTTTCAGCAGAAACTTAGCAGGCCAGAAGGGAGATCAAGCCCCAGGTTGGGCTCCATGCGGGGCATGGAGCCTGCTTAAAATTCTCTTTCTGTCCCCCCCACCTCTAAAAATAAGTAAATAAACAGGAAAAAAGATAAATAAACAAATAAATAAATGACATCCAAATTGGTAAGGAAGAAATAAATCTATCACTACTTGCAGATGACATGATATGATATTAGAAAATCATAAAGATTCCACCAAAAAACTATTAGAATGAATGAATTCAGTGAAGTTGCAAGATATAAAATTAATATACAATCTGTTGCATTTCTATACAATAAATATCAAAAAAGGAAATTAAGAAAACAATTCCATTTGCTATTGCATCTGAAAGAATAAAAAGACCTATGAATAAATTTAACCAAGAGGGTGAAAAACCTGTACTCTAAAAACTATGATAAACTGATGAAAGAAGTTTAAGATGACACAGATTAATGTAATGCTATACCATGCTCACTGATTGGGAGAATTAATATTACTAAAATGTCCATACTACCCAAAGCAATCTACAGATTAAGTGCAATTTCTATCAAAATACCAATAGCATTTTTGGCATTTTTCACAGAAATAGAATAATCCTAAAATTTTATGGAACCACAAAAGACTCTGAATAGCCAAGGAAATCTTGAGAATCAACAAAGCTGGAGGTATCATGCTCCTAGATTTCAAATTATCTACCATAGAGCTATAGTAATCAAAACAGTATGGCACTAGCATGAACACAGACAAAGACATCAATGGAACAGAATACAGCCCATAAATAAACCCACACTTAAATGGTCAATTAATCTATGACAAAGGAGGCAAGAATATATAATAAGACAATAAATGGTGTTGGGAAAACTGGACCGCAACATGCAAAAGAATGAAACCAGACCACTTTCTTATGTAACATACAAAAATAAACCCCAAATGGATTAAAGACCTAAATGGTAAGACCTGAAACTAAAACTCCTAAAAATAAAAAACAAACAAACAAACAAAAAACATGGGCTGTAAATCTTGGACATTGGTCTCAGCAGTATCTTTTTGGATGTCTCCTCAGGCAAGGGCACCAAAAGCAAAAATCAACAAGTAGAACTACATGAAAGTAAAAAGATTTTTACAACAAAGGAAACCATCAACAAAATGAAAAGGCAAACTCCTGAATGAGAGAAGAGATTTGCAAATGCTATATCAAAGGAGTAGTTAATATCTAAAATATATAAAGAACTCTTACAACTTGGGGCTCCTGGATGGCTCAGTCAGTTACACATCTGCCTTCAGCTCAGGTCAGGATCTCAGGGTCCTGGGATCGAACCCCATGTTGGGTTCCCTGCTTAGCAGGAGAGCCTGCTTCTCCCTGTCCCTCTGCCCCTGCTCATGTGCTGCCTCTCATGCTCGTTCTGTCACTCAAATAAATAAAATCTAAAAAAAGAAAAAAAAACAACTCATACAACTCAACACCAAAAAAATCTGATTTAAAAATGGGCAAAGGGGGACGCATGGGTGGCTCAGTTGGTTAAGCATCAGCCTTCGGCTCAGGCCATGGAATCAAGTCCCCCACTGGGCTCCTTGCTCTGCGGGGAGCCTGCTTCTCCCTCTGCCTGCTGCCCTCACCCCCGCTTGTGCTCTCTCTCTCTCTGACAAATAAATAAAATCTCTAAAAAGAATAAAAATATAAAAATGGACAAAGGACCCGAAGAGACATTTGTCCAAAGAAGACACACAGATGGCCAACAGACACAGAAACAGATAACTCAGCATCACTAACCATCAGGGAAACACAAATCAAAACCACAATGAGATATCACCTCACATCTCTCAGAATGGCTAGTACCAAAAAGACAAAAAGGACTACAGTTTAGCCACAAAAAATAAAATCTTGCCATGTGTGACAACATGGATGAACCTAAAAGGTATTATACTAAGTGAAGTCAGACAGAGAAAGACAAATACCACATGATTTCATGTGTATGTGGAACCTAAAAAACAAAATGAAGAAAACAAAACAAATATAAATACAGAGGACAGACTGGTGGTTGCCAAAAGGGAAGAAGATAGGATGAATGAAGAAATCAGTAGACGTTATTAAGAGGTACAAACTTCCTGTTATAAAATACATTAAGTCACAGAGATGTAAAGTAAAGCATAGAGAATATAGTCAAATTGTAATACTTTTGTATGGTGACAGATGGTAACTAGACTTCCATTTTATATCTATCTGTCACATCTTCTTTTTTTTTTTTTTAAAGATTTTATTTATTTATTTGAGAGAGAGAATGAGAGAGCACATGAGAGGGGGGAGGGTCAGAGGGAGAAGCAGGCTCCCCGCCGAGCAGGGAGCCCGATGCGGGACTCGATCCAGGGACTCCAGGATCATGACCTGAGCCGAAGGCAGTCGCTTAACCAACTGAGCCACCCAGGCACCCTGTCACATCTTCTTTATTCATCTATCAATGAACACTTAAGTTGCTTCCGTATCTTTGCTATTGCAAATAATGCAATGAACATAAGGGTGCATATACCTTTCCAAATTAGTGTTTCCAGGGGCGCCTGGGTGGCTCAGTCGTTAAGCGTCTGCCTTCAGCTCAGGTCATGATCCCAGAGTCCTGGGATCGAGCCCCACATCGGGCTCCCTGCTCTGCGGGGAGCCTGCTTCTCCCTCTCCCACTCCCCCTGCTTGTGTTCCCTCTCTAGCTGTCTCTCTCTGTCAAATAAATAAATAAAATCTTAAAACAAACAAACAAAAAACAAATTAGTGTTTTCACATTCTTTGTGTAAATACCCAGAAATACAAAAACTTCAGGAGTTAAGGGTTTTAAGGGAAGAGAAGGAATGCAAAAACTAACAGTCTCTACCCAGACAGGAAATAGCCTAAGAGTGTCAGAGACAGTAAATCAATGGTAAAACTCCCGGTGCTGTCTCAAAAGTAAAGACTCACCTAACAGACATTCTTGAGTTGTTTTTGCAGGATTCAAACTGTGCCCAATAGCATTAACGGGGGTAAAAGTGTCACCAGTGAGACCCCCTCTGAACCCCACCCCTTCATCACAGGAATGTGAACTTTACCTGTTAAGGCAAACAAGAAGAGCTCAGGTGGCTTAGACAGGATTGACACCTGAGCAGATGGACCACAGAGGGTCCAACAGTCACCTCTACTTCATTATAATGTTAAAATCTCCGCCCAAGGGGCGCCTAGCTGGCTCAGTCCCTTAAGCCACCAACTTGATTTCAGCTCAGGTCTTGATCTCATGGTCGTGAGTTCAAGCCCTGCGTTGGGCTCCACACTGGATGTGGAGCCTACTTAAAAAAAAAAAAAAAAACTAAACTAAAAAACAACCAAGAAAGAGCACAAACTCATTAACACACTATGCACAATCATGTTTCCTAAGACGGAGGTGAAACCTTGCGGCACCTGGGTGGCTCAGTCGGTTAAGCGGGGCACTCTTGGTTTAAGCTTAGGTGATGATCTCAGGGGCCTGGGATGGAGCCCTGTGTTGGGCTTAGCAGGGAGTCTGCTTGCGGATTTTCTCTCCCTCTCTCCCTTTGCCCCTCCCCCCCACTCGCACTTGTGCCATCTCTAAAATAAATAAATCTTAAAAAAAAAAAAAAAGACCCATGTGAAACCTTATGCCCACCTCTACATACAAGGAAAAAGTTCTCCTTTCTGGATATTCATCCTAACCCTAAAGAGAAGGAACCCACTCACCGTTGCACAGAGACAAGGCTTTGGAAATTATCCCCAGTGATCTCCTTATTTGTTGCAAATAGTTTTCTTTGTGTGATTACTCCCCTTGGCTGAGTCTCTACTGTAACTCACCAAGGAGCAAACTAGCGTCACTGTTGAAAGAGCTAAAGGCAAGCTGAGGGCAAAACACGAGCGGACACCCCGAAACCACCCCCTTTAATGTGGGATATACATACAACATTCCTCAGGCACTAGTAACTGCCCAAGAACAAAGGCAGGGGAAAAACAAATGCTCAGCTGATAAAGATCACAGTCATTTAGGACCTGAAACTACACTCTAGTTGGTAACTGTCTTGATGATTTACAGGAAAAACACCATCTTAATAATAGGCCTCCAGGAACCTAGAGACTCAATTTCCTGGGGCCCTAACATCACCTTCACCTCCAAAAGATAGAAAACCCTATGTAATCAGTCACTCCTCACAATCACAGTGCGGCTCTCTGCCCACAGGTCCTGTCCCCATGCTCTAAAAAAACTCCTTTTTGCACCATAAAACATCTCAAGAATTCTTTGACCATTGTGCTTGACAATCTTCCATCAACAGTGTGTCCTTCCCCTAATCCACACTCAAGATATTTTCAGGAATAAGTAGCATATTCTAATGCTTTTAGGGGTTTGAGTTTAGCTCCTTAAATGCACTAGGTTTTCAAAGATTTACACTAAGCTTTGGGCAGTTTTCCTCACATCGATTAAAATAGGAATTCAATTGCTTTAGCCTGTTGAATGTCAGTGTTCTCTAGGGGCACATACAAACAAAAGCTGATCCAAAAATGAAAAATAACCTGAGAATTTAAACACATTCATCTCACATCTTGAGGTTCACTTGACTAAACAGATCACAAATTCTACTTGGTTTCCCTAATTTTCTAACTTTCCCCACACCCTATCTCTCAATCAACTTACAGTTGAGGAGCCCAAGTGCTGAGGGAAACCAGAGCCAAAGGGCTGCACTATTTGATCAGGAAAGGAATCCAGGAAACAAAACAGTGGACTCAGTACAGATAAGCAGCCTGCTTCCCCCAGGACAGAAGGAAAGCCACATTCAGAAGGTTCCACATTGTAGACTCTCCTGGTGGGGGCAGCCCTGGAGTGGGTCAGTCCCTGGTGAGGGAGGGTAGGGGCACCTGAGCAGCCACGGGAATGAACCCTGGGAGCCCCGCACACCGTCCCCTCCCCAGGGCATAAGGGAACCGCTCCCTTCCTCAGGCTTCCATTCTCCCAGGTGAGGAAACTCTCAGCAGGATTCAGTTCAAGGTTCTGCCCCCAAATAATCTCCCCAGTCACTGACCCTAATCCAGAACACAGAACTTGACTTTCACAGACTTTCTCAATGGACACAATTTACACTCTGAGTTCCTCTACATTGCGGATGCAAAACTCCAATTTATGTTTAGAAAAGGCCCAAGGGAACACGGTTACAACCTCAGAAAGAGTGTCTCACCCCCCAACTTCCCCCAACACCCCCACCCCCACCCCATGCACTTCCATCCCTAGCTTTCCAGGGCTCTGTACTTTCAGTATTGAGGGCTCCTTCTCAGGTGTGTGTAAGTAGGTAGGACACCTGCAAGGCGAGCCCCACAGAAAGAACAACTGGGCCTTGAAGTGCTTTCGGGGTGAGATGGACCTTATTTTAGAGCCAATGACGGCATGCCTCTGACCCCACTAGAGTTGCTCTAGACCACCGCGGATACTTGAACACAAACCCAGTGTCTGAACAATCCAACAAAATCCCTCAAACCCGGGGCACCTGGGTGGCTCGTGGTTGAGAGCCTGACTCTTGATTTCAGCTGGGGTCACAATCTCAGGTGGTGAAGTTGGGCCCCTGCTGCAGTTTCTGCGCCAGGCGCTGCTTGTCCCTCTGCTTCTACTCCTCCCCCTGCTCGCTCTCTTGCGATCTCTCTCTGTCTCTCGAATAAATAAATAAAATCTTAAGAAAAAAAAAAAAACCCTCAAACCCAGCGATTATGAAAAAGGTGGGAAGAAAACTGTAAGGTATTTTTATCTTAAAGGATTTTATTTATTTATTTATTTATTTGACGGAGAGAGAGAGACAGGAACACAAGCAGGGGGAGTGGAGAGGGAGAAGCAGGCTTCCGGCTGAACAGGGAGCCCGATGCGGGGCTCGATCCCAGAATCCCGGGATCATGACCTGAGCTGAAGGCAGACGCTTAACAACTGAGCCACCCAGGCGCCCCTGTAAGGTATTTTTCTAATAAGAAAACCCACAAGTACATCGTGCTTTCAGAAAATAATGATGTTAATTCATTATTATTCGCACGGCAGGAAACTGTTTTATAAACGATCACACTTGAACACCCTGGTGTTGCAAGTCTAAGCCCTGGAATTTCATTTGAAATCACCCAAAAGTAAGGAACAGACCTCAGAAACAAACTCCACCGCCTAGGGGAAGAAAGAGAGAAACAAGAAACTTTAACACATGCAATATAGTACTATTTTCTCCCGAATTTCTCCTCTTTCTTGCCTCTTTGGAAATATGTTTTTCAAGACCTATTGATTAAATACATTTTACATTTATTGTAAAACAGAGACTTTAAAATACTGAATAAATGTTTTCAATGTGACAAACCCAAGAAGGGGCAGTGGGGTCAGGACAGATCACTCAGGAAAGCTTCAAAGGATGTTCAAAGTTCCAAAGTATAGCTGAGACCAGGAAAGATCTTGGGGGGAGGGGCACAAGGCTTTCACGCAAAGTTGTTCCAGGTGATTATTCTCTGCTTCCTCATGTAAAATATCCACAAAGAATAAACCTTTCAAAATGAGCCATCCATTGTGTGAAAACGATAAACAATTAAAATACTGCGTCTGTTTGAATTGCACCGCGGAGAACAAACAGTTGGTACTGATGCTATGAACTGAAGAGGGGAAGTTGGCGTCTCGGGAGGCGGGGCGGGATTTCGAAACAAGCATTTATTGCCAGTCCGAGGAAAGGACAGGCTGGGGGACAGGGTCGTGGATTTGACCCTCTGCCGCCCAAACATCGGGAACACTCAGGAGAAAACGGGGGCCGCTCGGGAGAAAGGAAGGACTGGGGCCCCCGGACCAAAGCACCTCCCGCGCACGAACCTCGGAGACCGAGTCACGACTGTCCCCTGACGACCCTCCCCCGTGATCACTGCATGATTAGGGGAGACGCGGCCGCGCGCAGAGACCGAACAGGACGCTCACCATTTCCCAGCTTCTCGGTCCGCCAGCATCGTCCCTACGGCTCCCGCAGCCGGTGGTCACCGCGCCATTGACGCGGCAGCAGGGCCACCTGGGACCGTTAAGCGCAGGTGAGACTTGACCGCGAGCAAGACCGCAAGCGTCCACGCGGCTGCGGAGCGTCGCCACGCCCACCTGCCCCTGCTGCGCCCCTGATTGGACAGCTCGCAAGGACCCGCCCCTCTGCTCCTGAGTGACAACAGGGCCGGAGGTCCGATTGCTGAGGCGCAGCAGTCTCTGCGGGTGGTCGGGAACCCGTGCCCTCCTTGGACGTTCGCTTTTATTTTTTTTATTTTTATTTTTTTTTAAAGATTTTATTTATTTGAGACAGAATGAGATACAGAGAGCATAAGAGGGAGGAGGGTCAGAGGGAGAAGCAGACTCCCTGCCGAGCAGGGAGCCCGACGCGGGACTCGATCCCGGGACTCCAGGATCATGATCTGAGCCGACGGCAGTCGCTTAACCAACTGAGCCACCCAGGCGCCCTGGACGTTGGCTTTTACATAAAACTTGGTCCACGCCCTAGAGGGACAGTGGCGCCTTCTTGCAGCTCCCTCTAAACGTGGGGACACAGGTGTGCGCAGGGAGTCCCAGAGTCCGTTCCAGTGGAGCGACGCCCTTGTTCAGAGCAAAAGGGGCGCCTGACCAGGCCATTAGGGACCAGGGGGTGTTCTGGGGTTGGCATGAGTTTGCGAAGCCACTCATGGAGCTGTGACCCTTGTTTACAAACACACTTAAAAATTACCTCACCCCGCTGCGCCTGGGTGGCTCAGTTGGCTAAGCGTCTGCCCAGCTCAGGTCATGATCCCAGGGTCCTGGAATGGAGCCCCCACCCTGCTCCCTGCTCAGCAGGGAGTCTGCTTCTCTCTCTCTTAAATAAATCCCCACCTCTGGTGCTCTCTCTGTTAAATAGATAAAATCTTTTTTTAAAAAAAAATTACCGTATGCAATAAAGACTGGCTCCATATTGGTAACTTTAACTGTGGGCAGAGACGAGGCTCCACCCACCCCTTCTCCACCTGCAAACACGTGGTACTTCAGCTGAAGAATTCCATGACTTCCCAAGCCCTATTAGGGGTTTGAACCCCACAGCCTGAGCCTCAGCACAGGGACTCTACTCCTCCAACCATAAGCTGTGAGATGTGCTCATTAAAACTCTCAGGTGTCCATTGAAATTCAGCTTTTGAGTGTGTGCCTAGAAATTTTGAAATGTAGGGTGCCTGGGTGGCTCAGTTGGTTAAGCGACTGCCTTCAGCTCAGGTCATGATCCTGGAGTCCCAGGATCGAGTCCCACATCAGGCTCCCTGCTCGGCAGGGAGTCTGCTTCTCCCTTTGACTCTCCCCTTCTCATGCTCTCTCTCTCATTCTTTCTCTATCAAATAAATAAAATCTTTAAAAAAATTTTTTTTGAAATGTAAACTTTATGATATCCCTAGGGCACCTGAATTCCTATTTTCACCAATATTAGAAAAAACAAAAAGTTACATAAATGTGGGTTGTACTTGAAAACTCTTACTTCACTAAGCACATTAGTTCAAAACTCAGTGCATTTATTTGAGGTATTTATTTAGCTTTATTGGGATACAATATACATGATATACAACACATCCCTTTAATGTGTACAACTCAATGGTTTTCAGTATATTGACCAATACAGCCTATTAGCACCACAATTTTTGAACATGTAGCATGGGTCAGAATGTCCTCTATTTTTAAGGTTGAATAATGTTCCACTGAATGTATGCATAGCTCTTTGCTCCTGCATTCATCAGTTGATGTACATTGGGTCACTTCCATTTGCCAGTCTGAGTAATGATGTTGTGAACATAGGTTTGTATCTCTTTGAGACTCTGCTTTCAACTATTATGGGTATACACCTGGAAATGAAATGGCTGCATTAAATGGTTATTCTGATTTTAATTTTTTTGAAAAACCATTATACATTTTCCCATACTGGTTGCACTATTTTGCATTCCCACCATCAGTGCACAAGGGATCCCATTCCTCACGTTCCTGCAGACACTTCTCATTTGTTTTGGTTTTTCTTCTCTCACTCACCCTAATGTGTGTGAGAATACCTTTATTTTTATAGGAATCATTACTCTTGCCTCCATAAAGGCAGGTCTGTCTGTATCATACATACTATATACACTCACACCTGAGCAATTCCTGAGACAGCGTTAATTTAAGATGTAATAGGTGGTGGGAATAGAAATGCTTCATGATGACATCCTTAATCACTGATGCCACCACCCTTCTAGAGAAGACAGAAAACACACCCCTGGGTCCTGTTATCTCACATGCCATTGTGAACTCACCTTCAAAGCTCTTATTTCTGCCTAATAAACCAAACCTTATCATTTGTTTAAAAATGTCTCCTTCCCCATAAAATTGAAAGTACCAGGACTATAAGAACTTTTTTTTTTTTTTTAATGTCTCTATAGTTTTGAGTCTAGAGTGCCTGGTAGACAAGGGACACTCAAAAAAGTTAACATTATGACACAGCTCCTCAGCAAGAAAGGCCTACTTTGAATCCTGGTCCTGTCTTTGTCCTTTTGTATCAAAAGATGCAGGCCTCCGTTGACTCATTAAGTAAGTTAAAACAGTGAACAAGAATAATCTAGTTGCTCTAAGCTAATTTTATTTCGTGCTTCATGAAGTGGGCAGTCTCCACTCTAAAGAGTCCAGAGAACCGGGCGCCTGGGTGGCTCAGCCGGTTAAGCGTCTGACTTCAGCTCAGGTCATGATCCCAGCGTCCTGGGATCGAGTCCCACATTGGGCTCCCTCCTCGAGGGGAAGCCTGCTTCTCCCTCTCCCACTCCCGCTGCTTGTGTTCCTGCTCTCGCTATCTCTGTCTCTGTCAAATAAATTAATAAAATCTTAAAAAAAAAAAAAAAAGAGTCCAGAGAACCGGGCACCTGGGTGGCTCAGCTGGTTAAGCGTCTGACTTCGGCTCAGGTCATGATCCCAGAGTCCTGGGATCAAGCCCCGCATTGGGCTCCCCGCTGAGCGGGGAGTCTGCTTCTCCCTCTACCTGCCGCTCCCCCTGCTTGTGCTCTCTCTCTTCCTCTCTCTAACAAATAATAAATAAAATCTTAAATAAATAAATAGTCCAGAGAACACAAAGCAAGGAGCAGGGCTGCAGACTATTATAGAGGGAAGCATTCAGGGAATAAGGAAAGAGTATTTGGCTTCAGTTGATGGGCTGGGGTTGTATATCTGACTTTATTTAGAGCAAGGAAAGCATTAGGGATAAATGACCAAACATTCCAAAACAATTATGATTACCAATCACAGTTACATTTACCTCCTCACAGCATCCAATTGACAGCAATGTGTTCCTTCATGAACTATCATTCAGATCACTTAACACTGGTCCAAATTCTAGAAGTCCTTTTGGATACTTTCTTACTGATACACCCACAGTCACTTCTCCTTTGCAGTCCTGCTGATGACAAGTGGGTACACTGCTCTCCATGACTGCAGGTATGTCCTGGTGGTTCTGGCAAGAGGTACTGACACAAACATGATTTAAGTGTTTGGTATTATGAGTGAATGAGAAGTCAGATTAATGACAAAAAATTTTCAATATATAAGAATAAAAATTAAATTTGCCTGAGAAGAAATACCTGAACTTGCAACCATGTACCAATACTGACTCAGAATGCACAATAGTTAAATGGAAAAAGTACCAAAGTGGATCCAAATGCCCATTATTGACAAGGGATATTTTAATATATGCTCTCAGGAAGTGAAAAGTAAAGACAGTAACATTTGTTAGTATACAAGTCATTTGAAAACACAGTTAATAGGATGTTTCTAAGAAATGTCCACATAAGGTTTTTTTGACAAAAATCCCCTGCACAGGGGCGCCTGGGTGGCTCAGTCGTTAAGCGTCTGCCTTCGGCTCAGGTCATGATCTCAGGGTCCTGGGATCGAGCCTCACATCGGGCTCTCTGCTCAGCGGGAAGCCTGCTTCTCCCTCTCCCACTCCCCCTGCTTGTGTTCCCCCTCTCGCTCTGTCTCTGTCAAATAAATAAATAAAAATAAAAATAAAAAAATTCCCTGCACATTGTTGTCATTTTTACAACAATATGAGAGCTTAATTATGCTCATGATTTTGAATTGTGCTCCAGGGTTTTATTTTTGTAGTTTATCTGTTTACAGTGTTCAAAGCATAAAGAAATACATTTTATCACGCAAACAATGAATCACGGAACACTACATCAAAAACTAATGATGTAATGTATGGTGATTAACATAACATAATAAAATAAATTTTAAAAAAAGAAGGAAATGCAAAAAAAAAAAGAAATACATTTTATCTTCAAATGTGGACGTAGAGAGGTTTGTCCTTAATGCTCTCAAATCCAACATTTACCTGTTTTCTGCTTGAAATTCTCAAAGTTTGACTAATGACCAGGGACCTTCAGACTACGGAAAATACCCAAATGCTTATGGTTTAGAGAAATACAAAACCCAAACAACTCTTTCAATCAAGAATGGAAACCAGGGAATCCAGAAGCTGAGTTACCCTGCAAGTGTCTTTCTGGGGGTCCTACCTGAGCAGTTACGGGGATGGGAGTGGACACCTCTATCCCAGGAGGGTGGAGCCTGTCCCCTCCTACAGTAGTTGTGCAAGTCAATGCCCCATTTTACAATGGAAGAAACCCAGACTTAAAGGCTAAATGAATCGCCCAAGATTGTATTAATAGTAAGCAGCAGAAGCAAGACTCTCCATATTCTTTCTACTTTATCAAGATGGGTCAAAGTAGATCTACTTTCCGTTCACTCTTTAAATTTTGTTTAACTTACATTTTTATCAAAGTAATATATTTATAGGGTTCAAGAATCAAATAATACCATAAAACTTCTAAAAATAAAAAGTGGTCTCGGGGCGCCTGGGTGGCTCAGTTGGTTGGGCGTCCGACTCTTGCTCAGGTCATGATCTTAGGGTCTGAGATCGAGCCCCGTGTCAGGCTCAGTGGGGAGTCTGTTTGGGATTCTCTCTCTCCCTCTGCCCCTACCCCACGCTCTCTTTCTCTCTTTCACATAAATTTTAAAAATTAAAAATAAATTTTTTAAGTGGTGGCCAAAAAAATAAATCTTAAAAAAAAAGTGATCTCCTACAATACCTCCCTAATTCTAATTCCTGTCCCCCAAAAGCAACTGATATCAATTTTTCTAGTCATTATTTAGAATTTATGTCCATATGCTTTAACAGCATAATAGGACTACTGTTTTGTTTTGTTTTTTAAGATTTTATTTATTTATTTGACAGAGAGAGACACAGCGAGAGAGGGAACACAAGCAGAGGGAGTGGGAGAGGGAGAAGCAGGCTTCCCGCTGAGCAGGGAGCCCCATGTGGGGCTCGATCCCAGGACCCTGGGATCATGACCTGAGCCGAAGGCAGACGCCTAACGACTGAGCCATCCAGGCACCCCAGGACTACTGTTTTTGATTTCTAAGTTTATTCTCCTCTTTCTTACATTTGTATGGTGGAGAATACACTTGGCCAATCTTTTTTCTAACTTCTTAAACTGAGGGAAGTTATATCTACTTTGATGAGTAAAGAATGATTTGAACGACTAGGTGCCTGTTTTTTTACTTAACAAGAGGCCCAAAGGCAGGCAATGTGCTGGCTTAGATTCAGCTGTTCAACAAACAGTTTCCATTGGCAACTCTTTGATGCTCTTAGCCCTGTGGTCCCAGGACTGCTACTTCAGCTCCAGGTATCCTGTTTGTATTCAAACATGTGGGAAGAAAGGAGGAAAAAAGTGTTGCACCAATTGCATATGCATTTTAGATCAGAAAAAAACAAAAATCTTTCTGGGGGCTTATGGCTCATTGGCCAAACCATGTTATACTGCAAGGGAAGTGATAATTAGTGTATTTCACATTTCTAGCCTCCAGAGTGGAGTCAATGAAAGGAGGAGGTTGGAGGGGCACCTGGGTGGCTCAGTTGGTTAAGTGTCTGACTCTGGTTCAGGTCATGATCTCAGGGTCCTGGATTCCAGCCCCATGTTGAGCTCCACGCTCAGTGGGGAGTCTGCTTGTTCCTCTGCCCCTCTCCCCACCCGTACTCTCTCTCAAATAAGAAAAAGACAGGAGGAGGCTGGGAATAGGGTTGCAGTAGCCAGTCAGTGGGATCCAGCCACATTTCCTCATACCAGATCTGGCCTCCACATACATCTCTCTCTCTCTCTCTCTTTTTTTTTTTTTTTAAGATTTTATTTATTTTAGAGAGAGAGGTGGGGGAGGAGCAAAGGGAGAGGGAGAGAGAGAATCTTAAGCAGGCTCCACGCCCAATATGGAGCCCGACATGGGGCTCAATCTCAGGACCCTGAGATCACAACCTGAGCCAAAATCAAGAGTTCGTTGCTTAACCAACTGCACCACCCAGGTGCCCCCCATCTTGACCATCTTTAAGCACAGAGTACACTGGTATTAAATACCTTCACTATGTTGTACAACCATCACCATCATCCATCTCCATAGCTCTTTTCATCTTGTAAAACAGGCACTCTATACCCATTAGATAAAAGCTATCCATATCCCGTGCCTGCAGCCCCCGGCAAGCACCACTCTACATTCCATGTCTACGAACTGGATTACTCTATATACCTTATATAGGTGGGATGATGCGTTATTTATCCTTTTGTGTCTGACTTCTTTCACTCAGCATAATGTCCTCAAGGTCCACATGTAGCCTGTGTCAGAATTTCCTTCTTTTTTTTTTTTGTAAAGATTTTATTTATTTGACAGAGAGAGACAGTGAGAGCAGGAACACAAGCAGGGAGAGCGGGAGAGGGAGAAGCAGGCTTCCTGCCGAGCAGGGAGCCCGATGCAGGGCTCAGTCCCAGGACCCTGGGACCATGACGTGAGCCGAAGGCAGACGCTTAACGACTGAGCCACCCAGGCGCCCCAGAATTTCCTTCTTTTTTAAGGCTCAATAATATTCCATTATGTGTATATATCACTTTTCGTTTATCAGTTCATCAATTAATAGACACTTGGGTTGCTTCCACTTTTTGACTGCTGTGAAAAATACTGCTATGAACATGGATATGCAAATATCTCTTTGACAACCTACTTTCAATTCTTTTTAGTATATACCCAGAAGTGAACATGCTGGGTCATACGGTAATTTTATTAGAAAGTGATATATGGTTTTCCATGGCAGATGCACCAATTTTTATTCCCACCAGTGTCCAAGGATTCCAATTTGTCTACACTCTCACCAACCTTGTTATTTTGTTTTTGATAGAATTCCTAAGGGTGGTGAGGTCATTCCCTTTACTCCTTTTTTTTTTTTTTTTAAGATTTTATTTATTTATCTGAGAGAGAGAGAGAACACGAGAGAGGGGTTCAGAGGCAGAAGCAGACTCCCCGCTGAGCGGAGAGCCTGATGCAGGACTCGATCCTGGAACTCCAGGATCATGACCTGAGCCGAAGGCAGTCGCTTAACCAACTGAGCCACCCAGGTGCCCCTCCCTTTACTCCTTTAATCATGCTTTCGTTTAGTTATGAATATACTCGTAATGTCTACTTTGAAGTATTTTTTTCTGCTAAATCTGACATCTGTTAAACTCTCATATGCATTTTCTGATGCCTGCTTTTTCATCCAGCGTACGAGTCATACCTTCCTGTTTCTCAGCATTTCTCATGGTTTAGTTGCAACTGGACATTTGAGATAATATATTGCACTTTGTGGGTATGCTTCACTCTTCCAGGCCATGTTAGTGTTGTCTTTTGTTGTTTAATGACTTCTTGGTTATGTTGGCGAAGTCTATTTCTGCCTGACAGTGCTAAGCCTCTGATGTTGCTCTTTGGCAGAGAAGGGGGTATACAGCTTTGATTACGTCCGCCGTCATCTACGACATTGGTATTGGCAGGAATCTCTTCTACTCTTTCTTGGACCACACTGAGTTGATAAAATGGACTAGGTGCTGACAGATGGCTCTACTGTTTTCAACCAAGTCCCAGGACAAATTTGCCTACAAACTAATCCAAACATACTGTGGATCCTTTATAGTAATACTACCTGAGGGTAGTGTTTGAGATTTGCTCTGAGCCTTAGCAGACTCCTCTTAGCCGTCTTATTCCCTGGTTTTCTCTGTGAATGAGCTGGCCTAGAGACCAGATCTTCATTAAATCCACAAATCTCCTGCCAGTTTTTTGTGTCTATTTCCCGTCTTTGGCTTGTACTTCTCGTAATCTGTAGTAACTGAAGTTAAGTCTTTGCCAAGAGATTACAAGCTGTTTTATAGCTTGCTTTCCCCTCACCGTCAGGCATAATTTCTCTGCTTAGAGCTTTGGAGCATGGGTAGGGACAATGGCAAGCTTCTGTCTGAATTACATTCTCTTTCTAGGAACTAACTACTCAGTGAAGGGAAGGGACAGCAGCTTGATGTTCTGCTTTTGTCTCTTGGTGGCATGGAACCACCAACTTAGGAGCTGAAGCAAGGGTGATCAGGGTCCCAGTATTAGCATACCATGCCCGTTGCTAAAGCCTATGTAACATGAGCAGAGGCGGGGTGCAAAAAGCATGCTGCTACTTCTCAAGCATACTTATGTACAATACAACCTCATATAATGGGTAGCTGGAGATAAGATGAGAAATGGTGAAGTCCTGTTATTCCTAGGGGGAAAAAAAAAAAGCCCTCCAAAAGTAAGCTGGGGGATGCCTGAGTGGCTCACTCGGTTAAGCAGCTGCCTTCAGCTCAGGTCATGATCCCGGGGTCCTAGGATCAAGCCCCACATAGGGCTCCCTGCTCAGTGGGGAATCTGCTTCTCCCTCTCCCTCTGCCTGCTTCTCTCCCTGTTCGTACTCTCCCTCTGTCAAATAAATCAATAAAATCTTTTTTAAAAAATTAGAAGTATCTAATACAGTATTTTTAAATATAGTTATGTTATACATTAAATCTCTATAGATTTGTTCATCCTATAAAACTGCAACCTTATACAATTTGGCCAACAACTCCCCCATTTCCCCCATCTACCATCACCTGACAACCACGGTTCTACTTTTTTTTCAAGTAGGCTCCATGCCCTGCATGGAGCCCAATGTAGGGTTGGAACTCACAACCCTGAGATCAACGCCTGAGCCAAAATGAAGAGTCTGAGGCTCAACTGACTGAGCCACCCTGGTGACCCCTACTCTCTGCTTCTATATGACTTTTTAGATTCCACATAGAAGTGAGATCATGCGGGGCGTCTGGGTGGCTCAGTTGGTTAAGCGACTGCCTTGGCTCAGGTCATGATCCTGGAGTCCCTGGATCGAGTCCCACATCTGGCTCCCTGCTCAGCAGGGAGTCTGCTTCTCCCTCTGACCCTCCCCCCCTCATGTGCTCTCTCTTTCTTTCTCTTTCAAATAAATAAATCTTAAAAAAAAAAAAAGTGAGATCATGCATTTCACTTTGCATGATGTCCTACAAATTCATTCATGTTGTCAAATGGCAGGATCTCCTTCTTTGCTAAGGCTGAATATTGTTACACATACGACAATTTCATTATCCATTCATGTGTCGAGAGACACTTAGGTTGTGTCCGTAACTTGGCTACTCTGAATGTTGTAATAAACATGGAAATGCAGACATCTCTTACAGGTACTGAACTCCTATCTTCTGGATATATAACCAGAACATGGTTTGCTGGACCATATGGTTGGCTCTATTTTCAGTTTTTGGAGGAAACTCCATACTGTTTGCCCCAATGGCTATACCAATATATACTCCCTTTGGCAGAGTACAAGTGTTGTTTTCATGTCCTTACCAACCAAAACTTGTTTCCTTTTTTTTAAAGATTTTAAAATATTAACTGATTTAGGAAAAAACACTACCTATAATCTTAGGTACTATTGTTGAAAGGCAACTTAGAATTCTCTCACCTTAAATTCCTATCTGAGAGTAATTAGTAGAAATTCACATTGCAACAATATGCTTTATTTAAGAAAGAGGCTCAGTATGGGGCGCCTGGGTGGCTCAGTCAGTTAAGCGTCTGCCTTCCGCTCAGGTCATGATTCCAGGGTCCTGGCTCCCTGTTCAGTGGGGAGTCTGCTTCTCCCTCTGCCTACTCCCCAACACCCACCCCCGCCAGCTTGTACTCCCCCCCTCCCTCTCTCTCCCAAATAAAGAGGCTCAGTAAACACAATATATATGCAATTTTATTTTAAAGATTTTGAGGGGTGCCTGGGTGGCTCAGTCGTTAAGCGTCTGCCTTCGGCTCAGGTCATGATCCCAGGGTCCTGGGATTGAGCCTCACATCGGGCTCTCTGCTCAGCAGGAAGACTGCTTCTCCCTCTCCCACTCCCCTGCTTGTGTTCCCTCTCTCGCTGTCAAAATCTTAAAAAAAAAAAAAAAAAGATTTGAGAGAGAGCACAAACAGGGGGAGGGGGGAGAAGAAATCCTGAAGCCTCTATACTGAAGGAGACCCCGAGGACAGTAACACCAGTGCCTGCTGTAGAGCAATGCAAACACATTCTAGAGCCTTCTGTGATAGGGGTGACCTCAAGAAGGGCCAATTTGCAATTAACAGCCTAAATGGCCCCAAGCAAAATTTGTTAACACGGAATACGTTGCCTCCCGAACACCAAGGAACCTAGCAGATGTTGCCTTTGCTGAAAGGGATTACACCTACTTCCTCATAGGGTCAGGGAAGGAGCAGCTGTCTTTCAGAAACTTAACCAAGGGATTAAGGCCTCACAGCCTATGTGGGTCAATGGCCCATCCACTTTATGAGAGCTCCTTCTTCACTACTTGTATGCTCTGAATGAGTATGAAGCAAATGTCCTCAGAGAACGATGCCGTTAGTAAGGCCCTATCTGTGCTCCTTGGAGCAAGGTGGATGCAGTTCAGATCTTGCCCACAGAGACTGTGGATGGCAAGGCTGCTGAGGCTCCCTGAGGGCAACCAGGTAAAGGTGTCTAGAGTCACCTCAGAGAGCAAGGCCTGACACATTCAAGAGTATGTGGAAATAGGCACTGAACAGAACAGACTTGGCCAAATCTGTGATGTGTACCAGTTGCTGACTGGATGGAGTAACTGACAGCATACCAGGGGCTGGGAAGGTTGCCAGGTAGACTGGGGAGACCTTAGGCCCTGAGGCCTAGACCCAGCCCATCCAAAAGATGTTGCCAGAGGCTCTTAGTCTCGTCATGAGAAAGAATTCAAGCACAGATCCAACACAGCTAAGAGCACTACAAGCAGGAAAGTTATTTAAAATAAAGGTATACTCTCAGCAGGTGAGCTCAAGGAGAGCTGTGTCCACTGGGGTTTCGGATTCTATCTTTTGACACTTGTTAACAAGGTGGTGGAACATTCATTACTTTGGCGGGCATTTCCTTGAAAGCTGGGTGGTCTCTTCCAGGAATGTGGGTTACACATTTTCTTCCTTATGGTCAGAGGTTTCCTGTCATGGCACCCTTAGGGAGCATGGTCATGGAGTACAATGAAGGAATAATGTGGTGAACTCTGGCCTACTCTGTCAGCCATCTTGGGCCTGTCTGCTTTGATCCAGTTTCTTGTGGTTTTGTTTTGCAAGGACAGACCTCAGACTTTCCATAGTGAGGCACTATTCCTTCTTCCTGGGTTTAAGAACAGAGCAAATAAAGGAGAAGCCTGGGGCTAATCACTCCTTCCTAAATAGATTTCTCACAATGGTTTCCAATACTTCAATTAAATTAGTTAATAATGGTTCATGATCTCGGGGTCCTGGGATGGAGCCCTGCGTCAGGTTCTGTGCTCAGTGTGGAGTCGACTTGAGATTCTCCCTCCCTCCAGCTATGCTCTCATGCACGCGCTCTCTCTCTCTCTCTCAAATAAATAAATAAATCTTAAAAAAAAAAAAAAAAAAGAAAACCCAAACCCTGCTCTTTAGAAGCGACCATGCAATGGATTCACCTCATTCACAAAGTATAATCATCCTTGTGCACCCCAATACCCCACCTAATGCTGGGGCAACCCCAGCCTCACTCACAACTTCACTCTAAATACAGGTAGGTTCCGGGCGCCTGGGTGGCTCAGTTGGTTAAGCGACTGCCTTTGGCTCAGGTCATGATCCTGGAGTCCCTGGATCAAGTCCCGCATCGGGCTCCCTGCTCAGCAGGGGGTCTGCTTCTCCCTCTGCCCTCTTCCCTCTCATGCTCTCTGTCTCTCATTCTCTCTCTCTCAAATAAATAAATAAAATCTTAAAAAAAAAAAATCTTAAAAAAAAAAAAATACAGGTAGGTTCCAGGACACCTGAGTGGCTCAGTCAGTTAAGCGTCTGCCTTCAGCTCAGGTCATGATCCCAGGGTTCTTGGATGAGCCCCGCATCCCCTGCATCCCGGCTCCCTGCTCCCTCTCCCTCTCCAGCACCACCCTCCCACTCATGCGCGCTCTCTCTCTCTCTCTCTCAAATGGAGGGGAGGAAGGAAGAGTTGGGACTGTTTGAAATGCCCTGAGGCTGCCGCAGCCCCTCTGACCAACCTAATAGTCTTTAATCTTTAGCAAATGCCCTTCCCCGGGTGATTCATTGGCCGGCATGATTAATCTTTCTTTGGATATCCATAGATCCTGCCTTAGTTCCTAGAAAGAACAGAGCACTCCCGCAGGGCAGGGAAGAGAGAAACCAGACCCCCTTGCACAACCCCTCCCTCCCCTGCGCTAAGGAACCAGACCCCCTCCAAGCACTGAGACATCTGTAGCTGGTACTATCACTTCTGCACCTAATTAAGAAATATTAGGGGCCACTGCATTCCCTTTACCGCTTAGCTGCCCTCAACGCCTTTAAAAATCCCTGGGCCCAGACAGAAACCTCCAAACCTCCTGAATAAAGCTCAAATTCCTTTCCAATCTCCTCTCTTGGGTACTGGCAGCAGAACGTGGGGTTTCCACAACAGCCCCACTTGTAGGACCAATAGTTGATGATGCTGTGAATCTGAGAGGGGGAAACTGGAGTCTGAGAAGCTGGGGAGACATCTGGGAATTTGGGGATTTACTGCTAGCCCTGGGAAGAACTAGACTGGGAGACAGGGTCGTGGTTTCAGACCCTGCTCACCAAACATTTGGAAAACGCATCCCCCTGAGGAGAAAGGAGGGAACCCCACAGACCACAGAACCTCCCAGTCATGAACCCCGGAGACCAAGTCAGGATTGTCCCCTGACGGCCCTCCCCGTGGTCACGCCGCACGCAGTGACGGGACAGGGCGCCAGGGTCCTGGCTCGCATCCCAGTCCCCAGGCTGCGCAGCGCGGGGGCGGGCGGGGGGGGACTGGGGTCCGTAGTCTCCGGAAATGACCGCGGGGGTCCCGCCACAGCCGGTTCGGTGGGTTCCAACCCGCCCCTCCGCCCTGTCTCTGCACCCTGAGGAAGCACACTCACCATTTCTCCATTTTCTGTGTGCCCCACGTCCTTCCCAGGACTCCCACGACCAGTGAAGATCCCAGAGCGACAGAGGTAGCTGCTAGCAGAGACCCAAGGAGCGTTAAAGGGCTGGGGACAAGAAGTGAACCCAAACGCCAGCCCTAAGCCGGTAGCGACCTCGTCGAGAGTTGCACCGCGTGGGCCCGCCCCGCTGACCCAACGGAGCTCCTGATTGGACAGTTCACGAGGCCACACCTCCTCACATCTGAGTGACAGCAGGGCAAGAAAACTGCGGGGTTCCTTTCAATCAGCTTGGGTGGGGGGGAAGCTGTGGCCACCTGGCACATTTGCATTTAAACAGAACTTTTTCTGAATTGGCAGTAACTCCAACAACACCACATTCCCATACTGTAAGTCTAACCACAATCGTGGGATGTGTTCATTAAATGATCAGGTTTACTTTATTTAAGTAGGCTCCACGTGGGCCCAACGTGGGGCTTAAACTCACAACTGCGAGATCGAGTCGCATGCTCTACCCACTGAGCCAGCCTGATGCCCCAGTGAGCAGGTTTCATTAAATGCACATTTTTTTTTAAAGATTTTATTTATTTATTTGACAGAGAGAGACACAGCGAGAGAGGGAACACAAGCAGGGAGAGTGGGAGAGGGAGAAGTCCCGATGTGGGACTCGATCCCAGGACCCTGGGATCATGACCTGAGCCGAAGGCAGTCGCTCAACCGACTGAGCCACCCAGGCGCCCTCATTAAATGCACATTTTACAGTGGGAGGAAATTTACTTTAGATCAGCTTTTACCTGTCCCTAGAGAACTTTGAAATGTAAACGACTATAATATCCCTAAAGCAACTGAATTCTTAGGTATATTCCCATTTTCACTGATATAAGAAAAATAATAAATCATCATGTATATGTGGGAAGCACCTGGAAATTCCCCCCCTTGAGATATAAGTGACTAATAAGATTGTCTATATTTAAAGACCACAACATCATGATTTGAGATACTAAGAGACTGGATCTTGATGTGGGAAAGATGTTGGGGTCCAGAGCCCACAGCCAAGAAAGAATCCTTGAGACGTCTTTGTTGCAAAAAAGGGGATAGGCCCGGTGGACAGAAAGAGCCACACTGGGGTGTTGAGGAGTGGCACGTTACGTACTTTCAAGTTGGGAGGGGGTTAGGGATAGCATAAGCCTCCAAGAAATTTTGGAAGTAAGGTTTCCAGGACCTTGAGTTGAGGGTGCTAAGAGAGCAGAAGGCTAGCTGAGGACAAAGCACAGGCTGACACCCCACCCCTGCTCCACCTCCCTCCTCCCCCCACCTCCTGGGTGGGATATGTGTGACATTCCTCCAGGAAACTCCCAACTGTCTTAATGTTAATGCCTTACTAGAGGGAAAAACAACCTTAACTTGACAGTGGCAAGGCCTCCAGTGTCTTGTAGGTCCTCTTTAGCATATGAAAGTTCTTTGGAAAACCTCCCTTTTCCCCTACCCCCAACTCCCAAGTATATAATCAGCCACCCCCTCACAACCCCGGGTCAGCAGCTCTGCCCAAGGGTCCTGTCCCCATGCTTTAAATAAAACCACCATTTTGCACCAAAGACTTCTCAAGAATTCTTTCTTGGCCTTCAGACCTCACCCCACCAAACCTCACCTACATTCCAAAACTATATCAAGGGGGGCTAGCTATTGTTAGGAAAAGGTCATTTATTACTGTCTAATAAACCCTTAGTCATGAGACCCTTCAGATACATATATCAATCATGGGTCATATGCTTGGGGGTTGATTGCCAGCACGTATCTTGGGAGGTAGAGATGAAGTTTCCAAAGGAATTTCTTTTTTAAGATTTTATATTTATTGGGGCACCTGGGTGGCTCAGTCGTTAAGCATCTGC
The DNA here is from genome assembly GCF_011800145.1 of Mirounga leonina. Lineage (NCBI taxonomy): Eukaryota > Metazoa > Chordata > Mammalia > Carnivora > Phocidae > Mirounga > Mirounga leonina. The sequence continues at coordinate 50,507,276 of NW_023270855.1, read as the reverse complement.
CTTCAGCCCAGGTCGTGATCCTGGGGTCCTGGGATCGAGCCCCGCATCAGGCTCCCTGCTCAGCGGGAAGCCTGCTTCTCCCTCTCCCACTCCCCCTGCTTGTGTTCCCTCTCTCGCTGTGTCTCTCGCTGTCAAATAAATAAAATCTTAAAAAATAAATAAATACATAAAAATAAAGGTTTTATATTTATTATTTGAGAGAGAATGAGGGAAAGAGAGCACAAGCCAGGGAAGGGGCAGAGGGAGAGGGAGGAGCAGACTATCTGCTGAGCAGGGAGCCCGATGTGGGATTGATTCCAGGACCCTGGGATCATGACCTGAGCTGAAGGCAGACACTTACCCGACTGAGCCACCCAGGCACCTTCCAAAGGAAATTTTTTTTTTTTAAGATTTTATTTATTTATTTGACAGAGAGACACAGTGAGAGAGGGAACACAAACAGGGGGAGTGGGAGAGGGAGAAGCAGGCTTCCCGCAGAGCAGGGAGCCCAATGCGGGGCTCAATCCCAGGACCCTGGGATAAGGACCTGAGCTGAAGGCAGTCACTTAACGACTGAGCCACCCAGTGAGGAAATTTAATAATTTTTCTTTTGCCTTTGTTTCCCTCATCTGATCTTTTTTTTTTTTTTAAAGATTTTATTTATTATTTGACAGAGAGAGAATGAGAGAGAGCAAGCACATGAGACGGGGGAGGGTCAGAGGGAGAAGCAGACTCCCTGCCGAGCAGGGAGCCTGATGCGGGACTCGATCCAGGGACTCCAGGATCATGACCTGAGCCGAAGGCAGTTGCTTAACCAACTAAGCCACCCAGGCGCCCTCCCTCATCTGATCTTAAGCCCTATTACAAACACAGCTAAAAAGAAACCACAGGCCCCTGATGTAATTACATAGGTTAAGGCCCCAAGTCAATAAACTAAAACTTAACACCCAACTTACATGCAGTTTCAACCCCCAACCCCCATATAACCTTTTAATCAGTCAACATGGAATTTCCTGGGCAGTACTAGGAAGTTCATTGATACACCCCCTTGTCCTCCCCTTAGGAAGGTGGCCTTGTCTAAACAATGCATTCCTTGCTAATTAATTCCTTTCTTTGCCTTTAACAACTTTCATTTTACTCAGCAGAACTCCCCTCTACTTGCTAGTTGGGATGCTGCCAGTCATGAATCATTTAATAAAGCCAGTTAGATCTTCAATTTACTCATTTTGATGTGGGAAACAAAGGCATAAAGAAATGTAGATAAAATTAAATGTCCTTATAACCTGCAACCCATTGACAAATGCTTGAGGTAGGCAGATTATAACATTCCTCCAGGAAGCTCCCAACTGTCCTAATGTTAATGCCTTACTAGAGGGAAAAACAACCTTAGTTTGACAACAGTGAGGCCTTCAGTATGCTGTAAGTCTTTTTTTTTTTTTTTTTTCTTGTCAGAGAAAGGGAGAGCACAATCAGGAGGAGGGGGCAGAGGGAGAAGCAGGCTCCCCATGAGCGGGGCCCTGGGATCATGACCTGAGCCAAAGGCAGATGCTCAACCAACTGAGCCAGCCACGCGGCCCCTGGCCTGGGTTTTCAGTGGGGTTGGGGAGTGGAGAAAGGGCAAGAATTCTAAACACAGGCAGGGGCTTTTCGGGTTGGAATCTCCTACCAGCTCTAGAGAGACTACCCAGGCTTTTTCTTTAGCGCACCTAGCAGGGAACACAAGGGGCAGAGGGCAGGATGAGGCTTAAGCTCTCAGCACTCAAACATCCAAAAATGTGGAGCCTCAAGACTTACTGCAAGAACAAACATAGCAAAGAAAATATGCACTTGCAATGGCTTGTTTTATTTTTTTTCAATTGCTTGTTTTAATATTAAGAAACCCTCCTGAAGAACAAATAATCCAATCAAGAAATGGGCAGAAAACATGAACAGACATTTCTCCAAATGGCCAACAGACATATGAAAAAATGCTCAACATCACTCGGCATCAGGGAAATACAAATCAAAACCACAACGAGAAACCACTTCATACCAGTCAAATGGCTAAAATTAACAAGTCAGGAAACGACAAATGTTGGCGAGGATGCAGAGAAAGGGGAACCCTTCTACACTGTTGGTGGGAATGCAAGCTGGTACAGCCACTCTGGAAAACAGTATGGAGGTTCCTCAAAAAGTTGAAAATAGAGCTACCCTACGACCCAGCAATTGCACCACTAGGTATTTACCCCAAAGATACAAAGGTAGTGATCTGAAGGGGCACCTGCACCCCAATGTTTATAGCAGCAATGTCCACAGTAGCCAAACTATGGAAAGAGCCCAGATGTCCATCAACAGATGAATGGATAAAAAAGATGTGGCGTAGGGTGCCTGGGTGGCTCAGTTGGTTAAGCGAATGCCTTTGGCTCAGGTCATGATCCCAGAGTCCCTGAATCAAGTCCCGCATGGGGCTCCCTGCTCAGCAGGGAGTCTGCTTCTCCCTCTGACCATACCCCCTTCTTATGCGCTCTCTCTCAAATAAATAAAATAAAATCTAACAACAACAAAAAAAGATGTGGTATAGATATACAATGGAATATTACTCAGCCATCAAAAAATATGAAATCTTGCCATTTGCATGACATGGATGGAACTAGAGGATATTATGCTAAGCAAAATAAGTCAATTAGAGAAATACAATTATCATATGATTTCACTCGTGGAATTTAAGAAATAAAACAGAGGAGCATAGGAGAAGGGAGGGGAAAATAAAACAAGATGAAATCAGAGAGGGAGACAAACCATAAGAGACTTTTTTTTTTCTTTTTTCCAGAGGAGACTCTTAATCATTGGAAACAAACTGAGGGCTGCTGGAGGGGAGGTGATTGGGGGGAGGGGGTAACTGGGTGATGGGCATTAAGGAGGGCACAGGATGTAATGAGCACTGGGTGTTATATAAACTGATGAATCACTGAACTCTACCTCTGAAACTAATAACACATTATATATTAATTCATTGAGTTTAAATTAAAAAAAAAAAAAGGAACCCTAACAGGAGGCTCAAAAAATGATCAAAACTATTATTTGGGATGGCTAGGTTAACAGTGCTGGAGGGGTCCAGGATTTATGAGCACTAAGTCTTAAGTTAGACTTCTTATCTTACAGATTTATTTAAAATAAAGGTATATTATATTCTTTAACTTTTATACATAAGAAGCTATTCTAAGTGGCGCCTGAGTGGCTCAGTCAGTTAAGTTTCCCACTCTTGATTTCAGCTCAGGTCAAGATCCTGCGATCATGGATCAAGCCCCAGGATCCAGCTGCATGACGGACTCCACGCTCAGTGCTGAGTCGGCTCCAGATTCTCTCTCTCCCTCTGCGCCCCCCCTCCCCTCTCTCTCTAATAAATAAATAAAATCTTTTTTAAAAAGCCATTCTAAGATTTAATTCCTTATAACACTAACAGATACAAAAGTGTAAATCATACAAAAGGAAAATTCTCAAGTCTCTTTCTCCCGCCTCAGTCCTCAAGTCTCTTTCTTTCTTTTTTTTTTTTTTTTTAGATTTTATTTATTTATTTGACAGAGAGAGACACAGCGAGAGAGGGAACACAAGCAGGGTGAATGGGAGAGGGAGAAGCAGGCTTCCCGCATAGCAGGGAGCCCAATGCGGGGCTCGATCCCAGGACCCTGAGATCATGACCTGAGCCGAAGGCAGACGCTTAACGACTGAGCCACCCAGGTGCCCCCTCAAGTCTCTTTCTAACACCACACAGGGCATTGTATTTTGTCCTTCCCCTAAATCACTACTCGGGATATTTTCTATTTTCAGGAATAAGTAGCATATTCTAATCCTTTAGGGGTTTGAATTTAGCTTCTAAGCATTGGATTTCCAAAGATTTATGTAAGTTTTCGGTAGTTTTCCTCACATCAATTAAAATAGGAATTCAGGGGCCCCTGAGTGGCTCAGTAAGTTGAGCATCTGACTTTGTCTCAGGTCATGATCTCAGGGTCCTGGGACTGAGCCCCGCCAAGGGGCTCCTCACTCAGCGGGAAGTCTGCTTCTCCCTCTCCCTCTGTCCCTGACCCCACTTTTGTGTGTGTGTGAGTGTGTGTGTGTGTGTGTGTGTGAGCGCACACGCTCTCTCTCTCAAGTAAAATAAAAATTTAAAAAATAGGAATTCAATTGTTTTAGCCTGTTGAATGTCAGTGTTCTCTAGGGACACATACAAACAAAAGCTGATCCAAAAATAAAAATGACCTGAGAACTTAAATGAATGCATCTCACATCTCACATAAATTCTATTTGGTTCCATAATTTTCTAGCTTTGCCCACACCATCTCTCTCGGTCAACTTACAGTTTAGCAGCCCAAGTGCTGAGGGAAACCAGAGCCAAAGGGCTGCACTATTCAATCAATAAAGGAATCCAAAGGAAAGAAACAGTGGACTCAGCACAGATGAGCAGCGTGCTTCCCCCAGGAAGAAAAGCCACATTCAGAAGGTTCCACATTCTAGACTCTCCGGTGGGGACAGCAGCCCTGGAGTGGGTCAGTCCCTGGTGAGGGAGGGTAGGGGCACCTGAGCAGCCACGGGAATGAACCCTGGGAGCCCCACACACCGTCCCCTCCCCAGGGCATAAGGGAACCGCTCCCTTCCTCAGGCTTCCATTCTCCCAGGTGAGGAAACTCTCAGCAGGATTCAGTTCAAGGTTCTGCCCCAAATAACCTCCCCAGTCACTGACCCTAATCCAGAACACAGAACTTGACTTTCACAGACTTTCTCAATGCAATTTACACTGAGGTGCACCTATATTATGAAGAACTCCAATTTATGTCTAGAAAAGGCCCAAGGGAACAACAGTTACAGCCTCATAAAGGTTGCCATTGCCCCTTTGCCTGAACACACCCACCTTCACATGTGCGTCCCCAGATTTGCTGGCTTCTGTAACTTCCCTCAGCATAAAGAGCTCCTTCCATGCTGGGTATGAGTAGGGAGGACTCCAGCAGAGGGAGGCTCCCCAAGACCAAGTAGGCCTTCAACTACTTCCCTTTTCAAGCTCAAGGGGAAGCCTCGTCTTAGAAACACTGACCTCAGGCCTCTACTTCCCCCTGGAGGTGCTTTGGACCACCACTGATATTTTAAGTGACACAAACTCATTGTTTGAACAATCCAGCAAAATTACTCAAACCTGGTGTTTATATAAGGAGGGCAGAAAATTGTAAGGCACTCTGATTGCTCAATATGACCCACAAGTAATTATTGGATTCAAAAAAAGATTAAGGGCACCTGGGTGGCTCAGTCGGTTAAGCGTCTGATTTAGGCTCAGGTCAGGATGTCAGGGTCCTGGGACTGGGCCCCATGTAGGGCTCCCCGCTCAGCAGGGAGTCTGTCCCTCTCTGCTCCTCTCCCTGCTTGTGCTCTCTCCCTCTCTCTCTCTCAAATAAATAAATAAAATATTTAAAAACAAACAAAAAATTGAATGAAAAATGTTAATTATTACTTCCAGGCCAAGAAAGAGCTTTATAAATTCTTAATTATACTTGAACACTTCTGGTCTGCACATCTAAGCCCCGGAAATCCCTTTGAACAAACCAAACTAAAAGAACAGATTTAAGAATGTTACTACGCATGCTGTGAGGGAAAAAGGGGAACAAGAATTTTTAGGGTGCCTGGGTGGCTCAGTTGGTTAAGCAACTGCCTTCAGCTCAGGTTGTGATCCTGGAGTCCCAGGATCGAGTCCCACATCAGGCTCCCCGCTCAGTGGGGAGTCTGCTTCTCCCTCTGACCCTCTCCCCTCTCATGTTCTCTCTCACTCTCTCTCTCAAATAAATAAATAAAATCTTTAAAAAAAAAAAGAATTTTTAATACAAGCAGAGGCACCTGGCCGGTTCAGCCTGGGGGGCATGCATCTCTTCATCTTGGGGCTCTGAGTTCAAGCCCCACATTGGATGTAGAACTTACATAAAATAAACAAATAAGGCCTATTTTTAAAAGACTTTATTTGACAGAGAGAGGGAGATAGTAACAGAGGGAACACAAGCAGGGGGAGCAGTAAGCAGAGGGAGAGGGAGAAGCAGGCTTCTTGCCCAGCAAGGAGCCCCATGTGAGGCTCGATTCCAGGACCCTGGGATCATGACCTGAGCCAAAGGCAGACACTAAACCACCTGAGCCACCCAGGCGCCCCAAATAAGGCCTATTAAAAAAAACCCAAAAAACTAAAAAATAAATGGTTAAAATTATATTTTAATCATTTTTTAAATTTTTTAAATTTTTTTTAATTTTGGGGGACCCCTGGGTGGATCAGTTGGTTAAGCGTCTACCTTTGGCTAACGTCATGATCCCAGGGTCCTAGGATGGAGCCCAGCCCCGCACTGGGTTCCTTGCTTGGCAGGGAGCCTGCTTCTCCCTCAGCCTGCCGCTGTCCCCACTCCTGCTCTCTCTCTGACAAATAAATAAATAAAATCTTTTAAAAAATAATTTTTATTTTTTTAAAGGTTTATTTGAGAGAGAGAAAGAGCATGTGCAGGGGGAGGGGCAGAGGGAGAGATTCCTGAAGCCACGCCCCACTGAGCCGGGAGCTGGTGGGGGCGCTCCAGCTCACAACCCTGAGATCACTACCTTAGCCGAAACGAAGAGTCGGCTGCTTAACCCATTGAACCACCCAGGCGCCTGCACTCAGTAAAGATCCTGGGAGGAAAAGCACAAGAATTTCACAAACGTAGTTCCAAATAGTTATTCTTTGGTTTCTTCCGATGTAAATATCCACAAACAAAAAATAAACCATTTAAAATGAGCTATCCAGGGCACCTGGGTGGCTCAGTTGGTTAAGCGACTGCTTTCGGCTCAGGTCATGATCCTGGAGTCCCTGGATCGAGTCCCGCATCGGGCTCCCTGCTCGGCAGGGAGCCTGCTTCTCCCTCTGACCCTCCCCCCTCTCATGTGCTCTCTCTCATTCTCTCTGTCTCAAATAAATAAATAAAATCTTTGATAAATAAATAAATAAATAAAATGAGCTATCCAGGGGGGCACCTGGGTGACTCAGTCGCTAAGCGTCTGCCTTCTGCCCGGGTCATGATCCCGGAGTCTCAGGATCGAGCTCCGCATCGGGCTCCCTGCTCAGCCGGGAGCCTGCTTCTCCCTCTCCCCCTGCTTATGTTCCCTCTCTCGCTGTGTCTCTCTCTGTCAAATAAATAAAACCTTTAAAATAAAATAAAATGAGCCATCCATTCACTGTGGGGAAATGATGAACAATTAAAATACTGGGACTGTTAGAACTGCACCACGGAGAACAAACAGTTGGTAATGATGCTGTGAATGAAAGATGGTAATCTGGCACTTCGGCAGGCGGGAGGTAATTGAAGTCCAGGCATTTACTCCCAGCCGTAAGGAGGGCTCGGCTAGCAAAACAGGGTTGTGGATTTCAGACCTTGCTTCCCAAACATCTGGAACGTTCAGGAGGAAACAGGCCCCCGGTGGGGACAAAGGAGAGCTTGGGGACCCCACAGACCACAACGCCTCCCATGCACAAACGACAACGAGTCACGACGGTCCCCTGACGACCCTCCCCGCGGTCACCGCTCAATCGGAGGAGACGCGGCTGCGGGCGCAGAGCTGCCCTGAGGATCCGGGGCCGAAGTGGGGGTGCGCAGGAACGAGGTCCCCGCAGGCACGCCACGCGACGTAAGGGATTCAGGTCCGAGCGGCGCAACCGGGGCCTCGGGTCCGCAGACTCCGGAGAAGACACCGGGGAGATCAGTCCGACCACCGCGGGATCGCTCCTGCGGCTAGTGACACGTTCTACCCCGTCACCAGACACCACGGGTGCACTCACCATTTGTACATTTCCTGCGCTACCCAATGGCCTCCAAGTCCCGCGAACATACACACCAAAGCGGAACAGAAACAAGACAAGGGCAATGTGGCCCCTAAAAGCAGGTGACCTGGGATACCCAGAGAAGCTGGAAAGAGCAGGGACCCGCGCCGCGGTTGCGCAGCAACACCCCACCCACCGACCAGCCGACGCTCCTGATTGGACAGCTCACAAGGCCTCGCCCCCTCACGCCTGAGTGACAGCAGGGCGGGGGTTCGGCACCCGAGCTTAACCCGGCCAGAAGGCGTCCTGTCCAGGAACACGTGCGCTGTAACTCAGGGCTGCCAGGACACTCCTAAAAGTCTGACGCTTCTTTGCAAACACACTTAAAAGTCACTTCTCTAGGCGCAATAATTAGGCTAGCTCTGAAACCCTGCACCATAGCGTTCATGAGGTTGAAACTAGCAGGAAATTTAAAGCTTGTCTTGGAGACTTTTAGCCCTTATCAGCTGTTGTGTCTCTTCAGACCTCAGTAAAATCCACCAGCTATCTCTGCAAAAGTAGGGCTCAAGGTAAACTAATATAGTTCCGGCCTAGGAATAGGCAAGGTCCTACATTCCTTTACCAACTAACCCAGCCTAAGACCCCATCCAGTTTATACCGGCTCTCAGAGCATGGCCAAAGCGCCTCCTCCTCGTCCTAAGACAACTTCTTGATCTCAGGAGCAGAATTCCTGGTGCTGTCTCCACCTTAACGTGAAGAGTATTACCTATATTAGTTCAATGCGCATGCTCCATCTTTCCTCATGCATAATCTTAAATTTCCCCACCCTTTTCATCGAAATGTATATTATCACACCCCTGATTATTAAACATACACACAAAAACTTGTTTTCTCCCTCTTCAGAGAGGTGAACTAGAGGCTTTTCTTCATGTCTCTTCCTTTGGCTGCAAATCAAGTAATTTTTCCTTGCCGCAAACCTATTGTCTCAGCAATTAGCTTTGTTGTGCATCCGGGAGACAGCTCCATTTTGTTCTTTGATTCTTGACAACTGGACTCTGTCATGATTTTGCCCAAAAAGCTCACAAGCACAGTACCAGGGATGCAATAGGTGGGCATCCTTCCAGAACTTCAAAGTCAGAAAAACAACACTGGAACCAAAACAAACCAGAACTTAAGAAGAAGTATTTAGGGGCACCTGGGTGGCTCAGTTGGTTAAGCAACTACCTTCGGCTCAGGTCATGATCCTGGAGTCCCGGGATGGAGTCCCGCATCGGGCTCCCTGCTCAGCGGGGAGTCTGCTTCTCCCTCTGACCCTCCCCCCTCTCATGCCTTATCTCATTCTCTAATAAATAAAATCTTTAAAAAAAAAATAAAAAGAAGAGGTATTTAGAATGGTTAAATTTAGAAAAAAAAATTTTTTTTTAAGATTTTTTAAGAGTGAGTGAGTGTACAAGCAGGGGGAAGGGCAGACGGCGAAGCGACTCCCCACTGAGCAGGGAGCCCCACGTGGGGCTCAATCCCAGGACCCAGGATCATGACCCAAGCCAAAGGCAGACACTTAACCGACTGAGCCACCCAGGTGCCCCTAGAAAATGTTTCTGACATGAAAACGCAGATACCATGTGCAAATATGAGCAGGGGCTCTTTCTCACCGGTGATCCAATCATTCCGCATGGTCATGATCCATTCCTTTCTTGTGATTACATCAGTTAATCCCATCTATAATGAGACTTCCCAGAAAACTGGGTTTCATCAAAATAACAATCCCACTGATGGGTGAGTCTAGGATACTAGGGAGTAGTCTTCATTCTGACAATGATGGAATCACTCTGTGAGAGATCACTACCTCTCAATTCTCTAAAGTGGTCACGTTAAGATCATCTGAGTCAAACTGAGCCACCTAAATCCTCCTAGACTGCAGCAATATCTCCACCATGCCCAGGGATTAAAAGCATCCCTGGAGCCATCTATCAGGTGGCAACCGAGGGGCAGAGGTAAAGAATCATAACTGATCTCAATGAAGAGAGACAAGGCAGGCCAGTTTTCAGCCAGTGTTCCTCCCACAAAGGGGACACTGCAGGCAGTAACATCATCAGCCAGTCACCCAGACAACAGAAGAAAAGTTCTTATTCAGCCTCAAGAATCAGGAGATGGAGAAGATACTTCCATTTCAGTATGTTTTTCATCGTTCCTTTCAGATCTATTTGGAAAACAATAGTTTGGGAGCTGGTTTCCAGGAAATCACCGATTTCCTAAAGTCAGGAACACCTCTGGTTTTTGTTTTTTGGTTTTATCTCCTAACTCATCTCAACCTCATATAAAACATACTAAGAATGTGCATTCACCAAAGAAGATGCGTAAGTCTGGCTCCCCTCTCTCATTAACCATTCAGCATCAGGAAGATGGTGCTGAAAAAGCTACATTTCACCTCTGCATTTCCCTGCCCTACTTTCATTGGCACCCATGGGAACTGTACAGTTCCAGTAGTGACCCCATCTGGACAGAAAATGCTGATGTGCTTCCTGCACAAATAGCCATGAATTATTCTTCTTAGAGTGCCTGGGTGGCTTAGTTGGTTAAGCATCTGACTCTTGAATTCGGCTCAGGTCTTGATCTCAGGGTCGTGAGTTCAAGCCACGTATTGGGCTCCAGGCTTGGTGTGGAGCCTACTTAAAAACAAAAAATATATACACAATGAATTGTTCTGCTCAGGTAACAACAGGGACAGTCTGGTCCTATCCTGAGGTCACATCACGGTGCTCTCAAAGGCCCTTTTATCCTTTTATCACTGTGATTGGCATACTAGACATGTTATCTTGAGGCTGTGTTTGGTAAGAGCAGGTGGTTGTTGTTGACATCTAATCATGGCAACATGAGGGCCATAATGTACTCAAGAATGTTGGTGCATCCACCTGCACTGAGGAAAGCCTGTGAAAACTCAAGACCCAGTCTACAAAATGGTCTCCTAAGCCAAAGAAAGAGCTCCACTTACAGTACTCAGGGTATTCTTTGTACATATGGAGATATTTTTCCCATGAGGTTGAACTATGCCCCGAATGCAATGAGTTAACCAAGGTTCAAGAAGTTGCTCTCAGCTCTGAATGAAAGACAAGGTAGCAACCGATCCTTCTTGTGGTGAAAAGCATGAACTATCTTTAAATGGAAGGACATCAAGATACAGGTTTGTGTTTTGGGGTGCGTGGCTCAGTTGGTATGTAGCCGACTTGATTTCAGCTCAGGTCATGATCTTAGGGTCCTGGGATCAAGCCCTGGGTCAGGCTCTGTGCTCAAAAGGGAGTTGGCTTGAGGATTCTCTCCCCCTCTCCTTCTGCCCCTCCAGGCTACCCCCACCTGTGCTCTTTTTAAATAATATTTTATTTATTTGACAGAGAGAGACAGAGAGAACTTAAGCAGAAGGAGTGGCAGAGGGAAAGGGAGAAACAGACTCCCCACCAAGCAGGGAGCAGGGATCCTGACACAGGGCTTGATCCAAGACCCTGGGATCATGACCTGAGCCAAAGTCAGACACTTAACCACCTGAGCCACCCAGGAACCCCTCTCTAAAATAAATCAATCTTAAAAAAAAGGGGGGGGGGGCACCTGGGTGTCTCAGTTGTTAAGCATCTGCCTTCGGCTCAGGTCATGATCCAGGGTCCTGGGATCGAGCCCCGCATCGGGCTCCTTGCTCAGTGGGGAGCCTGCTTCTCCCTCTCCCTCTGCTTGCCACTCCCCCTGCTTGTGCTCTCTGTCAAATAAATAATAAATAAAATCTTAAAAAAAAAAAAAACCTTTAAAGTTAAGCCTTCTGAGGATCCAAATTTCTTATGTTCCCCAGACTAAAGGTGAATTGCAAGCCATAGCTAAAGTATTTCCTAAAATGACTGAGGGCCCTGAGAGGTTTGCTGAAGAGTTTGACATAGTCATTCAACCTTACCAACCTGGTTTCCCAGATTTACACCAGTCCACATGCTTCATGAGGGCCAGGCCAGACAATGGATAAAACTACCAGAAGAGAACCTCCTGAGAAGGATCTAGAGAAACAAACCCCTATATTTTAGCAAAATGCCAGAACTCTCACTGGAAATCTCCACTAGGCAAATACGCAGCTTTCCTAATCCTGTTGATTGAAACAAAACTGAAGCTTGCACACAAAAATCTGATGAACCTGTTCATTACCATTAGTCCATTCCAAATTCTCTTTTAAAAAAATACCTGGTCTTGGGGCACCTGGGTGACTCAGTCAGTTGGGCATCTGACTTTTTTTTTTTTTTTAAGATTTATTTATTAGAGAGAATGAATTGGGGAGGGGCAGAGGGAGAGGGAGAAGCAGACTCCCCACTGAGCAGGAAGCCTGCCGTGGGGCTCCATCTCACAACCCTGGGATCGTGACCTGAGCCAAAGGCAGCCACTTAACCGACTGAGCCACCCAGGAGCCCCAGCATCTGACTCCTGATTTAGGCTCAGGTCATGATCTCAGGGTTGTGAGATCGAGCCCCGCATTGGTCCCTGCACTGGACGTGGAGCCTGCTAAAGATTATCTCCCTCCACCCCTCCCCCACACACGTGCACAAACTCTCTAAAAGTCCTGATCTTTATGTTGAATCCAGGGTAGCACTTAGCTCTGTGTTTATCAACCAGGATCTTTCTCCTTTACTTAAAAGGACCACAAGGGAATGGGAAACTATGTCGACCCCAGATCTGAGAAATCAGCACACTTACTACCTACTCACCTACAAGGAAGACCGTAAAATTCTCAATGGTCAAGTCCAGCAAATGAAGGCCCCTAAACAGAACCAAAAACCTTCTAGTTTCTGCAATTATTGCAAAGAGCCCAGTCACTGGAAAAAAGATCGTTACAAATGTAAGTGCTCCGGGTGCTCCCAGGCCACTAGTCAGTCTTTCCAGTGCACTCCAAATTCCCTGTGACGGGACTCTGAGAAGTTATCAAAGCTCTTCCCAATCACTTCTCCTAAGTGCCTTGGAAAACTCTCTCTCCAGATCCTGGGACAATGGAGCTATGCTCTCGTACCCAAGCCTGCTGCTATAAAGCAGCCCCTGCCTCAGAGTGCTAAAACAAGGCCAACAGGGTATCTAATAAACCTCAACAGGCTCCTGTCTCTGAGAGATGCACACCCTTTCCTCCTGAGTTCCTTGCTCCCATTTGTATATTGTGCCAAGATTTCGTAAAAGGAAAAAGTATCACCTGGACTTTCTTCCTCCCAGATGGGGAAATAATTCCAGAGCTTGACTATAGTAATCAAAAACAGCTAAACTGCTGAATTATATGACCTTTAAGCACCTTTTATTTGCTCCCTCTCTGAAGGCACCAGAGCTGAGTCTGGAGACAATGATGACTGGTCCCTATTGGAACTGCTACCATTGTTTTTATGGGCACATCTTCAACTGATATTGGTAGAATCCACAGTACCATCAAAATCCAGACAGATCCCTCGAAACCTCTCCCCAAAATTAATCAATACCCTATAAATAAAGAAGCCCTTCAAGGCATCAAGCCCAAAACAATTGCCAAGGCCCAGGGCCTCATCATCCCCTGCACCAGGTTCCTGTACTATTTCTACTTGGTGATACAGATAGCCAGTATCTTTTTTACTTTCACTTGAGAACTGAAATACACCTGGACAGTCATGCCTCAGGTTTCAGTTCTTCTTAACCTTTCACAAACCTTATAAGCTGATTCGGAGGATATAGTTTTCTGCAGGCTCTTACTTTCTTAGCTGCTCTGCTTCCCTTTCACAGGAGAGACAGCATGCATCCGTCATAACTTTTGGCCTTCAGGGTGCCTGGGTGGCTCAGGTCATGATCCCAGATCAAGACCTGCATTTGCCTCCCTGCTCAGCGAGGAGTCGGCCCCCCCCTCTGCTCTTCCCCCAGCTTGTGCGCACAGGCGTCTCTCTCTAAAATAAATAAAACTTTACAAACACTTTTGGCCTTCAAGAGACAAAGACTCCCCAAAACCTTGCAGTTTGCTCATTCAAGTTTGATATTTAGGGCATCTGATATTTATTTTTTTTAGGATTTTATTTATTTATTTGACAGAGACAGACAGAGCAGGAACACAAACAGGGGGAGTGGGAGAGGGGAGAAGCAGGCTTCCCGCAGAGCAGGGAACCCAATGCAGAGCAGGGAACCCAATGCGGGGCTCCTGGGATCATGACCTGAGCCAAAGGCAGACGCTTAACAACTGAGCCACCCAGATGCCCCTAGGGCATCTGATATTTAGGGCAAGGACTACTTTTGGATCCAAACAAAATCCCTCATGACTGCTTAATGCTGACAAATTACCTTTTGACTCCCCATGGAAATGTACACCAAACTCCTCTAACTAATGCAGATTTTTTATGGTTTACTGATGGTTCCTATTTCAAAGATGAAAACCACTGTGCTGGGTATGCTATTACAACTCCTTCTGAAGTCCCTGAGGCAGCACCTTTATTTCAGCCAAATAGGCTGCGTTAGGTAAGCCTATACACCAATTTATACATTATCCAAGGGCAAAAGCACAAACACTTGCACTGATAGTCAATATGCCCTTGGGGTAGCTCATGACCTCACACTATTATGAAAACAAGGTGTCCTTCCCTCCAATAAAAAGCAAAATTAAAAATGTCTCGTATGCTCAAAATTTATTAAATGTCACATATTAACCAGATGCTCTGGCTATTATTAACGTTCCCAGGCATTCCAGATTCAATTCCCTGGATGCCAAAGGAAACCACCTCACTGATATTTCCACCAAAAAAAAAAAGCCACTCAAGGAACTCAATAGCCAAACCTCCGTCATGCTCCAAAGGGATATTCTCCCAAATGATAATCAGAAAAATTAAAGAGACACCCAAACATTGGCCCCAGGAAATAAAAGATATTAGAAATCTAGCAATTGTTGGTCTGATTAACAGAACTCTGGTTTGGGCCAAATAACAACTCAGTCCTACCAGAACTTCTAAAATCTCCACTACTGGGGCGCCTGGGTGGCTCAGTCGGTTAGGCATCTGCCTTCAGCTCAGGTCATTATGCCAGGGTCCTGGGACTGTGCCCCATGTTGGGCTCCCTGCTCAGCCGGGAGTATGCTTGTCCCTCTCCCTCTGCCCCTCCCCCTGCTCGGGCTCTCTCTCTCAAACAAATAAATAAAATCTTTAAAAACAAAACAATGTACCCAATAAGGTGATGCTGGCTCAACACTCCAAGATATCTCCACCACTTCTGACCTTGAGAAGATACAGACTTTAGAGGGAGAATGCCTGAAAGTTTTCCCTCAAATTCAGCTCTCACTCTGACAAATAAATAAAATCTTTAAAAAAAAAAAAAAAAAAGATTTTATTTATCAGAGAGAGAGAGAGCACACACAAGCAGAGTGAGTGGCAGGCAGGAGGAGGAGCAGGCTCCCCGCCGAGCAGTTAGCCTGATGCGGGACTCAATCCCAGGACCCCGGGATCATGACTTGAGCTGAAGGCAGACGCCTAACTGACTGAGCCACCCAGATGTCCCTGAAAAACCTGATTCATGATTAGCAAAAGAAGAAATGTAAAAACTAACAAAAGGAAACCTGTTGAAAATGGAATCAGGAACTCAGTAGTGCAAGATCCCAGCCCTACCACTCCTCCTCGGTTGCACACTCAACAGGAAGAGACATACCTCGAAATACCATGTCACTGACTTTGTTATCCCAGCAGGAGGAAGAAAGGGTTCCTCCTTACCCAGCAACAGCCCAGCCAATAGGACAGTCACGACTCAGCCAATGAGAAGCCACTACATTTTGAACTTCCCAGTTTATTCCAACCAATGTTTTGTTCATAACAGCCCCTTCCAAGTCCCCTGCTTTCTTTTATAGGACAGCATTCCTCTCCTTTGTTCTCCAGAATTGCCTATGGCATTGTGTAGCTTCCTCGTCCTGAATTGCACTTCTCTACTATAAGCCCATTTTTGCTGGAAAAATAATTGGCAGTTTATTTTTAAGGATAACATGTCATTACTCAACAGCCCTATCCTTAAAATGAAAAAATTATATAAAAATTAAACCTACTTGCAATGTTAAGAAATATACTTCAGTTCATCCGTGGATGAAACAGTCTTCAAAACTGAAACACTAGCATTTTACTGAGGGGGAACAATTATCCATTAAACTTAGAAACCACTGCTTAATGAGTACCTACAATATTTTCCCACCTCAGGGTTTACTTGCAAAACTAAGCAGCAATCCACAAAACAGAGAATCACTTGGATAATGAGCCACTGTAACTTTTTCACAATATATGTAAATCAAACCATCAAGCTACATGTCTTAAGCTTATGCACTAATAGGTCAGCTTTTCTCAATAAAACTGGAGAATAAAGAATAAGCCACTGATGAAGACAATATATGTATAACGTTAGTAACGTTTCTTTCATGTTGTGAATCTGGGGGAGTATTTATTATACAGTAATTTGCACCAGGCTTATCTATATTACTTACATTGTTTCTTTCCAGTGCAGTTTTCAAATTATTTTGAAAATATTTTTTAATTAAAAAGCTTCCCTTACTTTTCATTATAAAGTATTATACATTCTCACATGGTTTTGTAAGAAGGTGAGGCAAGTGAATTTTCCTACAATGTTTACATTCAATAGAATTCTCTTCAGTGTGAGTTCTTCTGTAGCTTCCCATAGAAATGCATGGATGGCTTTCCCTGATTCTTTACGTTTATATGGTTTCTCCCCATGTGCACTCTCTTGTGTCCCCAATGAAAGTTTGCACGACTTTCCCTACAATGAGTTTGTCTCTGGTATGAATTCCACGTATATGAACATCACAGGGAGTAACGACTTTACCATATTGTTTGTGTTGATAAGGTTTCTCTCCAGTGTGAGTTACTTCATGTATTCAGAAAGAACTAGAACTACTGAAGAATTTTCCATATTCTTTACATTCACATGGCTACTCTCCATTGTGAGTTCTTTCATGGTTTCGTAAAGAACTAGAACGAGTGAAGGCTTTACTACAATGTTTACACTGATAGGGTTTCTCCCCAGTGTGAGTACGTTCGTGGGTTCGCAATGAACTAGGACAATCGAAGGCTTTCCCACACTCCTTACACTTACAAGGTCCATCTCCAGTGTGCTTGATCATGTGCCTCTGAACGTTTGAGAGAGTAATGAAGGCTTTCCCACACTGCTCACATTCATAGGGTTTCTCTCCGCTATGAGTTCTTTCATGTTTTTGCATAGAACTGAGATAAATGAAGGCTTTCCCACACTGCTTACATTCATAGGGTTTCTCTCCGCTATGAGTTCGTTCATGCTTTTGCATAGAACTGAGATAAGTGAAGGCTTTCCCACACTGCTTACATTCATACGGTTTCTCCCCAGTATGACTTCTTTCATGTTTTTGAAGGGAACAGGGAAAACTGAAGGCTTTACCACATTCCTTACATTCATGAGGTTTTTTCCTACTGTGACTTCTTTCGTGGTTTTGAAGGGACATGGACGAACTGAAAGCTTTGCCACATTCCTTACATTCATATGGCTTTTCTCCACTGTGTATCTTTTCATGACATCGAAAGTTATTGGGACAATCGAAGACTTTCCCACACTCCTTACACTTATAAGGTCCACCTTCGCTGTGCTTCATCATGTGTGTTTGAAATATGGTGAGAGGACTCAAGGTATTCTCACATTCATTACATTCGCAGGGTTCATCTCCGGTGTGACTTCTTTCGTGTTTTCGAAAATACTTTGGACAACTGAAGGACTTGCCGCATATTTTACATTCGTAGGATTTTTCCCCACTGTGTCTCCTTTCGTGATTTCGAAAGTAGATGGGACAACTGTAGGTTTTACCACAAATTTTACATTCATAGGGCTTCTCACCCCTGTGTCTCTTTTCATGACTTCGAAAGGATCTAGGACAACTGAAGCCTTTGCCACACTGCTTACATTCGTAGGGTTTCTCTCCAGTGTGAGTCTTTTCGTGTTTTCGAAAATAATTTGGACAACTGAAGGATTTCCCACACTTCTTGCATTCATAGGGCTTTTCTCCAGTGTGAGTTCTCTCATGGATTCGAATGTAACTGGCATAACTGAAGGCCTTCCCACATTGCTTACATTCATACGGTTTCTCTCCAGTGTGAGTTCTTTCATGAATTCGACAGTAACTGAGACAACTGAGGGCTTTGCCACAGTGCTTACATCTATAGGGCTGCTCTCCAGTGTGAGTTCGCTCGTGTTTTTGAAAGTTGTGGCGATATCTGAATGTTTCTCCACATTGTTTGCATTCGTAGGGTTTCTCTCCAGTGTGAATCCTCTCGTGCTTTCGAATGGATTGGCAATGCTTGAAGGCCTTCCCACAGTGCTTGCACTTGTACGGTTTCTCTCCAGTGTGAGTCCTTACATGTACTCGAATGGATTGGCGATGCTTGAAGGCCTTCCCACATTCCTTACATTTATAAGGCTTCTCTTCATATTCCTGATACTCATATAGTTTGTGGCCAGTGTGAGAGATCATATGCCTGCTAAAGGATGAGTGATGCCTGAACACTTGTCCACAAAAATTGCATTTACGCAGTTTTATTCCAGTAGGAGTTTTCTTTATCTGCTTATGATTTGGATTCTGGCTGAAGGATTCTCCACACGGACTACCTTCTTTATTTTTACAGGGACTCTCTACCACAGACCTGCTGTAAAAATGAGAAGCATGTTATTAATGGCTTCTTAATAATTTCATATTTATTAAGTTATTTCAATGACATTTTTACCATTTTCAAAAAATGTGTGTTTTTTGTGCTTTCAGATTGTTTGAAAGTGAGTACGTGCTAACCATTCTGCAAGAAGTCAATCACAGCTATGATCAAAAGGGATAACGGGGTTTCTGAATACTTTTTGAACATGTTATTATTTTTCAAACATTGAACATCTATGTCATATTAGAGAAAAAACTTTTTTTTTTTTTTTTAAGATTTTATTTATTTATTTGAGAGAGAGAGAATGAGAGACAGAAAGCAGGAGAGGGAGGAGGGTCAGAGGGAGAAGCAGACTCCCCACCAAGCAGGGAGCCCAATGCGGGACTCGATCCCGGGACTCCAGGATCATGACCTGAGCCGAAGGCAGTCGCTTAACCAACTGAGCCACCCAGGCGCCCCCTAGAGAAAAAACTTTTGATGAAAAAAAATCCTGGAGCGCCTGGGTGGCTCAGTCGTTAAGCGTCTGCCTTTGGCTCAGGTCATGATCCCAGGGTCCTGGGATCAAGCCCCGCATTGGACTCCCTGCTCAGCAGGAAGCCTGCTTCTCCCTCTCCCACTCCCCCTGCTTGTGGTCCCTCTCTCGCTGTGTCTCTCTGTCAAATAAACAAATAAAATCTTAAAAAAAAAAAAAGAAAGAAAGAAAAAAAAATCCTAAAAATAAATAAACTTGAAAATGGTCTGATTTGTTTTGTTTTGTTTTAATATTATGACAAAGATTTTCTCATGGGACAACTGTTTGTTTTTAATTTTAAGTAGGCTCCACGCCCAACTTTGGGCTTGAACTCACAACCCTGAGATTAAGAGTCACATGCTCTACCAACTAAGGCAGCCAGGTGTCCCCAGGGACACTGTTCTTATGTGAGTGGGACTCACCTTAGATCTGTGTGCTGATGTTCATACAGATTTTTACTATTACGGTCTTCCCATTTTTCTCCTAAAATGCAGACCAGGAAAAATCATAAATTATAAAGAATTATTAAAGTTTTTTAGATTCTAGGTCCATGATGGAAGTGAGGTCACCATGGCTGATTTATTTACCAACATATTCCCTTTCTGTATTTCATCTCTCGAAACAGCCCTGATGAGCAAGTCACACTGGTTCTCTAACAGACTCGTAAGAATGTCGTCACCCTTACCTATTGAGGCCAGGTTCCTGAGGGTTTCCTGCATCACATCTCTGTAGAGTTTCTTCTGGGATGGATTCAGAAGAGCCCACTCCTCCAGGGTGAAGTTCACAGTCACATCCTCAAAGGCCACTGAGTCCTGAAACATCCCATGCATGTGTACAGGAGGATGGGTGAGACAGCACTGGAGATCTCTACTCAATTTGTAAGAAATTCACATAGGACTTCGATTTCTCAACATTTATTCTATGACTGGGTCATCAGACTCTTCCTCTCTGGTCACACTCACTTCATGAATTTAAGAACAGCATCATGAACACAGGAATTTATTGCTACATTTTTATTGTGATCACTTCCAGTGTCCATGTCTCTCTACTGTCAGGGAACAGAACCCCTCGGAGAAATGCTATGCAAATAAAAGAAATATTTCCATCTTAAGACTATCAATTCCTTGTGAGAAAAACTTTCATCTCCTTCTTAAATACAACATCACACAGCACTCCATGAAGCACAGGGTCACAAGTGCATGATGTTTTATAGACAAAAACAGGGGGGAAAAAATGGAAGCCTTTTCTTCTATTCCCATCTCCAAACATGAAAAGCCAGGAGAATCCAAACTGTTACAAGATCCAGCTGGCCATAATATCCTAAAGTCCTCCAGGCCATTACAAACAGTCACATCCAGCTGCATGAACAACAATATTTTCATAGAAGAGTATAATTATAATTTGTTTGTATAATATATATCACAGAATCAGTTTTACCTTCCATGCTCTGTTTCATTTCATGGACCAGGGAGATATTCAGAATATACAACTCAGACTAAGGAAAAGGTGTGACAACTTAGGACAACCCCCAAATCCATATATTCATGAGCCTCAGAGTTGCCTTCCACCAATTTTTAGGACACAAAGGCACACATACTGATGATAAGATACCAGAAAAGATTTTCTGACAGAATCATACCACTGTAACCAGGGCCTTGGTGACCTTGAGGAACATGTTAAAGCATGGAATTTGCCAAGGGGCTTCACTGAATTCCACACTACTACTCATAGTGAATTTGCACATAATGTGAAACAGAGTTCAACAGTGCTTTCCTCCAAAAACCCCACCAAATCCCTTTTTTCTGATTTCTGTTGCAAGTGATTAGACCTAACCAGCCACTCTGGAGGCTTTCCTCCCAACTTCACTCATTTCTGAGTTCCTCTCCTGGGAAGGCAGCAGGACAGCCCATTCCAAGCACAGGAATCCCTCAGTGATTAATTCCCCTAAATGCTGATCCCTGAAAGAGATCATCCAATGATATCCATGCGTAGGGAACAGAGAAAAGCTCCCACCCAGCAATTCTAATGCTAGAACTGACTTATTCAGTAGAGTGACAGCAAACAAGGCACACCTCTCTTGTTGTGGGTCCAGGGAGTAATGAGCTGCTTGGGTCAGTCCTAGTAACTCTTTCCACAATGGAACTGCAGAGCATGTTCATAAAAAGTACTACTAGCTAGTGTGCAGAAGAGAGTGAACATTAGCAGGCCTGAGACTGCTTACCCTTAGAAATCCTGGATGACAAAGTTCATCCTTTGCTGCTATCTGGGAACTGGTTTTGGGATTGACCCCACCAACCCTACAGATTAGTGGGCCTCCATGTGCCTAAAGCGCTAATGCAAACATTATGGTACATGAAACTCCTATCTTCCTTTTCAGAGTCCATACATGAAACTCCTATCTGCCTTTTGAGAGTCTGTAATTTGTTACAGGTTTGGCAAACAGTGTTGACATGACCAGCCCCCAACAAACACTCCAGACGCTGAATCTCTACAAAGCTTCCCTAGTAGACAATAATTTACATGTGTACTCAACTTGTTGCTTGAAGAACTGAGCCCATCCTACGTGATTACACTGACATTTGAAAGCTTGTTACTAATTTACTCACACCAAAGTAGACTAAAGCCAATTTAATGATCCTCGTTTAATGATCCTCGTAGAAAAGTGTAAAAATTACTGCTTAATGTCAAAGTAGAAGAAAATAAGTGAACGGATGCCAACTGTTCTTAACAAGCACTTGGTGTCACCCAGACGTCACCACTCCCAAACAGTATTTTTTTGTAAAGATTTTATTTATTTGTCAGAGAGAAGAGAGAAAAGAGAGTACAAGCAGGAGGGAGCGGCAGGCAGAGGGAAGAGCAGGCTCCCAGATGAGCAAGGAGCCCGATGTGGGACTCGATCCCAGGACCCTGGGATCATGACCTGAGTCGATGGCAGACGCTTAACGGACTGAGCCACCCAGGTGTCCCCCAAGTAGTATTTTTATAAAATTCCATAATACCCCAGATTCTTCAGTCAACAAAAGTACTCCTCCAAGCCCAACAGAACAAATGTCAAGAAATGGACAGAGTCTTCTGAAGAACAAGGTGGTAGTCTACCTAACACACATGAAGGATTGTTAAGCTATACTATTCCAGACAATACAGTACTAACTAGCAGAGCGATAAGCAGACAGACAAGGGTAGAAAGTGCCTTCAATAGGCTGGCATTTAATATGAAAAGTTAGGGACACAGCAGTCACTGAAGGTAAGTGGCAAATATCATAAACACTTCATACACGGGCAGGCATATACTGTTAATCACTTGGAAAAATGCACTGTATTCCCCCAATATTCCATGGAAAATAGCCAATTCATTCTAGATTTAAATGTGCAAGATAAAACGAGGAAACTTTCAGAATTCAGAGATAGAGATTTTTATTTTTTTAAAGATTTTTATTTATTTGACAGAGAGAGACACAGCGAGAGAGGGAACACAAGCAGGGGGAGTGGGAGAGGGAGAAGCAGGCTTCCCGCTGAGCAGGGAAGCCGACGTGGGGCTCAATCCCAGGACCCTGGGATCATGACCTGAGCCGAAGGCAGACGCTTAATGACTGAGCCACCCAGGCGCCTCTCATTTAACTTTGTCTATGAGGGTTGTTTTTGTTTTTATTTTATTTTTATTTTTAATTTTTTTTTAAAGATTTTTATTTATTCATTTAAGACAAAGAGATACAGAGAGAGAGAGAGAGCACAAGCCAGGGGAGCAGCAGAGGGAGAGGGAGAAGCAGGCTTCCCGCTGAGCAGGGAGCCCAATGTGGGGCTTGATCCCAGGACCCCAAGATCATGACCTGAGCCGAAGGCAGATGCTTAACGACTGAGCCACCCAGGCGCCCCACAGATAGAGATTTTATTGACACAGGAATACTAAGCCATAAAATCAGAGACAGGCAAATTCTACTCTATTAAAATTAAACTAATTAAAAGACAAACAAGGAAAAGTATCAACAACAGCTGCAATATAAAAGGTCAACTGGCAGAGTTAAAATGAATAGATGCATATTCAAAAGGAAAAAAAGTCAAACATACTGAACAGAAGATAAATACCATAGATTAAAAATGTCCATCACCGTGGTAATGAGATGGTATTTCCCTGGTAATAGGGAAATAAAATGTTCGGTAGAGGGGTGCTTGGGTGGCTCAGTCAGTTAAAGGGCTGCCTTCGGCTCAGGTCACGATCTCAGGGTCCTGGGATCGAGCCCCATGTAGGGCTCCCTGCTCCGCGGGAAGTCTGCTTCTCCCTCTCCCTCTGCTCCCCCTGCTTGTGCTTCCTCGCACTAATAAATGAATAAAATCTAAAAAAAAAAAAACCAAACAGGTCTTTCCTTTAAAAAAAAAAAAAAAAAGTCCAGTAGATCCCATTTCACAGTGATTAGAACAAAAATTTGTGAATAGAAAAAAACCTCATCAATTTAATAATCCCAAGTGTTGAAGACCATCATGTATTGTAACTTATTCCATAAACGATGCAAGAATGTAGGAGGGTCAAGTGATTCAATCCACTGCTATTTCCCGTAAGTTGGATCTGATCACTATCTACAGCCTAAGAATTTTTCAACAACGTCCACAGAATTTTTTGTGCATCTGCACTCAGAGACTCATAGAAGGATGGCATGCACCAATATCAAAAGATCTGGAGGATTTATCAATAGAAAAAGAAAGCAAAGAGGACTGCAAAATATGCAGCAGGCTACCGACTGTATGACTGGTAGGGTCAACTGCACGGGCAGGTGGACCCCCGCCCAAGATTTGGTTCAGATTGTCTATACTGACAACACACACATGCCTACAGGGTATGAAAGCGTTTCTTATTTCCATAATGCAAGCGTCCAGGGAGGGCAGGGCAGGCCTCTCAAGCAGGTGGGAAATGCCTGGAGAGAGCAAGGAAAGCAGCCTGGCTTGAGTTTTTACTGGGGTTTGGGGGTGGGCTAGGATGAGAGTTGGGGTACATGGACAAGGCAGTGGATTGAATCATTTGCCAAAACCAAAGGAAGGAGCACCCAGGGTGTTTGGTCCTCTTGTACAGATATAGGGCACAAGGGGAGGAAGGAGAGATGAGGGTTGAAAGCTGTCAGCAGTCAAACATCAAAAAGAGGAATCAGAGACTTCTGGTCTCTGGCTGGACTACATGTAAGGAGCTTAGAAGCTGGCTTCCAGTCCTCAGAAGACAAAAGCCAAGAAACTTGAAATCAACAACTCCTCCATCACAGAACTGAGGTACCAGGGTAAAGCACGGTCTCCAAAATTAAAGACAAAAAAGTAGCCATTTAAAAGTATGTCTGGAATATTCTATGCTTCTTAACAAGGCCCGACCTCAAAACAATCTATTTCACAAGATTGTCACTGACTGGAATTTTCCCAGAGCCTATCTGACCTGGGAGGAAGGAAATAGCCAACTTGAGTCTCTTCTAGCCTTATCTTCTCCCAAAGGTGAGGCACTTCTGAGGACAAGGGGTTTTTCCCCCCTCATGACACCAAATAGGTGGTGTCTGTCCCAATGCCACTTCTCCAACTCTTGTGTCACCAAACAGGTGTGACACGGTTCAATTCAATCCTAACACTAACACCCAGAGTTCACGTCCGACTCCACAGGTGGAGAGCTCCGTCCCACACACTCCAGATGCCAGCCATACTCAGGTTCCCTCCGTGGGCCACCATGTCTGGTGACTTACCAAAATGATAGAAGAACTCAGCAAAACCCTTTACGTCACTATAATGACTTCCTATAAAGGATACAACTCAGGAACAGATAAAAGGCAGTGATGCATAGGTCAAAGTTAAGGGGATCATATGGGTGAGGGGAGGGGAGGTGGGGGGAGCTGGTTGCAGAGTGCCACCTCCTCTCTGGACACGCCAATCTCCCAGCTCCTAGATGTGTTCATCAACCTGGACACCCTCTAAATCAGGTCTTTAAGGATTTTGATGGAGATTTCATTAAATGGACACAATTTATTAAATCACTGGCCATTGGTGATTAACTCTACAGCCCCTCTTCTCCAGAGGCTGGGAGCTGGGGCTCAAAGTCCCAGGCCCCTAATCAAGGCTTCGTGTTCCTGGTGTCCAATCCCCAGCCTGAAGCTATTTAGGAGTTGGCCATGAGTTGCCTTGTTATTTAAAAAAAAAAAAGTTAAGCGTCTGCCTTCTGCTCAGGTCATGACCCCAGGGTCCTGGTATCGAGCCCCGCATTGGGCTCCCTGCTTGGCAGGAAGCCTGCTTCTCCCTCTCCCACTCCCCCTGCTTGTGCTCCTGCTCTCACTGTCTCTCTCTCAAATAAATAAATAAAATCTTAAAAAAAAAAAAAAAAAAGACACTATCACCCTTAACACTCAAGTAATTCCAAGAGCTTCAAGAGGTATTTATTAGGAACTAGGGACAAAGATGACATACCTTTCTCACTATACCACAGAAGGTCAAGTCCAGGTACACAGGCTCAACTAGAGAACAAATCACTGGAGTGGAGAATGCTTCCCCTCTTCCCACACCTGCCTCTACATCAACTAGACTCTTATTTAATACAAGCGCACTACCCTGAAAGAACTCGATGGTTCTGGTAACATCAAGAAGAATGCAAGGATGTCCCCTCTCACCACTCCTAGTCAACCTTGTACTGGAGTTAGACCCAGAAAGGAAAAAAACAAAAAACAAGACAAAAAAATAACAGTATGCAGATTGGGAAGCAAGAAATAAAACTTTTTAAAAGTAAATAAAAATAAAAATGTTTTTGTGGGGCGCCAGGGTGGCTCAGATGGTTAAGTGTCTGCCTTCATCTCAGGTCATGATCTCAGGGTCCTGGGATCAAGCCCCACATCAGGCTCCCGGCTCAGCAGGGAGTCTGCTTCTCCCTCTCCCTCTGTCTCTGTCTCTCCCCATAAATCTGTTTTTGTGGCAAAAGACAAACTGTCTATGGAGAAAATTTCCAAGAGTCCCAAGTGACAAGAAAACCCCTTTTCTTTTTTTTTTTAAAGATCTTATTTATTTGTCAGAGAGAGCAAGCGAGTGAGCACAAGCAGGGGGAGGGGCAGACCTCTCCGTCTGGGAGAAGCAGGCCCCCCACTGAGCAAGAAGCCCCATGCGGGACTCAATCCCAGGACCCTAGGATCATGACCTGAGCCAAAGGCAGGCAGACAACCGACTGAGCCACCAAGGCATCCCAAGAAAAACCCTTTAAACTACAGTTGACGTTGACCCTTGAACAATTCAGGAGTTAGGGTACTGACCCCTGGTCAAATACCTGGGTATATCTTTTTTTTTTTTTTTAAGATTTTATTTATTTATTTGACAGAGAGAGATACAGCGAGAGAGAGAACACAAGCAGGGGGAGTGGGAGAGGGAGGAGCAGGCCTCCCACGGAGCAGAGAGCCCGATGGGGGGCTCGATCCTAGGACCCTGGGATCATGACCTGAGCCGAAGGCAACCGCTAACGACTGAGCCACCCCGGTGCCCCTGGTATATCTTCTGATTGCTCAAAATGTACTAACAGCCTACTGTTGACCAGAAGTGTTACTGACAACATAAAGTCGATTAACATGTAATTTTCATGTCACATGTACTATATAATATAATCTTCCACTAAAGTAAGCTAGAGTAAACATGAATAAAATCATAAAGAAAAATTTATTGAAAAAAATCTGCCAACAGATAGGCCCAGCTGGGCCTCATCAGGCCCGGACTCGGGGAGTGGCTGTGGGCCTGGTGCCAGGATGGCCATGTTCCCCAGCCTGGTAGGCTCAGCTCAGCAGCTGCCACAGGTCAGGCCCGAGGGTGGCGAAAGCCACTCTGGAGGCAGAGTACAGCGGCCCCTCCTGCCGGGAGCTGCACCACAGGCCCAGGCCCACCAGCCCTCGTGGCCCCACACCTGAGGGCTCCCGCCTCCAGAAGAACCTGGGCCAGGCGCTGCCGCAGGAAGGTTCCCAGTGGGCCCTGGGAGGGGCCCAAGGACTGAAGCTGTCCCAGTGCAGCCCCAGAGGCCAACTTGTTTGTATAGGATTCAGTGGGGGGGGGGGGGCACTGGGGTGGGCCTTCTGGTACAGTGCTGACCCTACCTCTGGGCGTTCCCCCACTTCAGCCCAGCCTCCTGAAGACTGGCACTAAGCACTGCCCCTCCCCCTGCTTGTGCTCTCTGTCAAATAAATAGAATCTTTTTTTTTTTTTTTTTTTTAGATTTTATTCATTTGTTTGACAGAGAGGGAACACAAGCAGGGGGAGTGGGAGAGGGAGAAGCAGGCTTCCCGCCGAGCAAGGAGCCCGATGCGGGCTCGATCTCAGGACCCTGAGATCATGACCCAAGCCGAAGGCAGACGCTTAATGGCTGAGCCACCCAGGCGCCCCATAAATAGAATCTTAAAAAAAAAAAAAAAAAGTCAGTTACTTTCTACAGATCCATACAAGTATACAGAATCGATCTTCTGAGAAAGGACCAAAGGCAATGCAATTCAATAGTAAATGTAGTCTTGGGGCGCCTGGGTGGCTCAGTCATTAAGCCTCTGCCTTCGGCTCAGGCCATGATCCCAGGGTCCTGGGGTCGAGCCTGCATCAGGCTCCCTGCTCTGTGGGAAGCCTGCTTCTCCCTCTCCCTTTGCCCCTCCCCCTGCTTGTGTTCCCTCTCTGGCTCTCTCTCTCTCTGTCAAACAAGTACTTTTTTAAAAATAGTAAATGTAGTCTTTACAACAAAAAATAGTGCAGGAAGAACTACACAACCCTAAGCGCACACACACAAAAATCTATATGAAGATTTTACACATTTCACAAAAATTAAATAAAAATGGATCACAGATTTAGTGTACAATATAAAACTACAAAACTCCTAAAATGTAACGTAGGAGAAAATCTAGGGCATCTTGGTGATTACCTTTTGGACACAACAGAGAAAGCAAGATCCAAGAAAGAAAAAAAAATAAATTTGTTTTCATTAAAGTGAAAAACTCCTGCTCAGAGAACAGACTGTTAAGATGATGAAGACGCAAGCCACGGACCGGCAGAAAATCTTTTTAAATCACTTACCTAATAAAGGACTGGTATCTAAAACATCCAAAGAACTCTTAAAATTCAACAAAACACAAACAATCCAATTAAAAATGGGAACTAGATCTGAACGTGCACTTCAGCGATGCTATAGAAATGGTAAAGAAGTGCATGAAAACAATCTAAAATCCCCTGTCATTGGAAAATTGCACAGAAAAGAAAATTATCACCAGGCTCTTGGTGTTGGTCTGGTTTTTTTGGTTGGTTTGTTTGTTGTAATGCAAGTGCCTGCATTAAGCACTGATTGCTGAGGCATTCACTTCAAAGATGGCCATTTCAAATAAACACACTGCCAACCCGCCCCCTTCACTAGATAAAGAACAGGCCACTGCCCAGCACTGAAGGATCCTTTGTTGTAAACATCTTGACTGATTTCAGTAACTATTTGGGCCACTTGTTTTTTCTCTTCCTGCACTTTAAATTCCCGATTTCGGGTTTGAAATTCACCAACCAAAAAGAAAGCTCATGAAACCCTAGGTGGCCCATCCTCACCCCAGTAAAAGCAGACCCCAAGCCCCCTGCGTGCCCCCGGACCCCTCCCCAGCTAACGCGAATTCCCTGTGGGACCCCAGGTGTGCTGTGTATTTAACAGGTTCTCTAAGTAACAGCCGTTTTTCTCAAAGTCTCCTGATGGTTAGTGCTGCCAGGTGTCTTGCAATCGTTAAGAACCACCAGGGCCAGTCCAACCACAGCACTGGGGATTCAAAGGCTGGGACCGGCACAAAATAGCCGGCGCAGTTGGCCGGACTGCATGATTGCCCTCGCAATTCATTAACAGGAATGCCCTTTTTCCTGCAACTTGCTTACTAATCACCTAACTCGGGGAGCTTCCGCCATCTGGAAGGGGAGCACTGCTGGCTGGCAGTCTGTCACACCGCTAGTGCTCTTCCATGCTGCCTCTGTTGTGCACTGCGTCAGCGGTATCCAACCCAAAAGGTCACAGCAGCCACGCTCCTCAAATCATCTCCCCAGAGCAGCGCTGAGTGCAGCCTCCCGTTCTCATGAGACAATTAGACCACTAATTCTAAAGGCCTTAATTGACTATTAATATGCGTTAGGGTCCTCCATGCCTCAAGGGCCAGGAGAGCCAAGGAGGGTGAACTGAATCACAAGGCTATCGTCACGTCCCAAGGGGAGGCTCCAGGCTAAAGGCAGGAGGAAGATATTCCTGGGTGTGAGCAGTTCGGAAGAACTCCACCTGTGACCACTGAGTCAGTGGGTCATGCCCGAACCATGTGTCCTAAACCCAGAAGAGGGAAACAGTCTTTTTTTTTTTTTTTAAGATTTTATTTATTTATTTGAGAGAGAGAGAATGAGAGACAGAGAGCATGAGAGGGAAGAGGGCAGAGGGCAGAGGGAGAAGCAGACCCCCTGCTGAGCAGGGAGCCCGATGTGGGACTCGATCCCGGGACTCCAGGATCATGACCTGGGCCGAAGGCAGTCGCTTAACCAACTGAGCCACCCAGGCGCCCAAGAGGGAAACAGTCTTGCAAACAGAAACTAACAGCACCACCAGAGGAAAAAATAAACAGAGGCTTATGGTCTCTGTGTCACAACTTCACTCATGGCTGTGGCTCTTCATCCCCTGACTCAATGGGATACAGGCCCAATTCCTGGCATAATGTTGCTAAAATATTAATGGACAAATATAAATGTCATCAACATCTGGTAGGAGCACCTAAGAACTCCTTGATAAATGCAAAAGCCCATGGACATTTCCTGGGTGTTATTCAGTGGCTTGCACACCAACATGCCAACACTCCGGTCTTATGTTCTAGAGGCCTAAGGGCTTTAATCAAAGACCCTGTACATACCACACCGGTGGAGGCCGACCTCAATCCAAGAAAAATCTCTTGGGACACCCTGGAGAGGAAAACTGCTAGCTATGAGGACTCAGTGACATCATTCGGAAGTGTCTGGTTAACAACACACCAGATTAAGGTAACAGGAGAAAATCAAGAAACAGAAACTGAGATCAAAAACTATACTTTAACTAAAATTCAAACCTTTCTTGAAGATTTTAGGAAGGAGACAGGGGAATTAATTGGCTAATTGTGGGTTTTTGATTACTTGAAACAGGCTCTGAATTCTTACCCACATCTGCCAAAATACATCAATTGACTGGTATATCCAAAGCCCCTAAAATCCATTAAGTTTCTTTCTTTCTTTTTTTTTTTTTTTTTAAGATTTTATCCATTTTTCAACAGAGAGAGACAGCGAGAGAGGGAACACAAGCAGGGGGAGTGGGAGAGGGAGAAGGAGGCTTCCTACTGAGCAGGGAGCCCGATGCGGGGCTCGATCCCAGGACCCTGGGATCATGACCTGAGCTGAAGGCAGACGCTTAACGACTGAGCCACCCAGGCGCCCTAAAATCCATTGTTTCTTAAAGATCGATCCAGGCTATATGCTTCTTTCCACTGAGATACCACAGATCCTAAGCTCCCTCAGCTCCCCTCCCCCCAACAGGGCAGAACCAAGAAACACGCCTCACAAGGCATCCCCTGCCACCACAGAATCCCCTGAGAGATTATCAAGGCCCCTGATGAGGAGAAAGAGGGAAAGGGGAAGGCAAAGGCTCCCAGAGCCACCAATATTCATACCAGAGACCTTTTCCAGACGTGGGTATGTGTTGCCTCGCTCCAGGCCCACAGTGATCACACTAAGGCTCACAGCGAACAGAAAACATTAAGATGAGCCCACCTCCTGCTGTGCAAAACTGGCCCGATCCAACGGGTTTACTAATTCCTCAACCTAAACGCTTCATTTCCAACCCCGAAGAGGCCCCATTTGACCCTGAGTCCAGAGAATTATTCCTTGCAGGGCGCTCCCCCTAATTATAGGATGGCACTACTACATTTTATTTTTTTTTAAGGTTTTATTTATTCGACAGAGAGAAAGACAGCCAGAGAGGGAACACAAGCAGGGGTGGTGGGAGAGGGAGAAGCAGGCCCCCCGCGGGGCACTACTACATTTTAATTGGAACTGTCAAAACCACCCAACAGGCACTAAACTTCTAGGAGAAAATGTGTATTTTTTCTTTTTTTTTTTAGGATTTTATTTATTTATTTGACAGAAAGAGACAGCGAAAGAGGGAACACAAGCAGGGGGAGTGGGAGAGGGAGAAGCAGGCTTCCCGGCTGAGCAGGGAGCCTGAGACGGGGCTCGATCCCAAAACCCGGGGATCATGACCTGAGCCGAAGGCAGACGCTTAAGGACTGAGCCACCCAGGCGCCCCAGAAAGCGTGTATTTTCTTTCTCTGTCCCTTTAAGATGTAAATCTTATCATGCCTTTGAAATGTAAACACCCAGGAGGTAACTAAAACTGCCCAGCGTCATTTGCAGACAGAAGAAACAGAGAGAGAAAGATATGACACTCATTAAGCTTACGGGTATGTTAAATTACATGGGCAGCACCTTCAAGTCAGTGATGATAAACGTTCTTAGGTCATAAGGTACGGGTGAATGTTATTAAAATAAGCGTTCTAGAAATTACATGAAATTCCTAAAAATCTTCCATGTCCTGGTATAATGTGATCACCTGTAATTCTAGTTATTACCTTGGAATGTTGTGTGCCACAGAAATAAACAAATTTTCTTGGCAACTGCATTACAACGAACTCTCATCAGATCTTTAACCATGGCCATTTTTAAGTCTTTTGTCACTTACAGACAGTTGTTTTATTCTGATGCTTTTGCAAAAGTGTTTCATCCTCAGAGATATCCATGGAAAAGACTCTGACAAGTACTCTTGAATATAATTTTCTGATAACTTTCAGATCATTGCACTGAACTGGGTAAGAATTTACAGTGCTAAGGAAAAACTGGATCCGGAAATCTACTAACTAAAGATCAAGAGCAAGAATTAATTACATCAGGCTGGTGGCGCCTGGGTGGCTCAGTCGTTAAGTCTGCCTTGGGCTCAGGTCACAGGGTCCTAGGATCGAGCCAAGTCCTGCATGGGGCTCCATGCTCAGCAGGAAGCCTGCTTCTCCCTCTCTCACTCCCCTTGCTTGTGTTCCTTCTCTCGCTGTGTCTCTGTCAAATAAATAAAATCTTTAAAAATTCCATCAGGCTGAGTGAACTGATAAGGATAATTATAATTTTTATGACTTTTGTTTAAAATACTGGGATTTCTGGGGTCGCCTGAGTGTCTCAGTCGTTAAGTGTCTACCTTTGGCTCCGGTCATGATCCCAGGGTCTAGGGATCGAGTCCCACATAGGGCTCCCTGCTCCGCGGGAAGCCTGCTTCTCCCTCTCCCACTCCCCCTGCTTGTGTTCCCTCTCTCATTGTCTCTCTGTCCAAAAATAAATAAAATCTTAAAACATAAAATAAAATACTGGGATTTTTTTTAATCTTTTGTTTTCTAGATATAAGGAAACCCTTCCTCTTAAGCTAGCTATGACTTAGAGCAATTTGGTAAAGTATACCTTTGGGAACAAAGATGAATCACCTTTTCTCCCTACCAGATCCCTCCAGAATTCAGAAACTTGAAGTATTTGTATTGTCATTACAATATGGTTAATTTACATAAAATCAGTCTAGTCTCCTTGTAAAAAGACACAATTGAAAACATTGATTATGTCACCAAGGCTTTGACTGAAAAGTCATGTTTAACAGAGACATACATAGACTCAGATATGACCAGACAGTTTTAAGGATCTAAGGTTGACTTTATGGAGCCAATAAAGCCCCGTGGAAATATCAGGCCTGGTACCTTACAGGGATCCCAGCAGCCTTAGCAGGTGCATAGGGAAGGTCACTTCCTGGCAAGTGCAGGGACTTCAGGGAATTAACCCCAATCAATACGTGTCGCAGTCGAAGTCTGAGGGTTAAGTCCGAGGCTTGGCTTCCTAGCTGCAAGAGATTTTTCAAAGTCCAACCTGAGCTTCTTTATGAAAAGTTCCAACAAAGCAGACTTAAGACATTCTAGGCACCTGGGTGGCTCAGGTCATGATCTCGGGGTACTGGGTTCAAGCCCTGTGTGTGGCTCCCCTGCTCAGTGGGAAGTCTCCCTTTCCCTCTGCCCCTCCCCACCCTGCTCATGGGCTCGCTGGTGCTCTCTCTCAAATAAATAAAATCTTAAAAAAAAAAGACATTCTATATGGTCAATCACTATTCTTATTGCACTTATGTAAGCATCAGACCAAATTTATTAAAACTAGACTTCATTTGCAAACAAATTAGTTTTACTATGGTTATCTTTGATAGCAATGGGGGTGACTATGCAGAGAAAAATTAAGTCATTAATACACCTTTATAGACATTAGATTCTAGTTATGTTCATTGGGTTTTGTTTTCTACCTATAAACTGAACTGGATGCTAAACTGTTTCCTCCGGTATCTGGCTACAACTCTCCAAACTGATGTTTCCAGTTTTTCTCCCATTCTGTTTTTTTTTTTTTTAAGATTTTATTTATTTGACAGACACAGTGAGAAAGGGAACACAAGCAGGGGGAGTGGGAGAGGGAGAAGCAGGCTTCCCGCTGAGCAGGGAGCCCGATGTGGGGCTCGATCCCAGGACCGAGATCATGACCTGAGCAGAAGGCAGACGCTTAACGACTGAGCCACCCAGGCGCCCTCTCCCATTCTTCTGACTTGGAATCACTGAGAACTAAAACTGCCCTTTTCCCAAATGCATGCAAGCTAATTTGATATAAACTTGAGGGAAACCACTACAACAGCTCATATATGTATGGTCAACCTCCGTGCAGGTGGTATGTGGGCCACTCAGAAAGGTCACAAAACATTCAAACTGTAAAGCAGGAAAATCTATCAGATTGCCCCTGCCTGCCCTCACTCCGTCTAAAGATGCTTCAATCCCAACATCTAGAAGCATCTTGACTGGCTGCCTCCAGAACTTAGAAACTGGGATTATAATCTGCTCCAATCATTAACCAGTTTTTCTTTTATTTCCATAGAAATACCTCTTTTTAAAATATTTTCTTTATTTATTTGACAGAGAGAGAGAGCACAAGCAGGGGAAGTGGCAGGCAGAGGGAGAAGCAGGCTTCCCGCTGAGCAGGGAGCCCGATGCGGGGCTCGATCCCAGGACTTCAGGATCATGACCTGAGCCGAAGGCAGCCGCTTAACTGACTGAGCCACCCAGCCGCCCCCAAAAATACCTCTTAATAAAACCTGCTGCAAATACTTGTACCACTCCGGCCTAACTCTGGCAGCCCACCTGCATCACTGCCTCCTGAAATGAGACCCAACCTTCAACTGAACTGATCCATTCTCAGGAGTAAGAAACTAGATCAACGAGCTGTGGAACTAATCTACCAACTCAGGACGAGTTCAAAGCTACTTACACCAGATGGCCGGTATGTTAAAATATTCCACAATATTACCCAATTCTTTGAAAGGATTTCAAGGGCCCCAGAGATCACTGAGTTAGTTTTATTGTGCGACTCTTCAAGTTTGGGACAATGGTTATAGACTGGACTTCAGACTATTGCCTGTTCAATTATTACAGAATTTGCTACTATAATCCTACATAGAGGCATATTTTCTGGGTTTGGACAGAACCTACCCCTGACTTTTAGCAGATCAGCTAACCAGGCCGTTAGTTAATGTCAGCTAACCAGGCAGTTAGTTAATGTCCTCTCCATCGACTCTGATGCATCTGCATCACCGGATGGATTGTAACGTAAGGCAGGACAGTTTGGGGGTTTTGTCTTTTTTGTAATGCAAGTGCCTGACCTAAGCTTTGACTGCTGAGGCATTCACTTCAAAGACAGTATCTAGAATAAACACATTGCCAGCCACATGACTAGATAAAGAGGCTTAACCACCTCCTTGTTTTAGAGATCTTGGTTGATTTTGATAACTGACCATTCAGGCCACTTGTTTTTTTCTCTTGTGATTTAAATTCCTGTTCTTAAGTTTTAAATTCACCAATAATGAGGAGCCAGTAAAACCACAGACCATCCCCCCCCACCCCAATAAAATAATAAGAACACAGGCCTGTATGCTGTCTCTCTCTACTGGGAACACTGATGTGTAGCCCCGGGAGTGCTGTATAATTTCCAGATCCTCTAGGTTATACAAAAAAACTTTTTCCAAGTTTCCTGGTGGTTACTGCCGAAGGGAGTCTTACGAGCACAATAGGAACCACAAGGACCAGTCCAACCACAACAACTGGTACAGACAGGCTGAGATCAGCACAAATTATAGGCAAATGGGGATGCCTGGCTGGCTCGGTTGGTAGAGATGTAACTCCTGATCTTGAGGTTGTGAGTTCGAACCCAACATTGGGGGCAGAGTTTGCTTAAGAAAACAAACACAAACAAACAAATACAGGCAAATGGATAAACAATCACTGGTAAATCCACAGGATGACATATTCTTTCGTTATAAATATAAATGCGATCACAAAGCAAAAAAACTTAAAATCATATTCCTAAGTGAAAGATGCTAATATGACAAGGCTACACGCTATGATTCCAAGCATATGAGTCTGGAAAAGACAAAAGTTCAAAACACTAAAAGATCCTTGGCTGCCAGGGAATGAAGGGGGGGGAGACACATGAGATTTAGGACAATGAAAATATCCTATATATTACAGAAATGATGAAAAATATATTTTCGGGGCACCTGGGTGGCTCAGTTGGTTAAGTGACTGCCTTCGGCCCAGGTCATGATCCTGGAGTCCCGGGATTGAGTCCCGCATCAGGCTCCCTGCTCACAGGGAGTCTACTTCTCCCTCTGACCCTCCCCCCTCATGCTCTCTCTCTATCTCATTCTCTCTCTCAAATAAATAAATAAAATCTTTAAAAAAAAAAAAAGAAAGAAAGAAAAATATCTTTTCATGTTAGCTGAAGACCTGAGATTATATGAGTTAACCCTAATGTAAACTACTTCAAAGTTGGCTCACCAAATTTAACAAATGCACCAAAGTAATACAAGACATAAAATACACAACAGGGAGGCGCCTGGGTGGCTCAGTTGGTTGCGCGGCTGCCTTCGGCTCGGGTCATGGTCTTGGAGTCCCGGGATCGAGTCCCGCGTCGGGCTCCCTGCTCGGCGGGGGGTCTGCTTCTCCCTCTGCCCTCTTTCCTCTCGTGCTCTCTGTCTCTCATTCTCTCTCTCTCAAATAAATAAATGGAATCTTTAAAAAAAAAAAAAAACACAACAGGGATGCCTGGCTGGCTCAGCTGAAAGAGCATGTGACTCTTGATCCCAGGGTCATGAGTTCAAGCCCCACGTTGGGGGTAAGATTACAAACAAACAAACAAATGTGTTTTTTTTAAATGCTGTTAAAAAAGAAGTGGGGGAGAGAGAGAGAGACAGTGTCCAGGCAGAGGGGTTATATGGGAAATCTCTGCACTTTCTGATCAAGTTTTCTGTAAACATCACTGCTCTTTAAAAAGAAGTCTACAAGGCAAAAAAAGATGAAGACAGATGCATTAATATTCATCCCTGATGAAAGAAATAGAACATCTTTCATTTCATTAATCTGAACTCATTTCAATAACCCACTATGAAGCTCTTTGAGGCCAGCATCCTGAGACTTAGAAGAGAGGAGAAACTTCTACTCAAAGCCTTGTTCTACAGCCCCGCTTTCCAAATGCTGGGAAGGCATGAAAAGCAGCAACTCTGCCTGAGCTGCAACATGTACAAATGCGGTGCTGTCATCCCTAAACTCTATGAACTCCCACTGATTTTCACTCAGTACACCCAAGGAGCTCGTAAGGGAGCCTAAGGGTACGGGAAAAGGGCCCCCCCCTCCAGCACATGGCATCTCATCTTTTTTCACAATGTAGCCTCAGGACATGCACATTCACAAACTAATCTAAAAATGAAAAATGACTTAACACGTTAGATGAACTAAAACACGTTCATCTCACATCTTGATGTTCACTTGACTCAACAGATCACAAATTCTTGGTTTCCCTAATTTTCTAGCTTTCCTCACACCAAAATGGAGTACGTACCTGAGAACTTAAATACATCACCTCCCATTTGAGATTCTCTTGCCTAAATGGAACACAAAATCTATTTGGTTTCCCTAATTTTCTAACTTTCCCCACACCCTCTCTCTCAATCAACTTACAGTTGAGGAGCCCAAGCGCTGAGGGAAACCAGAGCCAAAGGGCTGCACTATTTGATCAGGAAAGGAATCCAGGAAACAAACATTGGACTCAGCACAGATGAGCAGCCTACTTCCCCCAGGACAGAAGGAAAGCCACATTCAGAAGGTTCCACATTCTAGACTCTCCCGGTGGAGAAAGAAGCCCTGGTGAGGGAGGGAAGGGGCACCTGAGCAACCATGGGAACGAACCCTGGGAGCCCTGCACACCATCCCCTCCCCAGGGCATAAGGGAACTGCTCCCTTCCTCAGGCTTCCATTCAGTTCAAGCTTCTGACCCAAAGAACCTCCCTATTCACTGATCCTAATGCCGAACACAGAACTCCTGGCTCCCAAACGTTCTCGATGTACCTAATTGATACTCTGAGCACACCTACACAGCTACAACTTCTGAAAGGCATCACTGCCTCATCACCCCATCCACCCACTGATGCAAGCGCTATCCCAGATTTCCACGAATCTGAATAAAGGGCTCCTTCCATGGTGGGTGTGAGCAAGTAGGACACTTGCTGGGAGAAGGATCCAAGAACAACTGGGCCTTCAAGTACTTGCCCTCGGGGGCTTAAGGGGCTCGTAGTTTAAGGGACACCTGGCTGGCTCAGTCTGTAGAGCATGCAACCCTTGATCTTGGGGGTCGTAAGTTCAAGCCCCCCACTGGATACAGAGTTTACCTTAAAACAAAACAAAACAGGATCTAATAAGGGGGCTTTAGCTTAGAGACACTAATCTCAGGTTTCTGCTTCCCCCTAAAAGTGGGTTGGAAACACTGATATTTTAAATCACATGAACCCACAGTTTGAAGAGTCCAGCAAAATCACTCAAACCCAGTGTTTATGTGAGAAAGAGGGAAGAAAATTGTAAGGCACTCTGCTAGTTCAACAAGAACCCTCATAAGTAATTCTTGCATTCCTGGCGGGGGGAAAGGTGTTAATTATTATTTCCGTGGCAAGTAACTTTTTTTTTTAAAAGATTTTATTTATTTATTTGAGACAGAGAGAATGAGAGAGACAGAAAGCACATGAGAGGGGGGAGGGTCAGAGGGAGAAGCAGGCTCCCCGCCGAGCAGGGAGCCCGATGCGGGACTCGATCCCCGGACTCCAGGATCATGACCTGAGCCGAAGGCAGTCGCTTAACCGACTGAGCCACCCAGGCACCCTTTCCATGGCGAGTAACTTTTATGAACTTAATCATACTTGGACACTGCTGGTCTGCAAACCTAAGCCCTGCAAATCCATTTGAACTCACCCAAAAATAAGAGGCCTCAGAGTATTACCAGCCACGCTGGGAGGAAAAAAGGGAAACAAGAATTTTTAACACATGCAATGTAGTACTGGCGTTATTTTTCTGAAATTACCTCTTTCTTGCCTCTTTGGAAATATTTCACACTGTGTTTCAAGCTCTACTGAATACACGAAGTCTTATACATTGAAAAACTAAGACTAAAAGAAAGTGAATAAATCTTTTAAAAGTGACTTACTCAGAGAGGGGCAGCGCTGACCTGGAACTGTGCTGACAGGACAGAACACCCGGGAAAGTCTCAAAGAGGTACCGCCACCCAAAGTACTTCCCACAGGATGTCTGTGCCCAGGAAAGATCCTGGGGGGAGAGGCACAAGGATTTCATACAAAGTAGGTCCAGGGGATTATTCTCGGTGTTTCTCTCAAGTAAAATATCCACACAGGGAAAAAAAGAAAAAAACAAAACAAAACAAAACAAACAAACAGCTATTCACTGACTGTGGCTAAATAATCAACAACTAAAATATTGGGTCTGTTTGAAATACACCCATGGGACCCATGGTTGACAATGATGCTGTGAAATGGGAAAGGGAAGCTGGCGTTAGGGAAGGCGGGAAGGAACTGGAAAAGTAGGTATTTATTGCCTGCCCAAGGGAGAGCTGGGCTGGGGGGGCAGGGTCAGAGGTTTCAGACCTTGCTTCCCAAACATCTGGAACGCGCCGGAGGAAACGGGCCCCCCGTGGGGGAAAAGAACGGACTGGGGACCCCACAGACCACAGCGCCTCCCACGCACAAACGAGAACGAGCCACGACGGTCCCCTGACGACCCTCCCCGCGGTCACCGCTCAATCGGAGGAGACGCGGCTGCGGGCGCAGAGCTGCCCTGAGGCTCCGGGGCCGAAGTCGCCGCGCACAGGACGGAGCGGCCCGGACGCCAGGGTCCCCGCTGCCGGCCCAGCGCCCAAGCCGCCCGCCGGAGGGGACCGAGGTCCCAGGGGCGCCACCGACCGACTCGGGTCCGCAGACTCCAGAGATGACCGCGGGGGTCCCGCCAAAGCCAGTTCCGGCCGGTTCCAACCGGCCCCTCAGCGCCCGTCTCGGCACCCCACGAGGCACGCTCACCATTTCTAGGTTTCCTGGGTCCCCCGGCGGCCCTCCTTACAACGCGTCGCTCCGTAGAGCTCACAGCGCGAGAGACACGCCGGCAGAGTAACGTGGCACCTTTAAATACTGGCGACCCGCGATCCCCAGGGAGGCTGAAAAGAGCAGCGACGTCCGGGGTGGTTGCGGAGCGTCGCCCCACCCACCGCCTAGCCGCCGCCGCCGCTGATTGGACAGTTCGCAAGGCCTCGCCCCCTCACGCCTGAGTGACAGCGGGGCCGGAGGTTAGGTGTCTGAGCCTAACGCCAGCCAGAAGGCGCCCTGTCCGGGAACACGCGCCTTCGGACACCGCGCTGCAAGTCCAGTCCTAAAATTCTGATCCTTTTTTGCAAACACAGGCACTTAAACGTGACTCTCCAGACGCAATAATGAGTCTAGCTCCATTTTGGTCTTTGTTGAACAGCCGGAGTCTGACATGGCACTTTTGGCAAAAAGGTGCACAGGCAGATACCAGGGATGTATTAGGTGGGCATCCTTCCAAAGCTTCAGTCAGATTCAGAAAAACATCATTGGAACCAAAACCAAACCATCACTTCAGATGAAAAGTGACTTCTGGGTTTACAATGGGTTAACTTTTTTTTTTTTCTTAAGATTTTATTTATTTATATGAGAGAGAGAGAGAGCATGAGAGGGGGGAGGGTCAGAGGGAGAAGCAGACTCCCTGCCGAGCTGGGAGCCCGATGTGGGACTCGATCCTGGGACTCCAGGATCATGACCTGAGCCGAAGGCAGTCGCTTAAACAACTGAGCCACCCAGGCGCCCTACAATGGGTTAACTTTAGAAAATGTTTCTGACATGAAAAATTTGGATCCCACAGAAAATATAAGCAGGGACTCTTTCTCACAGGCGATCCAATCACTCCCCATGGTCATGATCCATTCCTTTCTTGTGATTACACCAGTTAATCCCATCTATAATGAGACTTCCCAGAAAACTGGGTTTCATCAAAATAACAATCCCGCTGATGGGTGAGTCTAGGATACTAGGGAGTAGCCTTCATTCTGACAATGAGGGAACCACTCTGTGAGAGATCACTACCTCTCAATTCTCTGAGGCAGTGGTCACCGTTAAGATCATCTGAGTCAAACCGAGCCACCTAAATCCTCCTAGACTGCAGCAATATCTCCACCATGCCCAGGGATTAAAAGCATCCCTGGAGCCATCTATCAGGTGGCAACTGAGGGGCAGAGGTAAAGAACGATAACTGATCTCAATGAAGAGAGACAAGGCAGGCCACTTTTCAGCCAGTGCTCCTCCCACAAAGGGGACACTGCAGGCAGTAACATCATCAGCCAGTCACCCAGACAACAGAAGAAAAGTTCTTATTCAGCTTCAAGAATTGAGAGGTGGAGGAGCACCTGGGTGGCTTAGTCAGTTAGCTTCTCCCTCTCCCTCTGCCCCTCCCTCCGCTCATGCTGTCTCTCTCAAAAAAAAAAAAAAAAAAAGAATTGAGGGATGGAGAAGATACTTCCTTTTCTTTCTTTCTTTTTTTCCGGTGTAGTTAACATACAGTGTTATATTAGTTTCAGGTATACAACATAGTAGTTCAACAATACCATATACTACTCAGTGTTCATCAAGGTAAGTGTACTCTTTTTTTTTAAGATTTTATTTATTTGTTTGACAGAGAGAGAGAGCACAAGCAGAGACAGAGGGAGAGGGAGAAGCTGGTTCCTCACTGAGCAAGGAGCCCAATGCGGGGCTAGATCCCGGGACCCTGGGATCATGACCTGAGCAGAAGGTAGACGCTTAACCGACTGAGCCACCCAGGCACCCTGGTAAGTGTGATCCTGGTAAGTGAAATCCCCATTACCTATTTCACCCATCCCTACCCATCACCCCTCTGATAACCACCTGTTTTTTCTCTATAGCTAAGAGTTTGTTTTTGGTCTGTCTTCTTTTTCTTATTTGTTCGTTTGTTTTGTTTCTTAAATTCCACGCATGAGTAAAATCATATGGTATTTGTCTTTCTCTGACTGACTTATTTCGCTTACCCTTATGCTCTCTAGCTCCATCCATGTTATTCCAAATGGCAAGATTTCATTTTTTTTATCGCTGAGTAATGTTCCATTGTACATATATACCACATCTTTTTTTTTTTTTTTCAGATTTTATTTATTTATTTGACAGAGAGAGACACAGCAAGCGAGGGAACACAAGCAGGGGGAGTGGGAGAGGGAGCTCCCCGCGTATCGATGCGGGGCTCGATCCCAGGACCCTGGGATCATGACCTGAGCAGAAGGCAGACGCTTAACGACTGAGCCACCCAGGCGCCCCTATACCACATCTTTTTTAAAAAAGATTTTATTTATTTGAGAGAGGGAGAGAGAGAGAGCGCACATGCACACAAGGGCCGGGAGGGGCAGAGGGAGAGGGACAAGCAGACTCTCCACTGAGCAGGGAGCCTGACCCGACCCAGGGCTCATCCCAGGACCCTGAGATTATGACCTGAGCTGAAGGCAGATGCTTACCCGACTGAGCTACCCAGGCATCCCCCACATCCTTATCCAGTCACCATCAATGGACACTTGGGCTGCTTCCATAATTTGGCTATTGTAGATAATGCTGCTATAAACATCAGGGTGCATATATCTTTTGGAATTAATGTTTTCGTATTCTTTGGGTAAATACCCAGTAGTTCGATTACTGGATCACAGGGTCATTCTATTTTTTTTTTTTTTTAAGATTTTATTTATTTATTTGACAGAGACAGAGATAGCGAGAGCAGGAACACAAGCAGGGGGGGTGGGAGAGGTCAGAAACAGGCTTCCTGCTGGGCAGGGAGCCTGTTGTGGGACTCGATCCCAGGACCCTGGGATCATGGGGGGGTCATTCTATTTTTAATTTTTTAGGAAACCTCCATAATGTCTTCCACAGTGGCTGCACCAGTTTGCATTCTCACCAACAGTGCATGAAGATTCCTTTTTCTCCACATCCTTACCAACATTTGTTTTTTCCTGTGTTTCTGAGTTTCACCATTCTGATAGGTGTGACGTGACATCTCATTGTGGTTTTGATTTGCATTTCCCTGATGATAAATGATATTGAGCATCTTTTCATGTATCTGTTGGCCACCTGTATGTCTTCTTTGGAGAAATGTCTGTTCATGTATTCTGCCCATTTTTAATTGGATTATTTGGTTGTTTGGTGTTGAGTTCTACAAATTCTTTTTTTTTTAAAGATTATTTATTTATTTATTTGACAGAGAGAGACACAGCGAGAGAGGGAACACAAGCAGGGGGAGTGGGAGAGGAAGAAGCAGGCTTCCCGCGGAGAAGGGAGCCCGATGCGGGGCTCCATCCCAGGACCCTGGAATCATGACCTGAGCCGAAGGCAGACACTTAATGACTCAGCCACCCAGGCGCCCCTACAAATTCTTTTTAAAAAAAAAGATTTTATTTATTTATTTGAGAGAGAGAGAGAGAGCATGAGCTGGGGGGAGGGGCAGAGGGAGAGGGAGAAGCAGAAGCAGACTCCCCTCGGAGCAGGGAGCCGCTTCTGGGCTGGGATCATGACCTGAGCCAAAGGCAGATGCCTAATCGACTGAGCCACCCAGGTGCCTCTCAACCAAATTGTTCTATCTGGTGGAGAAGGTTTGAATTACCAAAACCAAGTAATCACACCATGTACTTAGTGAAGGTTTCGAAGTATGGGAAAGTACCACCCAAACAAGAAATCAAAATAGTCATCACAGAATGTTATTAAAGGCATTACCTCTCAGAAGTTTCACAGGCCAGGTGCACTCTTACATTTCCAGGGACATCAATTCATCTGTAGTATAAAATGTCATACACACCATTAAGAGAAGTTTTGCTTCCTAATCCTAAGTCTTTATAGAGACGATGAGGACAATGACGATGAGAGTAGTAACAGGAATGCTCACACTAATAATAGACACATCAGGGAGTCTTACTAAGTGTAAGGCACTCCACTCAGCACCATAGGTAGATCGGCTCATTGTTTGTTTTTTGTTTTTTGTTTTTATTTGAGAGAGAGAGAATGAGAGACAGAGAGCATGAGAGGGAGGAAGGTCAGAGGGAGAAGCAGACTCCCTGCCGAGCAGGGAGTCCGACG
Source organism: Mirounga leonina (assembly GCF_011800145.1). NCBI lineage: Eukaryota > Metazoa > Chordata > Mammalia > Carnivora > Phocidae > Mirounga > Mirounga leonina. Next base: position 50,463,705 of record NW_023270855.1, on the reverse strand, counting down.
CGGGACTCGATCCCGGGACTCCAGGATCATGACCTGAGCCGAAGGCAGTCGCTTAACCAACTGAGCCACCCAGGCGCCCCAGATCGGCTCATTGTTCTTCATCTTCACATACTTCTTAGTAAGGAAGTATTAATATGATCCCATTTGATGAGAGAAGAAACTGAGATATAGGGTGAGGTGACCTGTCTCACATTACAAAGGCCATCAGTAGGGGTGACTCAGATTCAGCACCAGGCTGCCAGACTCAGACCAAGCTTTGCCACTGAACACACTTGACCTCTGATTGGGAAACTGGGACAAATGGTTCATTGCTATGAATGTTCATGGCCCATGTATGTTTGTGCATTTTCTAGGGTTTCAGTTGTCTGAGAACACGATGAAGTCCCACCTGTAACATGTGAGTCAAGTTATTGCCCTCCATAAGATTGTTACTAAAGTCCATGGAAACGTTTAGATTTGGAGACATTTGAGCCTGCTACTCAGACTCATTTACTGGCTGACACCTAAAATTACCAGTTTTGAGTGGTGCTCAGAACAGAAAAAGTTCTGCATTATGTCCACATTGTGGAGCAACTGCCTTTCAACTTGGGTCTTATTACACAGAACTGATGCTGTATGGTGCTTATGGGAACCCCAAAGAGAAGAATCACAGTGCTGAAACCCTAAAACTTTACAGTGTGGTCATACCTTCTCCTGAAAACTTCTCCATTTGTAAAACAGCCTTGACTTCCCTCTGAGTCCTAGTAGAAACAATTTGTGACCACCATCGATCATAAGAAAAAACAAAAACAACAACAACAACAAAAACTTTAATGCCCATCACTTACTGGGTGTCATCTGAGCCACTGAACTATAAAACTGCATAAGAATAGCAGCATGACATTTAAAATGGGGGGGAAATATGTAAGACTGGGCCTGAGCATTTTGGAGAACACAAGCACTTTTTAAAAAGAATTTTTTTATTGAGGTATAATTGACATAGAACATTATATTAGTGTTGAGGAGGAAAAATTGTTCTATCTTTCAAGGTTCTTTCAGCTGGTCTAAGAATGAAATTGATATGAAACTGATTAAGAGAAAAAAAACACAAAGTCTTACTATGTTTTGTAATAAAATCGAGTCCTAAAGAAATGACCAAGGCAGAAAGTTTTTACACGTTTTAGACAAAAGACAATTAAGTCTGTGAGGAATTGACAAGACAAAGAACACTTATGTTCCGGAACTTCAATTAGTAATTCTAAACAGAATCTGGGGTAGTAAATTAGCAAGAAGTAACAAGGTTTGTTTATGCAGCCTTCTTGGCTTCAAATGCCCTATCTCTGGTGATAAGGATGTCTCTTTACCTCCTAGTGCAGGGAGGGTATCTTTCACATGGAGGATTTATGTCCTGCTTTCTGGAGACAAAGCTGGGGTCAGGCCGCTGCTGTTTTTCTGCAGTGGCTTTCTGCCCTTAGCCCCAACATTAATTTCAGACGTACAACATAATTATTCGTTATTAGTGTATATTGTGGAATGATCACCACAGTTAGTGTAGTTAACATCCCTCACCACACAGTTATTTTTTCTTGTGATGAGTACTTTGAAGATTGACTTTTAGCAACTTTAAAATATGCAGTACAGAGGGGCGCCTGGGTGGCTCAGTCGTTAAGCGTCTGCCTTCAGCTCAGGTCATGGTCCCAGGGTCCTGGGATCGAGCCCCGCATCGGGCTCCCTGCTCGGCAGGGAGTCTGCTTCTCCCTCTCCCACTCCCCCTGCTTGTGTTCCCTCTCTCGCTGTGTCTCACTCTGTCAAATAAATAAATAAAATCTTTAAAAAAAAAAAAATATGCAGTACAGAGGCGCCTGGGTGGCTCAGTCGTTAAGCGTCTGCCTTCGGCTCAGGTCATGATCCCAGAGTCCTGGGATCCAGCCCCGCATTGGGCTCCCTGCTTTGCAGGAAGCCTGCTTCTCCCTCTCCCACTCCCCCTGCTTGTGTCCCCTCTCTTGCTCTCTCTCTCTCTCTCTGTCAAATGAATAAATAAAATATATTTAAAAAATAAAAATAAAAAATGCAGTACAGGGAAGCCTTCCTGGCTCAACTGGTAGAGCATGCAACTCTTGATTCCAGGGTTGTGAGTCCAAGCCCCATGTTGGGTGTAGAGATTACTTAAAAATAAAATCTTATGGGTGCCTGGGTGGCTCAGTTGGTTAAGCGACTGCCTTCGGCTCAGGTCATGATCCTGGGGTCCTGGGATCGAGCCCCACATCGGGCTCCCTGCTCAGTGGCGAATCTGCTTCTCCCGCTCCCTCTGTGATCGCTCTCGCTCTCACTCTCTCTCAAATAAATAAATAAAAATCTTTTTTTTAAAGAAAGATTTTTATTTATTTATTTAACAGAGAGATGTTCCGTGGTCTTTTTAAAAGATTTTTAAATCCCAGGACCCGGGATCAAGACCTGAGCCGAAGGTAGATGCCTAACAACTGAGCCACCCAGGCGCCCCAATAAAAATCTTTTAAAAAGACCACGGAACATTGACTTGAGAACAGTCCTAGGTCTTTAAAATAAACAAACAAATAAATAAAATCTTTAAATAAATAAAATATGCACTACAGCATTATGAACTATAGTCACTACGTTGTACATCATATCCCCATAACTTATTTATTCTATAACTAGAAGTTTGTACCTTTCCACCCCCTTAACCATTTCCCCTCCCCCCCCCCCCCCCCCCCCCGGCCACCACCAGGGTTTTTTCTGTAGCTATGAGCTCAATTTTTGTTGCATTGGTTTATTTTCGGGCTTTTTTGGATTCTATATATAAGTGAGATCATATGGTATTTGACTTCCTCTGTCTTTCACTAATATTTGTGCCAGTCTCAGCTTATTGATAGTAATGCTATTGGTTATAAATGTCTGGGGCTCTCACCTGGGCCCAGGTGAGCTTCCCACAGACATTCCCCTTTCCAAACCAAGGTTACGACTGGACCGAATCCTGTGGTTCTTATTATAATTGCAAGATACCCTTCATCAACATTGATTTGGAAACTTTGAAAAAATAAAGGTTATTACTTACAAGTCCTGGAAATTACACAGCACACCTGGGGCCACACAGCAAGGTCACCAGGAGAAAGAGAGAACGCAAACCAGGGATTCTGCTTTCAGTGAGGGTGGGAGCCTAGGGTTTCTCTGGTTCACTGGTTATTGATGAATTGAAAACAAAAGAGCAGGAATTTAAAGCTCAGGAAGACAAAAGGCAAGTGCCCCAACGGGTTGGTTACTGAAATCAACCAAGATCTCTAAAACAAAGGAGCCACGGTGGGGGGAGATGGCCTCGTTTTTTTCACCCGGTCGCGTGGTTGGCAATGTGTTTTCTTTGAAATATCGTCTTTGAAGTGGATGCCTTGGCAATCAAAACCTTAATCAGGCACTTGCATCTGAAAAACAAAAAACAAAAAACAAAAACCTGTCCGGGCTTACACTACAACCCACTCTGTGACGCACGGGTATTGGAGTCAATGGTGAGGACATTACCTGCTGATGTAGCTGATACGCTAAAAATCAGGGTTAGGACATGTTGTAACCCAGAAAGTACGCGTCTCAATAGGATATGGGGCCACCTGGCTGGCTCAGTTGATGGAACAAGTGACTCGTGATCTCGGAGTTGTGAGTTCGAGCCCCAGGCTGGGTGTAGAGATTACTTAAAAATAAAAAATCTTAAAAAAAAAAATTTTAAAAATAGTGGGGCGCCTGGGTGGCTCAGTCGTTAAGCGTCTGCCTTCGGCTCAGGTCATGATCCCGGGGTCCTGGGATCGAGCCCCGCATCGGGCTCTCTGCTCCGCGGGAAGCCTGCCTCTCCCTCTCCCACTCCCCCTGCTTGTATTCCCTCTCTCGCTGTGTCTCTCTCTGTCAAATAAATAAATAAAATCTTTAAAAAAGAAAAAAAGAGGTATTTCTATGGAGCCAAAAGAAAAAAAAAGGTTAATGATTAATTTACTAACAGAGCTCACAGAACTCAGAGAAACATTGCACTAAGGTTTATTATAAGAAGATATAACTCAGGGGGCACCTGGGTGGCTCAGTTGGTTAAGCGACTGCCTTCGGCTCAGGTCATGATTCTGGAGTCCTGGGATCGAGTCTCGGGATCGAGTCCCGCATCGGGCTCCCTGCTCGGCAGGGAGTCTGCTTCTCCCTCTGACCCTCCTCCCTCTCACACTCTCTGTCTCTCATTCTCTCTCTCGCAAATAAACAAAATCTTAAAAAAAAAAAAAAATAAGAAGAAGAAGAAGATATAACTCAGGAATAGCCAGATGGAAGAGATGCAAAGGACAAGGTATGGGGAAAGGGACCTGAAGCTTACAGGCCTTACATTTTCCTCAAATCTCCACGTGTTCACCAACCCGAAAGCTCTCCAAACCCTGTCCTTTTGAGTTTTTATGAAATCTTCATTACACAGGGCCGATTGATTAAATCATTGGCCTTTGGCTATTGATTCAACCTCCAGGCCCTCCCCCCCTCCCTGGAGGTCAGGGGCTGGGACAGAAAATTACAACCCTCTACTCGCCTGATTGTTTCCCCTGGCAACCAGCCCCCATTCTTAGGTAACCTAAGGGCTTTTCTCAAAAGTCACCTCATTAACGTAACAAGAGACACCTTTGTTGCTTTTAGCCCAGGAAATTCAAATTCCAAGGGATTTTAGGAGCTCCGTGCCAGGAACCAAAGACCAAATATGTATTTCTTTTTATGAATCCCAAGTATGTATTCTCAACATGATTCATCTGGGCTTATGTTGACCTTTAACATGGGGCCGAGGTTGTGTTTCTCAAGTTTCGCCATTGTAAGGTTTACTCTTGTGTCCATTCCGTACTGTATTCTTTGCAAAGTATCCATTATGCAGAGACCACACACTTCAGGAGTGGTAGTTATGCCTCGTGTCCTTCAGGAGGAATATCCCCCTACAATATTTGGAATTTTTCTGTATGGGATATTCACTCATCTCCTGCACTTAACGTTTCTAGCCACTCATTCAATAAACTGCATGGATCAAGGATATTTGTTTTATACTTTGGATTAGAACCCAATATGACGGGACACCTGGGTGGCTCAGTCAGTTAAGCGTCTGCCCTCCATGATCCCAGGGTCCTGGGATCAAGTCCCGCATCAGGCTCCCCGCTGAGCCAGGACCACCCCCTTCTCCCTCTGCCTGCCTCTCCCCCTGCTTGTGCCCTGCCCCCTGACAAATAAATAAAATAATTTTTTTTAAAAAAGAACCCAATATGGGAACTTGGGTGGCTCAGTCAGTTAAGCATCTGCCTTTGGCTCAGGTCATGATCCCAGGGTCCTGGGATCGAGCCCCACATCGGGCTTCCTGCTCAGCGGAGAGCCTGCTTCTCCCTCTCCCTCTGCCTGCCTCTCTGCCTTCCTGTACTCTCTCTATCTCTGTCAAATAAATAAATAAAATATATTTTTAAAAAAGAACCCAATATGATATTCTTTTCTTGCTCAAATTGTTCCAGCTCGGGCCTTTGGAAGCTCTCTCAGTTGGCTTCCGATTTTATAAGATGCTCCAGGCTCATCTGCTGTTATTTCCTTCCCAGTCTACGGTCAGCAATTTCTCTAAAAAGCCATGGTTCTGAGGTAGGAAAAGATGTTAGGTTTCAAAGCTGACAGCCAAGAAAGAATTCTTGAGACGTCTTTGGTGCAAAGAGGTGGTTGTATTGAAGCCCAGGGACAGGACCCTTGGGCAGAAAGAGGAGCACTGGGGTCATGAGGAGTGGCCCATTATATACTTTCAAGTTGGGAGGGGGTTGAGGGTAGCGTAAGTCTCTAAGGAATTTTGGAGGCAAGGTTTCCAGGACCTTGAGGGGGCTAGCTCTTGTTGGGAAAAGGTCATTTATTACCGTCTAATAAAACCTTAGTCATGAGACCCTTCAGATGTATATCGGTGGGCCACATGCTTGGGGGATGACTGCCAACACGTATCTTGGGGGGTTTAGAGATAAAGGAAATTTCTAAAGGAATTTTTATATGTTAGAGTAGACTTACAGGATCCTGGGGGTTGGGCTAAGGTTGCCTTTTGCCCTTAGCAAAGTATTAACATCCAGGCAGTTGAGTCCCTAGAGGAATGTCACTCTGCCTGTTTGAAGGACTTGTCAATGGGCTGTAGGTAGTAAGGCAATTTAATAATTTCTCTTCTGCCTTTGTTTCCCACCTCAGTTCCTTTTTTGTTCCTTTTTTATTGTGTTCAAATACACATAACATTTACCATCTTAGCCATTTTTAGGTGCAGAGTCAGTGATTAGATCCATCCACATTGCTGTGCGGCCATCAACGCTGTCTGGCCCCATATTACTGTCATCTTTTTTTTTTTTTTTTTTAGATTTTATTTATTTATTTGAGACAGAGATAATGAGAGAGAGAGCACATGAGAGGGGGGAGGGTCAGAGGCAGAAGCAGGCTCCCTGCTGAGCAGGGAGCCCGATGCGGGACTCCATCCAGGGACTCCAGGATCATGACCTGAGCTGAAGGCAGTCGCTTAACCAACTGAGCCACCCAGGCGCCCCTACTGTCATCTTTAAATCTGAAATTCCATACCTATTAAACCCTAACTCCCATTTCTTCCCCATGCCCCAGCCCTGGCAACCACTATTATACTTTTTGTTTCTGTGATTTTGACTAATATAAGTACCTCACATAAATAGAATTATACAGGGATGCCTGGGTGGCTCAGTCAAGTGTCTGCCCTCCGCTCAGGTCGTGATCCCAGGGTCCTGGGATCGAGTCCCACATCGGCTCCTTGCTCAGCGGGGAGCCTGCTTCTCCCTCTGCCTGCCGCTCCCCCCTGCTTGTGCCCTCTCTCTCTCACAAATAAATAAAATCTTAAATAAAAAAAAAAAAGAGAAACATAAAAGCTTTTAAAAAATAAGTAGAATTATACAATATTTATCTTTTTTTCATGACTGGCTTATTTCACAGAGTATGTCTTCAATCTTCATGTTGTAGCATACTGCATATTTTCCTTCCCTTTTAAGTTCGAACAGTACTCCTTTGTATGAATACACCACATTTTGTTTATCCTTGCACCGCTCCTGTGGTTTAGCTATTGTGAATAAATGCTGTTATGAACATGGATGTACATATGCTAGAGTTACTTTTTTTTTTTTTTAAGTAATAATAGCAGGGGGGCACCTGGCTGGCTCTGTTGGTAGAGCATATGGCTCTTGATTTTGGGGTTGTGAGTTTGAGATCCACGTTGGGTGTAAAGATTTACTTGGGCGCCGGGGTGGCTCAGTCGTTAAGTGTCTGCCTTCGGCTCAGGTCACGATCCCAGGGTCCTGGAATCAAGCCCCGCATCAGGCTCCCTGCTCCGCGGGAAGCCTGCTTCTCCCTCTCCCACTCCCCCTGCTTGTGTTCCCTCTCTCACTGTGTCTCTCTCTGTCAAATAAATAAAATCTTTAAAAAAAAAAAAAGATCTTTTACTTTTTAAAGATTTTATTTATTCATCCATCCATTCATTCATTCATTCATTTATTGAGGGCTCACGCAAGCATGGGGAGAGGCAGACGGAGAGGGAGAGAGAGGCTGTCAAGGGGACTATTAGCTGAGTGCCAAGCCTGACTCCGGGCTCACTCCCACCACCCGGAGATCATCACCTGAGCCGAATTCAAGAGTCAGGTGCTTAACCGACTGAGCCACCCAGGCACCCCTCAAATAAGATCTTTTAAAAAAATAATTAAAAATACAGTAATAGTAGTAGGTACCAAAGTGTGGGTACTAGGTGTGCTTTTTGTGAGTCTGGTGTCATTTTCTCTAGATATCATAAGGCTTATAATTACCTAAATCTTGTTTTTCTCTATGAGGTATTTTCTGTTATTTTTGCAATTTGAGAATGTAGAGGCCACTTTTATTTATTTATTTTTAAAGATTTTATTTATTTGACAGAGAGAAAGAGAGAGAACACAAGCAAGGGGAGTGGGAGAGGGAGAAGCAGGCTCCCCACTCAGCAGGGAGCCCCAATGAAGGACTTGATCCCAGGACCCTGGGGTCATGACCTGAGTGGAAGTCAGACGCTTAACTGACTGAGCCACCCAGGCGCCCCTAGAGGTCACTTTTATTTTTTTTATAAAGATTTTATTTATTTATTTGACAGAGAGAGACACAGCGAGAGAGGGAACACAAGCAGGGGGAGTGGGAGAGGGAGAAGCAGGCTTCCCGCGGAGCAGGGAGCCCGATGCGGGGCTCGATCCCAGGACCCTGGGATCTTGACCTGAGCCGGAGTCAGATGCTTAACGACTGAGCCACCCAGGTGCCCCTAGAGGTCACTTTTAGACATCAGGCTTGATCAGTGGAAACCTGATCAAGGCATTAAGCGCCCACAGTGACCCCCTGGCTGGAGACAGGCCCATCGGGCGACCACTTCAAAATATCCATAGGCTCTAACTCACCAATGGGCTACTTACAACCAGGCACAGTCCCCCAAAAAGGGGAGAATTCCATATGTCGCCATAGGGCCTCCCCTTCCCTCTTTAAATACAGTCCCCACCCTCTGCATCTTGCAGCTTCTTTGCTGTCCTGCCCACTGCGCCCTTGAGGTGTATTCAATAAGCTTCTATCTCCTTTCTTCTGCCTCAGGTGACTTCTTGTCACCACCCACACCACCAGCTCCCACTCCATTGTCGCCCCACATTTGGGGGTCTCCATCCCATCAAGAGACATACCACAAAAAAAGTTTCCATTTTTGTTCTAGTGATTGTCTTTGTACTTACCTCTTTCTAATACCTTTTCTTTGTTTCCTTATCTAACTGGTTATCAGGTTTGGTTTTAGGTCCTTTAAATTCCCTCAGATTGCCTCCACATCAATACCCCATTTCTCTATCTCCCTTTTCCTCTCACAGTTACATTATTTCTACCTTGTCAGAATGTGTAATGTTTGTACATTTGTCTTCTGCCCCCATACCGATAGGGGCCCAGGGCAGGCTGCCCCCAAATGTGCCAGGATGGCATACTGATTAATTGGAACTACTTGGGAAACAGTGCAAGGACACCCAGCCCCTCCTTTGTCCCCCCCAGATAGGAAATAAATCTCCCATATGAAAGGTACCCTCCCTGTACTGAGAAGTAAAAAGATATCCCTATCACCAGAAATGGGGACTTTAAGGGTAAGAAAGCCACAGAAACAAACCTTGTTACTTTTTTCCTAATCTACTACCTCAGTCCAAATTCCACTTAGAATTCCTTATTTTTTTAAATTTTATGTATTTATTTTTAAGTCATCTCTACACCCAACATGGGGCTCAAACTCACAACCCCAAGATCAAGAGTCCCATGCTCTTCCAACTGAGCCAGCCAGAGGTCCCTAGAATTCCTTACTAATTAAAACTTCCAAATATCTGTTTTCTTTATCCCGTCAGTTCCTCACAAATGTATTGTGTTTTTGTCTAAAATATATAAAAAACTGCCTGCATTTGTGTTTTCTTTGGGTCTCATCATTTGGGCCTCCGTGCACACACAATAAAACTGGTTTTTCTCATGTTAATCTGCTCATGTCACTTTAATTCCTAAACCAGCTGGAAGAAGCCTAGAGGAAAGAAGGACATTTCTTCTTCCCCTACATACCCATGTTTGTTTTCATCTTAAATGTTTATTTATGTATTTTAAGTGCCCACCATCCCTCCTTTTCTGTGGTTTCTGTGTTGTCACTTGTTAGGAGGAAAGAGGCCTGGTGGACGCTGAATCCTCTACCTTTGTGTTGAAAGTCATGGGATGCCTGGGTGGCCCAGTCGGTTAAGCGTCTGCCTTCGGCTCAGGTCATGATCCCAGAGTCCTGGGATCGAGCCCCGCATCAGGCTCCCTGCTCTGTGGGGAACCTGCTTCTCCCTCTGCCTGCTGCTCTCCTTGCTTGTGCTCTGTCAAATAAATAAATAAATAAAATATTAAAAAAAAAAAAAAAGAAAGAAAGTCATTTTCCGACAAACTTGGTAGCTGAAGGAAGGCTTGGCTAGATACAGAACCCTTTGTTCACAGTAGTGGATAAATGCAAAAGAGTCTTGCAATCCAGGGGCGCCTGGGTGGCTCAGTCATTGGGCGGCCGCCTTCGGCTTGGGTCTTTGGATCATGCCCCGCATAGGGCTCCCTGCTGGGCGGGGGAAGCCTGCTTTTCCCTCTCCCACTCCCCCTGCTTGTGTTCCCTCTCTCACTGTGTCTCTGTCAAATAAATAAATAAAATCTTTAAAAAAAAAAAGTCTTGCAATTCAATCTTTTGTGCATATTAATATTTCCCAGGCTCACATTTACATAACCTTTTCTTGTTTTTTTTTCTTCTATCGGTCCAAAAGAACCCATTAAAAATGATCTAAAATTAAGTTCCTTCCAAGGGAAAACATACACCTAAGAACGTAATGAGCGCATCTCCTACCTTGTGGTTGGACGGTGACGTCTCTGTGTCCTGGTTCCCGGAGTCCAGGTTAAGGGGGCGAGTTTCCCACTTCCCAGCAGAGCCCAGGGCCTGGGAGGCCACAGGATTTCTCTAAGTACGAAATGAGTGGGGGTAGGGAAGTCGTGGGTGGAGGTCTCAACACTGTCAACAAAGATCAAAATGGATGGGGCGCCTGGGTGGCTCAGCCGTTAAGCGTCTGCCTTCGGCTCAGGTCATGATCCCAGGGTCCTGGGATCGAGTCCCACATCGGGCTCCCTGCTCCGCGGGAAGCCTGCTTCTCCCTCTCCCACTCCCCTTGCTTGTGTTCCGAACCTCTCTCACTGTGTCTCTCTCTGTCAAATAAATAAAATCTTAAAAAAAAAAAAAAAAAAAAAAAAAAGATCAAAATGGGGCCAGACTAATTATGGCATCTCGTGGGGTGACTTAAGTGTCTGTGTTTGTAAACAAGGATCGCGGTTCCACGAGTGGCGTGGAGCATTACGATTCAATGCAAACCTCCCTGCGGACAACTGCCGCTTCCCACTGGGCTCAGACAGGTAACCCCAGACCATTTGTCACACGCGCAAGCTCGCAAACGGTCGATCAGGAGCCCCGGCGGTGCAGAGGAGGCCCCACGTTGCTCTGCCGTCGCCTGTCCTGCTGGGATGTGCACTGGTCGTCGGAGTCCTAGGAGGGACGCCGGGGGACCCAGGGAACCTAGAAATGGTGAGTGGTGAGCATGCTCCCTGGGGTGCCCAGAAGACCGGGGGCTGATGCGCGGGTTTGACACGGCCTGAACGGGCGGTGGCGGGACCCCCGTCCCATCATCTGCCGAGTCTGCGGAGCCGAGTGAGTCCCGCTTGGCGCCGCTCGGACCTCAGTCCCCTCCGGCGCGCGGGGTGCGGGCTGGGCGGGCAGCCGGGACCCCGGCGTCCTGTCCCGTCCCTGCGCGCGGCCGCGTCTGCCCGGATCGTGCGGTGACCCTGGGGAGGGTCGTCAGGGGACAGTCGTGACTCGGTCTCCGGGGTTCGTCCGCGGGAGGTGCTGTGGACTGTGGGGTCCCCAGTCTCTCCTTTCTGCCTAGGGGCACACATTTTCTCCTGAGTGTTTCCGATTTTGGGACGCAGAGGGTCAAATCCACGACCCTGTCCCCCAGCCTGTCCTTTCCTTGGACTGGCAATAAATCTCTAAATTCCCAGATGTCTCCCCACCGTCCCAGGAGCCAATTTCCCCTCTCGGATTCAGAGCATCGTCGATTTTTTTGTCCTTTGTGGTGCATTTCAAACAGTCCCAATCTTTTGTTGATCCTTTTCCCACAGTCAGTGGATGACTCTCTTTAAACAGGTTTGCTTTTTGTCTGTAGATATTTTACTTGAGAGAAACGAGGAGAATAATCATCTGGAACTACGTTGTATGAAATCCTTGTGCTTCTCCCCCCAGGATTTTTCCTGGACACAGACATCCTGTGGGAAGTCTCTACGTGGAAGTTCGTCTTTGTAACTTTCCCGGTGACCTGTGCTGTCAACGCTGACCCAACCTGAGTTATAAGATTTATTTCCTTTTGGGGTGCCTGGGTGGCTCAGTCGGTTAAGCGGCTGCCTTCGGCTCAGGTCATGATCCTGGAGTCCCGGGATCGAGTCCCGCATCGGGCTCCCTGCTCAGTGGGGCGCCTGCTTCTCCCTCTCCTGCTCTCTGTATCTCATTCTCTCTCTCTCAAATAAATACATAAAAAATCTTTAAAAAAAAATTTTATTTCCTTTTTTTTTTTTTAAGATTTTTTATGTATTTATTTGAGAGGGAGAGAGAGAGAGCACACAGAGTGAAGGGGAACATAAATAGGGAGGAGGGGCAGAGGGAGAGGGAGAAGCAGACTCCCTGCTGAACAGGGAGTCCAATGTGGGGCTCGATCCCAGGACCCCGAGATCATGACCTGAGCCAAAGGCACAGGATTAACCCAGTGAGCCACCCAGGCACCCCTGAGTTATAAGATTAACTTTAGTCTCAGCTTTTCAATAAACAAAAATTTATTTAATCACAACTTGAAACAGTGTAAAGCATTTCCAAAGAGGCAAATAGTGAATTTCAGGGGGAAAAAAATTCCAAGATTACATTGCATGTATTAAATATTATTTATCTCCCTTTATTCTTCCTTTGATCCTGTTGGTAACTATTCTGAGGTCAGAATAGTTGGGTGAATTCAAAAGGATTTAAAGGGTTTAGATTTGCAGATTTAAGTGTTCATGTATGATGAACAGTGTGTAAAAATTTTCTCCCAATGGAAATAATAGTGTGACTTATTTTTCCCTTCAGAATGCAATAGATACTTGGGGGTTTTCCTGTTGAGTAAGCAAAGTGCCTTACAATTTTCTTCCCTCTTTCTACATAAATTGTGGTGGATTGTTCAAACGCTGGGTTTGTGTTGTTTAAAATAACGCTCATCATGGGGCCCCTGGGTGGCCCAGTCCGTTGAGTGTTTGACTCTTGGTTTTGGCTCAGGTCAGGATCTCAGGGTCCCAGGATCAAACCCCTCGTGGGGGCTCTGCACTCAGCGCGGAGACTGCTTGTCCTTCTCCCTCTCCTTGTGCCCCTCCCCACTATCTAAAATAAATAAATAAATAAAATTTTAAAAAATAACACTCGTCATATGACTCTTGATCTTGGGGTTCTGAGTTCCAGCCCCACGTTGGATGTAGAGATTACTTAAAATTAAAATCTCAAAAAATAAAATAACGTTCATGGTCCAAAACAATTCCAGGGGAGGGTGGAGCCGAAGCCTCAGGGCTCTCAGCTAAGGCCCCCCAACTTGAGCCTGGAGAGGGAAGTACTTGAAGGCCCAGTTGTTCTTCCTGAGGAAGCCTCCCCCTGCAGGTGTCCTACCTGCTCACACCCACCTGAGAAGGAACCCTTTATAGGGAGAAGCTACCGAGCCCCGGGCGGCTGGGGATGCACCTGTAGGGGTGGGGTGGGGGTGGGAGGACACCTATGCCTTTTCTGAAGTTGCCGCTGAGGTTCCCTTAAGCCTCATAATGCCCATGGGTTAGAATAGGGGAACTCGGGGTGTAAATTGTTTACACGGAGAAGTCTGAAAGTTCTGTGTTCCGGATTAGGGTCAGTGATGGGGGAGGTTATTTGGGGCAGAAGCTTGAACTAAATCCTTTTTTTTGGGGGGGCGCCTGGGTGGCTCAGTTGGTTGAGCGACTGCCTTCGGCTCAGGTCATGATCCTGGAGTCCCTGGATCGAGTCCGCATCGGGCTCCCTGCTCGGCGGGGAGTCTGCTTCTCCCTCTAACCCTACCCCCTCTTGCGCTCTCTCTCTCTCTCAAATAAATAAATAAATAAATAAATAAAATCTTTAAAAAAATTTTAAAAAATCCTTTTTTTTTTTTTTAGATATTTATTTATTTGTTTGTTTGTTTGTCAGAGAGAGCACGAGGAGGGGAAGCAGCTCGCGGAGGCGGAGGGAGAAGCAGGCTCCCCTCCAAGCAAGGAAGGAGGGAGCGGTTCCCTTATGCCCCGGGGAGGGGACGGTGTACGGGGCTCCCAGGGTTCATTCCCGTGGCTGCTCAGGCGCCCCTACCCTCCCTCACCAGGGACTGACCCACTCCAGGGCATCTGCCCCCATCAGGAGAACGTAGAATGTGGAACCTTCTGAATGTGGCTTTCCTTCTGTCCTAGGGGAAGCACGCTGCTGATCTGTGCTGAGTCCAATGTTTGTTTCCTGGATTTCTTTCCTTTTTTTTTTTTTTTTTTTTTAAGATTTTATTTGTCAGAGAGAGAGAAAAAAAAAAGAGAGAACAAGCAGGTGGAGCAGAAGGCAGAGGGGGAAGCAGAGTCCCTGTTGAGCAAGAAGCCTGATTCGGGGCTTGATCCCAGGACCCTGGGATCATGACCTGAGCCGAAGGCAGACGCTTAACCGACTGAGCCTCTCAGGCTTCCCTCCTGGCTTCCTTTCCTGATAAATAGTGCAGCCCTTTGGCTCTGGTTTCCCTCAGCACTTGGGCTGCTAAACTGTAAGTTGATTGAGAGATAGGGTATGGGGAAAGCTAGAAAATTAGGGAAACCAAATAGAATTTGCGTTCCATTTAAGCAAGAGAACCTCAAGATGGGAGATCAATGTATTTAAGTTCTCGGGTACATACTGCATTTTGGGATCAGTTTTTGTTCCTATGTGTCTCTAGAGAATACGGACACTGACTCCTGTTTGGGTTTCTTTTTATAAAATCAAGCAATTGTGAATGCAGGTTTTTCTTCCCCGCGTTATTCCTCGCAATAAGCAGTCAGGCTTTGTATTTTTGGGTGTTTGAGTGCTGACAGCTTACGCCTCACCCCGCCGTCTGTGCCACACCCCCCGTTCCTGCCGCCTGTGCTCCCAGCTAGAGGAGCTGGTCTCCTCTCCCACCCCCAACACACAGTGAACACCCAGCCAGCTCTCCTTGCTTGCTTGCTTGCTTGCTTTTTCTTTTCTTTTATTTATTTGAGAGAGAGCACAAGTGGGGAGGATAGGGAGAAGCAGGCTCCCCACCAAGCAGGGAGTCCGATGCAGGGCTCCATCCCAGGACCCTGAGATCATGATCTGAGTCGAAGGCAGAGGCTTAACCGACTGAGCCACCCAGGCGCCCCTCCTTCCTTGCTTACTTTCTGAAGCCATTTCCGAGGTGCTTGAGAGGCTTGCCTACCTTCCCCGATACTTCTGTGAGTCCTAAGCCTCTTGCTACCCTCTGAGCGTGTGTGATGGGGTGGGGTGTTCACTGTCATCGATCTCAACACTTGAAAGACTCCTGTGCAGGTGACCATAATTACTGGCACCGTGAGCCACGTCCAGGCGTGACTGCTGAGCTGTGGGTCTGCTTCTCTTGCTCTGACTTGCTCAGCTGCTCTGATGCTTGATGGCGGCATGTTCTGCGGGCACTCGGGGCTGGGGAGCTCGTGCTGTGACCTGTACTGCCCCGTGTCGCATGTGTGACCCTCCCAAGCCTCAGTTCTGTGTTCGGCCGGCCAGAGTCGGCAGTTTACAGAAGCCCTAGGCATGTGAGAGCAGGAGTGTTAGATTGAGGCCCTCCTTCAGGTGGTCCCCGGCTGATGTGTTAGGGTGACGCTGTGACAGAGGGTGGGGTGGCAGAGAGGACTCTGTCCTGTGCAAGAGGGGGGCCCACTGGGTGGTCACTCCTGAGATAGTCATTTACGTAGAGAAAGAGAAGGTCAAAGGCAGCCAGCAGATGGCAGGCTGGGTCCACACTCCTGCTCTCGGGAAGCTCATCAGGACCCTCAGTCCCTCTGAGGCCACGGCCTCTGCTGCAGCAAAGATCCGGAGCCTGAGCTCCAGGGGGCGACACTCATGGTCTCCACCGCCCCCCCCCCCGCCCCCTGGGGCACAGCAAAGGGATTAGTTCAAAGCTGACATAAGCCCATGGTCCGAAAACCCAGTAAAGCCACTGGTTGTCATGGGAGAGGCTCCTAACCCTGATGCAGTGGTTTGAGGAGGAAAAATGTATAAATACCAGGGTAGAGAGGACACCTGCTCCCCTGAAGTATAGACAAAGAAAACAAAACAGGGACGGTCAAGGGTAAGGAACTAATAGATAAAATACGGAAACAAAAGACCACAATTTGACCAAATTGTAAATCCGGCAGATAAAAGTACACTGCTTGGCTTTTAGCCTCTACAACATAAATTCTGGATTAATTTTGCTACCTGGCATAATGCACTAATTCAGAAACCTTCAGTTAATCAATACTAGGTCTCGGGGCGCCTGGGTGGCTCAGTCGTTAAGCGTCTGCCTTCGGCTCAGGTCATGATCCCAGGGTCCTGGGATCGAGCCCCACATCGGGCTCCCTGCTCGGCGGGAAGCCTGCTTCTCCCTCTCCCACTCCCCCTGCTTCTCCGTCTCCCACTCCCCCTGCTTGTGTTCCCTCTCTCACTGTCTCTGTCAAATAAATAAATAAAATTTAAAAAAAAAAAAAAAAAAGTCCAACTCTTGAGATCCAGCCTGTGTCTGGCTCTGTGATGAGCCTGGAGGCTACTTACTATTCTCTGTCCCTCCCCCCAGATAAAATTAAAATACTAGGTCTTAAATTACAGGTATAGCTGGGATCCCGCTCCATTTAAGCAGGATAGCCTGGATGATCTCAGGGCTGTTACTGACTAGTATATAGGGGACAAATAGAGCAGTTTCTCCTTGACCATCAGAAGTATGGTCCTCTGTAAACCCCCATGGTCACAGCACCCGTTGTCCTAAAATATCCCATAGTGAGCTGGGAAGCTCTGAACAAATGATTCATAAACTAAAATTAAGGTAAGCCATTGCCACTTACAAATAATCTTGAAAAAGATGGGACCCCATGAACCTTATCCTTCAAATAAAGCGACTAATCTGGCCCAGTGGAAATTGCACAGGTCCTTGAAGGATTGAAACCATATACAAAGCCTATTGAGTGAAGGGTTAATTATTCCCCATGCCTCTCCTCTGAACAGCTGAATTTGGCCTGTTAAATCTGGAACGAACAGGGACGCCTGGGTGGCTTAGTTGGTTAAGCGTCTCAGGTCATGATCCCGGGGTCCTGGGATCAAGCCCTGCGTCGGGCTCCCTGCTCAGTGGGGAGCCTGCTTCTCCCTCTCCCACTGCTGCTCCTCTTCCTTGTGCTCTGTCAAATAAATAAATAAAATCTCTTAAAAAAATAAAATCTGGTACAACTCCACGAAGAGGCTTTGGAGAGAACCAAGCTGGGTCTGTAAGTGATCTCACACGAGATGGCCCACATATTTATGCGAAGGTCAGGTGCTTGTATCCTATCACTCTGTAAACATCCTTACCACCTGAACAGTAGACATGTTTTATTGGGGAAATGATTCTTCTCTGTTACTATGCTTCTGCACCAGTAGGTTGGTTTAGTAATAAATAAATATGTGAGGCCTTTTGTTTGAAAAAAAAACTATATCGGTTACATCTAAGTTTAAAAAATAAAATAGAACATTTGGGGGGGGAAATGCCTGAACTTTTATGAAGGTGATAATATTGACTTAGAATGTATGAATGCTGGGGCGCCTGGGTGGCTCAGTCATTAAGCATCTGCCTTCGGCTCAGGTCATGATCCCAGGGTCCTGGGATCGAGCCCCGCATCAGGCTCCCTGCTCCGCGGGAAGCCTGCTTCTCTCCCTCTCCCACTCCCCCTGCTTGTGTTCCTTCTCTTGCTGTGTCTCACTCTGTCAAATAAATAAATAAAATCTTTAAAAAAACAAAAAAGAATGTATGAACCCTACAAGCTGACATGAACATTCATAATTACGATACGACATGTTAACATGTCCCCAGAGGAAATAAGAAACATATTTCTTAGCATAGGAAGACATGGAAAACAGATATTTCCAAGGAAAAAATATAGAAATATTCATTAGGGGAAAACATGCACAAACTTTTAATCACACAGACTCCAACTTAATTGAGCACATACTGAGGGATGACACTCAGCTATGAAACACCCAGAATCTGCCCGTTATGAGGAAGGTGTCACTTGTCACAGGGAAGGACTGGGTCACACAGCAGTCACTGCACGGTGCAGTAGGAGAAGGAACTCCCACACAGTTCTTGTGGACTGCACCAGGGAGCTGTCATGGCAGAGAGAGGAACACAAGTCACTAGTGGTATTAAGAGAACAAGGTGTTTACTATACAAATTAGAGCTTATATAAATATGACCTAGAGAAGAGGGGAGCAGCGCTTCAGAGAACATTCTCAACCACGACTGTATAAATCTGTTTCCTGGTGGACACATGACGGCTTGCAGGAAATCCAAACTGTGCTGGGTCTTCAAAGTTGAACTGTGGTGGGGGCTTTACTACAATTTTTACATTGATGGGGTTTCTCTCCAGTGTGAGTTTTTCCATGTTTGTGATGCCCTGGGAGAAGTGAATGTTG
Source organism: Mirounga leonina (assembly GCF_011800145.1). NCBI lineage: Eukaryota > Metazoa > Chordata > Mammalia > Carnivora > Phocidae > Mirounga > Mirounga leonina. Next base: position 50,445,404 of record NW_023270855.1, on the reverse strand, counting down.
GTTTTTTTTTTTTTTTTAAGATTATTTATTTATTTGAGAGAGAGAATGAGAGAGAGAGAGAGCATGAGAGGGGGGAGGGTCAGAGGGAGAAGCAGACCCCCCGCTGAGCAGGGAGTCCGATGTGGGACTTGATCCTGGGACTCCAGGATCATGACCTGAGCCGAAGGCAGTCACCGAACCAACTGAGCCACCCAGGTGCCCAAGCAAATGCCTTCTTACACGCCTTACCTTTATAAGGTCCATCTCCAGTGTGGATTACCACGTGTGACTGAACACCTGAAGGATAAGTGAAGGCTTTCGCACATTCATAGAGTTTCCATTCATAGAGTTTCATTTCAGTGTGAGTTCTTTCATGTTTTTGACCATCATGGTGACTGCTGAAGGCCTCACCACATAGTTTACACTCACAGGTTTCTCCCCGCTATGACTTCTTTCATGTTTCCCAAGGAAACTGGGATAACAGAAAGCTTTACCACATTCCTACGTTCACGAGGTTTCTTCCCATTATGTATTCTTTTATGTTTTTCAAGGCATCTGGGAGAAAGGAAGGCTTTACCACATTCCTTATATTCATAGGGCACTGTGTGCCCCGTTCATGTCTTTGGTTTTTGTTGTTGTTTTTTTTAAAGACTTTTTATTTAGTCATTTATTTGAGAGAGAGAGAGAGAGAGAGAGAGAGAGAGAAAGCATGTGCAAGCAGGGCTGGGGGAGAGGTGGAGGGAGAGAGACAGAGAATCTCAAGCACACTCCGCCCTCAGTGCAGAGCTCGATGTGGGGCTTGACCTCATGACTGCGAGATCATGACCTGAGCCAAAACGAAGAACGGTCGCTTAACTGACTGAGCTACCCAGGCACCCCCGGTTCATGGCTTTGAAAGGATCTGGGACACCTGACGGCTTTCTCACACTCCTTATACTTATAAAATCCATCTTCATTTTGCTTGATCATGTATCTTCGAAATTTGGTGAAAGAATGAATGCAAGGCTTTCCCATTTTCCTTACATTCATAGGGTTTCTCCCCATTATGACTTCTCTCATGTTTACGTAAATTACTTGAGTAACTGAAGGTTTTACCACATTTTGTACATTCCTTAGGCTTTTTGGCACTGTGTATCCTTTCGTGTATTCAAAAGGACCTGAGACAACTGAAAGCTTTACCACATTGCTTACATTCACTAGGTTTCTCTCCAATATGAGTCCTTTCATGTTTACGTAAGTTACTTGAATAAAGGTTTTACTACATTTTGTACACTTGTAGGGCTTTTCCCCACTGTGTGCCCTTTCATGAATTTGAAAGTAATTGTGACAAATAAAAGCTTTCCCACAGTGTTTACATTCATAGGGCCTCTGTCCGGTGTGTGTCCTTTCATGCATTCGAATGGATTGGCGATGCTTGAAGGATTTCCCACATTCCTTACATTTATAAGGCTTCTCTTCACATTCCTGATACTCATATGGTTTGTGGCCAATGTGAGATCTCATGTGCTTGTTAAAGGATGAATGACACATGAAGACTTGTCCACACAAAGTGCATTTACGTAGCTTTATTCCAGTAGGACTTTTCTTCTTCTGATTATGATATGGAATCTGGCTGAAGGTTTTTCCACATTGACAACCTTGTTTTCTTTTACAGAGTCTTTCTACTGTATGTCTGCTGGAAAAAATGAGAAGCATATTATTATTAGCTTATATATTAATAATTTTATATTAATAATTGTAAAAATGACTTTTTAAACTATTTTCAAGGAAAGTATTGGTTTCCTATCATTTCTTTTTTTTTTTTTTTAAGATTTTATTTATTTATTTGAGAGAGAGAGAATGAGAGAGAGCACATGAGAGGGGGGAGGGTCGGAGGGAGAAGCAGACTCCCTGCAGAGCAGGGAGCCCGATGTGGGACTTGATCCAGGGACTCCAGGATCGTGACCTGAGCCGAAGGCAGTCGCTTAACCAACTGAGCCACCCAGGCGCCCCTCCTATCATTTCTGATTGAGAGTGAATATACAGCAGTTCCCTCCCCTCATCTGCAATTTCACTTTCTATGGTTTCAGTTTTCTGTGGCGAACCACAGTCCAGAAGCAGATGATCCTTCTGATACATGGTCAGAGGATCAACAGTAACCTGATGCTATATAACAATGCCTAAGTCATTCACCTCACTTCTCATTGTGTAGGCATTTTATGATCACATCATCATAAGATGGTGAGTGTAGTACAAGTTTTAAAAGATTTTATTTATTTATTTATTTGAGAAAGAGGGAGAGGAGAGAGTACGCAAGCTGTGGGGGGATGGGGAGCAGAGGAGGAGAGAGAGGGAGAGGGAAAGAATCTTAAGCAGACTCCATGCTCAGCACGGAGCCCAATGCAGGGTTCCATCTCACATCCCTGAGATCATGACCTGAGCAGAAATCAAGAGTCGGATGCTTAACTGACTGACCCACCCAGGTGCCCCTAGGTCATATTTGATAAAAATTTTGATGAAAATATTCTAAGAATCTACAAATTTGAAGCGGGGCTGATTTGCTTTACTTGCTTTTTTAAAAATTTCATGACATCTCTAGATTCGCTCCTGGGACCTTGCTTTCTCACGTGAGTGGGACTCACCTCAGATTCGTCCCAGAATTTTCATCCTGATCTTCATTGTCATGGTCTTCCCATTTTTCTTCTAAAATGCACAGTAGCGGGCGCCTGGTTCAGTCGGTTGGGCATCTGCCTTTGGCTCGGGTCATGGTCCCAGGGTCCTGGGGGTCCCTGGGGTCCCATGAGTCCCTGAGTCCTGCATCAGGCTCCCTGCTCAGCATGGAGTCTGCTTGTCCCTCTCCCTCTGCCCCTCCCCCTGCTTGTTCTCTCTCTCAAATAAATAGATAAAATCTTTTAAAAAAACAAAATACACAGCTTTCTGCCGTACAAATTATAAAAATTTATTTATTTATTTATTTTTAGAGAGGGATGGGGGGGCAGAGGGTGAGGAAGAGAATCTTTTTTTTTTTTAGATTTTTATTTATTTATTTATTTGACAGAGAGAGATACAGTGAGAGAGGGAACATAAGCAGGGGGAATGGGAGAGGGAGAAGCAGGCTTCCCACTGAGCAGGAGCCCAATGCGGGGCTCGATCCTAGGACCCTGGGATCATGACCTGAGCCGAAGGCAGATGCTTAACGACTGAGCCACCCAGGTGCCCCAGGGAGAGAGAGAATCTTTTTTTTTTTTTTTTAAGATTTTATTTATTTATTTGATAGAGAGAGACACAGAGAGAGCGCGAACACAAGCAGGGGGAGTGGGAGAGGGAGAAGCAGGCTCCCTGCTGAACAGGAAGCCCAATGTGGAGCTTGATCCCAGGACCCTGGGATCAGGACCTGAGCCAAAGGCAGACGCTTAACGACTGAGCCACCCAGGTGCCCCAGGAAGAGAGAGAATCTCCACGCCCAGCACAGAGCCCGATGTGGGTATCGATCTAACAACCCTGAGATCATGACCTGAGTCGAAATCTCATATAAATTATAGTAAATATAATTATTAAGTATATTTATATATTAAATATATAATAATTACTAAATTATAATTTAATAAATTATAAAATTTTATTAAAAATTGTTAGATTCTAGGTCCATGAATATGGACCTATGACCATGCCTTGTTTATTCACTAACATATTCCCTTTCCACATTTCACCTCTCGAAACAGCCCTCATGAGCAAGTCACACTGGTTCTCTAATGGACTCGTAAGTAAGAATGTTGTCACCCTCACCTATTGAGGCCAGGTTCCTGAGGGTTTCCTGCATCACATCTCTGTAGAGTTTCTTCTGGGATGGATTCAGAAGAGCCCACTCCTCCAGGGTGAAGTTCACAGTCACATCCTCAAAGGCCACTGAGTCCTGAAACATCCCATGCATGTGTACAGGAGGATGGGTGAGACAGCACTGGAGATCTCTACTCAATTCGTAAGAAATTCACATAGGACTTCGATTTCTCAACATCTATTCTATGACTGGGTCATCAGACTCTTCCTCTCTGGTCACACCCATTTCCTCATGAATTTAACAGCATCATGAACAAGTGGGATTTACCGCTACATTTTTTTTTTTAAGATTTTATTTATTTATTTGAGACAGAGAGAATGAGAGAGAGAGAGCACATGAGAGGGGGGAGGGTCCAAGGGAGAAGCAGACTCCCTGCCGAGCAGGGAGCCCAATGCGGGACTCGACCCAGGGACTCCAGGATCATGACCTGAGCCGAAGGCAGCCGCCCAACCAACTGAGCCACCCAGGCGCCCTTACCGCTACATTTTTATTGTGATCACTTCAACTCTTCATCAGTCTCTACTGTCAGGTACAGAACAACTTGGAGAAATTATAGTCAAATAAAATTAATATTTCCATTTTATTTTTTAAAAATTTTATTATTTTTTAAGATTTTATTTATTTGTCAGAGAGAGAGAGAGAGAGAGGGAACACAAGCAGGGGGAGTGGGAGAGGGAGAAGCAGGCTTCCCGCTGAGCAGGGAGCCCAATGCAGGGCTGGATCCCAGGGTCCTGGGATCATGACCTGAGCTGAAGGCAGATGCTTAACTGACTGAGCCACCCAGGCGTCCCAATATTTCCATTTTAAGTACATCAAAACCTTGAAAGACAAAGTCTTCCATCTCCTCCTTTAATACCACCATATCATAAAGCACTTCATGAAGCACAGCACCATATATGATTGAAGTGGTTGTTTTTGTTTTTTTTTACGTCTTTGAAGACTTAGATATCTTTTTTTTTTTTTTAAGATTTTATTTATTTATTTGACAGAGGGAGACACAGCGAGAGAGGGAACACAAGCAGGGGGAGTGGGAGAGGGAGAAGCAGGGCTCCCCTGGAACAGGGAGCGCGATGCGGGGCTCAATCCCAGGAGCCGAAGGCAGACACTTAATGGCTGAGCCACCCAGGTGCCCCTGAAGTGTTTTGTTTTTTTTTTAAGATTACATTTATTTCTTTGAGAGAGAGCGAGATAGAGCACGAGTGGGAGAGGGGCAGAGGGAGAAGCAGACTCCCCACTGAGCAGGGAGCCTGATGTGGGACTTGATCCCAGGACCCTGGGATCATGACTGGAGCCAAAGGCAGACGCTTAACCCACTGAGCCATCCAGGTGCCCCTGATTGACGTTTTAATGAATAAAAACACAACGAAGAGCTGGAAGCTTGTTCTTCTAGTCCCATCCCCAAATAGGAGAGGCCGAGAGGCCTGTGGAAATGCAACTTGTAACAAAGTCCAGCTGGCCAGATTGTCCTGCAGTCCTCCAGGCCATTAGAAGTAGTCAGACCCAGGGACACCGGGGTGGCTCAGTTGGTTAAGCCGCTGCCTTCAGCTCAGGTCATGATCTCAGGGTCCTGGGATCAAGCTCCGTGTCGGGCTCCCAGCTCAGGGTGTGGGGGGAGCCTGCTTCTCCCTCTCACTCTGCTGCTCCCCCTGCTTGTGCTCTCTCTCTGACAAATAAATAAAATCTTAAAAAAAAAAAAGTAGTCAGATCCAGCTGGCTAAACGAACATATTCCTGTGGAGGAGTATAATTATAATTTGTTCATATAATACTTATCATGCTCAGTTTTACCTTTTTTTTCTGTCTCATTTCATGGGGCCAGGGAGTTATTCAGAGTTAGAGCTCAGGCATGAGGAAGAACACATAACAACTTAGACATCCGCAACATCCCTATACTCGTGAGCCTCAGGGTATATTAGGATAAGATCACAGAGAAGTTCCTTCCAGCCTCGGGGTATATTAGGATAAGATCACAGAGAAGTTCTTTCCAGCAGATTCGTAACACTGCAACCTGGGCCTTGATGACCTTGCAGAACAGGTCAAGACTTGGAATTTGCAAGGGCACTCATTGAAATCCACAATCCTTTGATGGTGAATTTGCACATGATCACAACACACAGAAAGACTTGAACAGAGCTTTTCTTCAAAACATGTAAAATCCCCTTGCTCTAATTTCAGCAGCAAAGGATGCCCGACCACCACTCTAGAGGCTGTCCTCCCACCACTCTAGAGGCTGTCCTCCCAACCTCTCTCATTTGAGAGCTCCCAGGTCAAGTGGAGCAGCCATCCCGGGGAATAGGAATCCCCCAGCAGCATAATTCCCCTAAATGCTGGTCCTAGCAAGAGATCAACAGCTCACAAATGTTCTGTGCCAGGGAACAGAGACAAGGCTCCCACCCAGCAATTCTGAGGCTAGAACTGATGTATTCAGTGGAACAACAGCAAAAATAGTAATGCCTCTTTTGTTGTGAGTTCAGAGAGTAAAGTTAGCTGCCTGGGTCGGCCCCCATTACTTTCTACAACTCATCTGTAGCACCCCCCTGGAACAAAGGTTGCAGGTGGAAGTGAACATCAGGAGGCCCAAGGCCGTTGTTTATCCTGATAAATGCTTGCTCACAAAGTTTGTATGGGATGTGGGGAGAGACCCATAACCTTATAGAGAGGAATGCTTCAGTATGCCTTGAAGTTTTTATGCAAATAGTATGGTAGATAGTAAACTCCTGTTTTCCTTTTTAGAGTCAGTAACTTTGTTACATGTTGGGCACACGGTGCCAATGAGCCCACATGATCAGCCCGCAGAAAACACTCTGGGCCCTGAGTCTCTACTGAGCTCCCTGGTAGACAATAATTCACGTGTTCTCCCAACTTCTTGCTTGGAGAACGGAGCCCATCCTATGAGACAACATTTGGGAGCTTGTTCCTGGTTTCCTCCACACCAAATTTAATTCCTACTAAACAAGACTAATAAAGGCTATTTAATGATATTCATGAGAAAAAATAAGAATTGGCTATTGGGAAGTGTCAATCAAAGCAGAATAAAATCTAAGCACATAGTCTTAGAAAGAATTAAGTGCCACCCAGATGTCACCTCTCCCAAATGGTATTTGTAAAATTCCATAAGCCCCCAAAACAGATTCTTTAGGAGTCAACAAAACCTACCTAATATGAGGAAGCATTAGTCATGAGACTCTTTAGATGTGTGTCAGTGGGCCACATGTTGAAAGATGATTGTTATCATACCCTGGGAGGTTGTGGTTATCAGAGTCAAGTGACACAAACCAGAGCAAAGGTACAATGGTGAAACATTAAAGAAAATCTTTGAGGGGTGCCTGCCCATCCAAACCTAATATGAGGAATGAATGCCGAGAAATGGACAGAGTCTTCAGAAGAACAAAGTGGTGGTCTACCTAACATACATCAAGGATTGTCAAGCTATGGTATTCCAGACCATACAGTATTAGCAGAGAGAAAAACAGACCAAGGGAAAGGAAGTGTCTTCCATGGGCTGGTATTAAATATGGAAATTTGGTTAAGGACAGATCAGGCATTTTAGGGCAGTGGCAGTTACCATGAATACACGGGGCAGGGACAAAGTGTTATCTATTTGGAAAAGGGTGTTATATTCCCTTCTATTCCATGGAAAATACCCAATTCATTGTGGATTTAAATGTGAAAGATCAAACGAGGACAACTGTAGAAGTCACTGGTAAAGGTTTTGTTGACACAAGAATAGGGAGAATATTCTGTTGTAAGAAAAAAATACACCATAAAGCCAGAGACTGACAAATACAAATATATTAAAATTTAGATAGTTAAAAGATAAAAAGGGGAAGAAAACATATCAGCGATACATGCAATGTAAAAGGGTTAGTTTGCAGGGTAACAAGAAACGGACACAATTTAAAAATGGAAAAAGAAGCAAAACACATCTAACATCAGACGAAAGATCATATATGAAAAAATGTCCATCACCTTGGTAATGAAGTAACAGGCCAATAAAATGCCCAGTAGATCCCATTTCATAGGAGGCCAGTGCCCTACCCATTAGACAACTGGAACAGCTCCATTTCAGTGGTTAGAACAAAAAGTAAGTCAATTTAATAATCCCACGTGTTAAAGACCACTGGGAACAATTCCGAAACTTATGCAAGAATGGAGGAGGGCTGAGTGATACAATCCATTGTCATTTCCTATAAAATTTGGCCTGATCACTATCTACAGCCCAGCAATTTTTCAACAATGTCCGATGGGGAGAACAAAGGCAAGAGAAATGTAGCTAAAATGAAGTCTCCTTACAACTTGCAGCCCACTGAAAAATCCCTGAGACATACAGGGTGTAACATTCCTGTAACTCCCTCAAGGATTTTCTCTCTCTCTTTTTTTTTTTAAAGATTTATTTATTGGTGGCTCAGTCAGTTAAGCATTTGCCTTCAGCTCAGGTCATGATCCTGGGGTCCTCGGCTAGAGTCCCGCATTGGGCTCCCTGCTCAACAGGGAGCCTGCTACTCCCCCTGCTTGTGCTCTCTCTTAAATACATAAAATCTTAAAAATAAAAAAGATTTATTTATTATTTGGGGGAGAGGGGCAGAGGGAGAGAGAAAAATCTCAAGGAGGCTCCACGCCTAGCACAGAGCCCAATGTGCGGCTCAATCTCACAACCCTGAGATCATGACTTGAGCAGAAATCAAGAATCTGACGCTTAACCGACTGAGCCACCCAGGCACCCCTCAAAGATTTTCTTTAATGTTTCACCATTGTACCTTTGCTCTGGTTTGTGTCACTTGACTCTAACATAGTGTCACATACTCCCAGGGTATAACAATCATCTTTCAACATATGGCCCACTGACACACATCTAAAGAGTCTCATGACTAATGCTTTACTAAAAGAACAACCTTATCTTAACAGCTAGCCCTCCAAAGTGCTAGAGACCCTGCTTTCAGCACACAAATTCCTTAGAGACTTACGTTATCCCTAACCCCCCCCACTAACTAAAAAGTGTAGAATTAGTTACTCCTCACAATCCCCCAGCAGCTCCTTCTGCCCACCGGTCCTGTCCCAGTGCTTTAAGAAAAGCCCCATTTTGCCCCCAAAATATGTCAAGAATTCTTTCTTGATCATTTGCTAGGCAGCCCCACATCAATGTTCATGGAATTTTTTGTGCATTAGCACTTGGAGACTCATATGAGGATGGCATGCACTAACATCAAAAGATCTGGAGGATTTATCAGTAGAACAATAAAGCAGAGAGGATTGCAAAATACGTACCAGGTTACCCATTCTATGACTATTAGGGTCCACTTCATGGGCAGGTGGACCCCCACCCAAGATATGGTTCAGATTGTCTATACTGACAACACACACATGCCTAGAGGGTATGAAAGTGTTTCTTATTTCCATAATGCAAGCATCCAGAGAGGGCAGCGCTGGGCAGGCCTCTCAAGCAGGTGGGAAATGCCTGGAGAGAGCAAGGAAAGCTGCCTGGCCTGGGTTTTTTATTAGGGCTTGGGGGTGTGCTAGGGTGAGAGTTGGGGTACAGGGGCAGGGCCTTCTGTGGGTTGAATCATTTGCCAAAACCAAAGGAAGGAGCACCCAGGGTGTTTGGTCCCCTTGTACAGATGTGGGGCACAAGGGGAGGAAGGAGAGATGAGGGTTGACATCAAAAAAAGGAGTCAGAGACTTCTGGTCTCTGGTTGGGCACATGAGGAGCTTAGAAGCTGGCTCCCAGTCCTCAGAAGACAAAAGCCAAGAAACCTGAAATCAACAACTCCTCCATCACAGAACTGAGGGTACCAGGGTAAAGCATGGTCTCCAAAAATTAGAAAGAGAGGCCAAAGAGTAGCCATTTAAAAATATGTCCAAGATATTTTGGCCTCAACACAATGTATTTCACCAGAGTGTAACTGACTGGGATTTTCCCAGAGCCTATCTGACCTGGGGAATGAAACAGCCAACATGAGTCTCTTCCAGCCTTTTCTACAAGGTGGAACACTTGTGAGGACAATAGGGTTTTTATCCTCCACCTGATACCCAATACATGGTGTCCGTCCCACTGCCACTTCTCCAACTCTTGTGTCACCAAACAGGTGTCCAATGGTTCAATCCTAACACCCAGAGTTCACGTCTGACTCCACAGGTGGAGAGCTCCGTTCCACCCACGGCCGCACTCCAGACGCCAGCCACAGATGGTGTGCTCAGCCACCTACCCACGCAGGTTCCCTCCGTGGGCCACCACGTCTGGTGACTGACTGAATCAGTTGTAAGAACTCAGCAAAGCCCTTAACTATACCAATTTGCTCTAAAGGATACAACTCAGGAACAGACAAAGGTAGTGATGCGTAGGTCAAAGTAAGGTGGTCATACCGGTGGGGGGGGGGAGGGGGAGAAGGGGGTTGCAGAGCATGCCCCCCCTGCCGGCACCTGCCTGTGCTTTCCAACCCAGAAACTCTCTGAATCTTGGCTTTCAGGGTTTTCATGAGGATTCACTGGCCATTGGTGATTAATTCAATCTCTTAGACCCTCTCCTCTCTCTAGAGTCTGGGAGCTGGGGCTGAACATTCCAAGCCTGTAGTCAAGGCTTGGTGTTTCCAGTGTCCAGCCCCATCCTGAAGCTATCTAAAGGCTGGCCAATAGTTTCCTCATTAAAACAAAAAAATATTCTGTCACCCTTATCACTCAAGTAATTCCCAGGGCCTCAAGAGGTTTTTGCTAGGAACTGGGGACAAGGACCAAATACCCTTTTTTTCTTTTTAAAAATTTTATTTATTTATTTATTTATTAGAGAGAGAAAGAAAGCACACACAAGCAGGTGGAGAGGGAGAAGCAGGCTCCCCGCCGAGCAGAGAGCTGGATGCGGGGCTTGATCCCAGGACCCTGGGATCATGTCCTGAGCTGAAGGCAGATGCTTAACCAACTGAGCCACCCAGGTGCCCCCCAAATATCTTTCTTCTTATGTATCAGGATGTCAAGCCTGGGGACATAGGTTCACTAAAAGATTGAGAGCAAACCACTGGAGTAGAGAATGCTTCCCCTCTGCCCCTACCTGCTTCTATATCAACTGGGCTCTTGTTTAACGCAAGTGCACCGACCCTGAAAGAATTAGATGCTTTCTGGTAGCACCGAAATAATGCAAGAATGTCCCCTCTCACCAATCCTAATCAACCCTGCCTGTACTGGGATTCTGAGCTAAAGCATTAAGACAAGAATGTGTCAACAAATTCATGTGAGTTCCCTCCTTGGGTTATAGACCCGAGACCACACCAGGTGGAGTTGTTACACAAAGGAAACTTTATTTGCAGCAAATAAGGAGACCTTGGGGGAATAGTTTCCAAAGCCGTGGTTCCCGGAGCAGGTTCTTTTCATTTCAGGTTTAGGATGAATGTTCAGAAAGGGAAGCTTTGTCATTGCCATGTAAAGGTGGGCATGCCTCAAATGCTTGCAGTGGCCAGCAATGGCCGGCCACAGCTAGAATGGAGACGTGGTCGGGTCACCACTGCAACATGGGGCACCACAGGGCACAAAGCACGGGCTCCCCAGCACCCAGCAGTGCTTGCCACCATCAGGTCGCAGAGGAGGTGTGCAGCTCAAAGCAAGAGCAAACAGATGGCGGTCACGTGGGCACACGCGGCTCACAGCATCCATTGTCATGGCCACGTGCACGGTAGGGGGCGCCTGGGTGGTGCAGTCGGTTGAGCCGACTCTTGATTTCGGCCCAGGTCGTGCGTGATCTCAGGGTCCTGGGATAGAGCCGTGTGTCGGCACAGAGATTCTCTCTCCCTCTGCCCGCAGCCCCCGCCCTCGCTCTCTCTCTTTCTCAAATAAATAAAGAGAAAGAAGTTGAGGGGTATGGCTATGTGGGCCCCCCCCAAACACACACAGACACCCATACAGTAGGGAAAGGCTTAGGACTCACAGAACAGAGGTCTCAGAGCAGAGAGGGCCTCCCAGGGAGCTCTGAAACGGCTTCAAAGAACAGAAAGGAGACTGGCTGGGTATGGAGGTCACTGGGGTTGGGGAGTAGGGCAAGGGGAAGAGATCTGCATACTGGCAGGGGCTGTTCCGGCTGGAATCTCCTGCCTGCTCTAGAGACGAGACCACCCAGGCTTTCTCATCAGTTCATCCCGCTGGGCGCACAAGGCTTCAGCTGTCAGCACTCAAACATCCAAAAAAGCAAAGTGAGACTGCTCATTGCAAGGACAAACGTTGGTACGAAGCGCCCGCTTGCTCTCTCTCTCACATAAATAAGTGAATCTTTAAAAAAATAAAATCAAATACAGAAATTTATGTATACTGTATTTTACTATTTAATAGTCTTGATTTAATTTTAACTTTTGTACATAAGAAACCATTCTAAGATCTCATTCCTTTAAACATTAATGGTTACAAAAGTGCAAACCATACAAAAGGAAAAATTTCAACTCTTTCTAACCAAAAGGACATAAGGCATCACAGAACTCCTGACCTTCACAGACCTTCTCAATGTAGTAAATTGTAAATAAATTACAATCTGAGTGCACCTACAATGTGATGCCAGACTCAAATCCTTTATTTTTTTTAAAGATTTTATTTATTTATTTGACAGAGGGAGACACAGTGAGAGAGGGAACACAAGCAGGGCGAGTGGGAGAGGGAGAAGCAGGCCTCCCGTGGAGCAGGGAGCCCAATGCGGGGCTCGATCCCAGAACCCTGGGATCATGACCCGAGCCGAAGGCAGACGCTTAATGACTGAGCCACCCAGGCGCCCCTCAAATCCTTTGTTTAGAAAAAGCCCCCCCAAACCAGTTACAATCTTAGAAGACATCTGCGCTGCAACCCCCCCCCCCCCCCCCGTACTTGCATCCCCTGCACTTGCATCCCCACCTTGCAGGGCCCTGTTGCTTCTCTCCGTATAAAGGCTCCTTCTCTAGTGGGTGTGAGCAGGTAGGAGGCCAGCAGGAGGAGGTTCCCCAGGAAGAACCTACTGGGTCTTCAAATACTTCCCTTTGTAGGCTCAAGGGGCCCCTTATCTTAGAGACACTGACCTGGGGTCTCTGACCACCACTGGAGTCGCTCTGGGCCACCAGAGATGTTTTAAATGACACAAACCCAGTAACGAAGAGTCCCGCAAAATCACTAAACCCAATGTTTATGGGGAAAGGAAGGAGGAAAGAAAAGGAAGACATTTTTTGAGTTCAACAAAAAAAACCACAAGTATTTTTTTTTTCTGTTAAACAGTAAAAAAAGTATTATTTCCATGGCAAGAAATTGCTTTATAACAGTTAATCACTAGTTCAAGTCTAAGCTCTGGAATTATATTTGAAATCACCCCACCCACATCTCAAAAAAAATAAGTAACAGACCTCAAAATATTACTACAACCTGCTCAGGAGAGAAAAATTGAGAAACTACAAATGTTAATACATGCAATGCAATACTGGAATATTTTTTTCCTTAAATACACTTCTTTCATACCTCTTTGGAAATATTTCATACTGTCTTTCAAGGTCTATTGCGTAAATAAATTTTACATTTATTGAAAAATGAACTTAATACAACGTTGTTCCAGGTGGTTATTCTCTGCTTCCTCTCATGTAAAATATCCGGACAAAAAATAAACCTTTTGAAATGAGCCATCCCCTGACTGCGTGAAAATGATAAACAATTAAAATACTGCGTCTGTTTGAATTGCACCGCGGAGAACAAACAGTTGGTACTGATGCTATGAACTGAAGAGGGGAAGTTGGCGTCTGGGGAGGCGGGGCGGGATTTCGAAACAAGCATTTATTGCCAGTCCGAGGAAAGGAAAGGCTGGGAGACAGGGTCGTGGATTTGACCCTCTGCCGCCCAAACATCGGGAACACTCAGGAGAAAACGGGGGCCGCTCGGGAGGAAGGAAGGACTGGGGCCCCCGGACCACAGCACCTCCCGCGCACGAACCTCGGACACCGAGTCACGACTGCCCCGTGGTCACCGCATGATCGGGGGAGACGCGGCCGCCCGCAGGGACCGGACAGGACGCCCAGCCCGCACGCCGCGCGCCGGAGGGGACTGAGGTCCGAGCGGCGCCACCGGGGACTCGGCTCCGCAGACTCCGGGGCTCCCGCGGGAGGCCGGGTCTCGCCGCGGCCCGTTGCCGGCCCCTCCGCCCCGTCCTGGCACACCCGGCCCCGCACGCTCACCGTTTCCCGGCTTCTCGGTCCGCCGGCGTCGTCCCTACGGCTCCCGCAGCCGGTGCAGGTCACCGCGCCATTGACGCGGCAGCAGGGCCACCTGGGACCCTTAAGCGCAGGTGAGACTTGACCGCGAGCAAGACCGCAAGCGTCCACGCGGCTGCGGAGCGTCGCCACGCCCACCTGCCCCTGCTGCGCCCCTGATTGGACAGCTCGCAAGGACCCGCCCCTCTGCTCCTGAGTGACAACAGGGCCGGAGGTCCGATTGCTGAGGCGCAGCAGTCTCTGCGGGTGGTGGGGAACCCGTCCCCTCCTTGGACTTTTGCTTTTAGACCAAACTTGGTCCAGGCCCTAGAGGGACAGTGGCATCTTCCTGCAGCTTCCTCTAAACGTGGGGACACAGGTGTGCGCAGGGAGTCCCAGTCTGTTCCAGTGGAGCGACGCCCTTGTTCAGAGCAAGAGGGGCGCCTGACCAGGCCAGGCAATGCCTGACAGGGACTAGAGGGTCTGAGGTCCTCCCTGGGTTCAGGGGTTGGCATGAGGCTGAGAAACCACTCATGGACCTGTGACCCTTGCTTACAAACACACTTAAGGGTGGCTCAGTTGTTAAGCGACTGCCTTCGGCTCAGGTCATGGTCCCAGGGTCCTGGGATCGAGCCCCACATCGGGCTCCCAGCTCAGGGGGAAGCCTGCTTCTCCCTCTCCCACTCCCCCCCGCTTGTGTTCCCTCTCTAGCTGTCTCTCTCTGTGTCAAATAAATAAATAAAATCTCCACACACACACACACACACACACACACACACACACACTGAAAAAGACCTCACCTTGGGGCTCTAGGGTGGCTCAGTCTGTTGAGTGGTGGGATTCTTGGTTTTGGCTGGGTTCCTGAGATCCAGCGGGGAGGCCGCTCCACGCTCAGGGCAAGTCTGCTTGAGATTCTCTCTCTACCTCCCTCTCTATCCCTCCCCTTACTCTCTCTCTAAAATAAATAAAATCTTTAAAAAAAAAAGACCTCACAACACGCAATAAAGAGTCTGGTTCCATTTTGATCTTTGATGACAGCTCTGAGGCTCCACCCATTCCTTCTCCACTCCCTCCCCTGTGGGACTGTTACCTAATTCAACGAGTCCATTCCCTCCCAGAGTGTGAGGCAGTAACATGTCCCAGACGTACAGTCTGGTGTAGAAGACTTTTATTTACAGCAAATAAAGAGAACACTGGGAGTATTTCCCAAAGCAGTGTTTTAATGCAATTATCTTTTATTTAGTGTGCTGAGGAGGCAGGGGCAGGAAGCTTGCATATGCGTGAGGGAATTTACACATATTCTATTACTTAGGCATTTTAGGTTTATCACGCATGCTTAGTGTGTTCACATGCTAGTACATAGGTCGCAGTTCAAAAAACGGTGGAACACCCCTGCCCCTGGAAGATTTTAGTATTAGCAATGCACTAAAGGTAACTTAGGCAGTTGCTCGGGACTTCTGCGCATGCTTCAGTTCTGGTCTGGCTCAAACTGGTTGTGCCTTAGTTTTCGCCCAGGACCGGTGATTCCTCTTCTAATGGTGTCAGTGAGTTTTTTAAAATTTTCATGTGTTTTTTTCCAAGTTGGGATCTTGCAAAACATCTCATGAAAACAGTTTTATATACCTCAGAGTAACGGTCTACACAGTAACTGAAGAATTCCATGGGCTCCGGGCACCTGGGTGGCCTAGTCGGTTAAGTGGCAGCCTTCTGCTCAGGTCATGATCTCAGGGGCCTGGGATCGAGTCCCGCATGGGGCTCCTTGCTCAGCAGGGAGCCTGCTTCTCCCTCTGCCGCTCCCTCTGCTTGTTCTCTCTCTCCCTGATAAATAAAATCTAAAAAAAAAAAAAGAAAAGCACTCCGTGGGCTCCCACGCACTTGGCTCTGGTGGCAAGTTTGAACCCCACAGCCCGAGCCTTGGCACACAGACTCTTCAGTGACCATTCATAAGCTACTCTTCTCTGACCAACCAGATGTTGCAAGTTGTGTTCAATAAAGCCCTAATGCATTTATTTACTTGAATAGCTTTAGTGAGATAGAATACAAACACCATAAAATACATCCCGTTAGTATGTACAATTCAGAGGTTTCCAGTATATTCACAGATAATGCACAATCAGCACCACAATTTTTCAACATTTTTGTCACCTCAAAAAGAAAGTCCTGTAGCCCTTAGCTTTCACTTTCCCATCTTCCCATCTTCCTACCACTTAATCTTACTACCAGAAATGTTAGTCCTACCACTTTGTTTTTCTTTTTCAAGAGTACTTTGGGTATTCTGATTCCCTTGCAATTCCATATAATTTTAAAAACCATCTTAACAATTTATATAAGGGGGATAAGCTGGGATCATGATAGGTATTGTGTTGAGTCTCTAGATCATTTAGGGGCTAGTGCCATTTCAACAGTGTTAAGTCTTCTGATCCACTTTCCCATTGATTTACACATTTATTAATTTCTTTCACTCATGTTTTATACTTTCTGAGTATTCATTTTTTTAAAATTTTTTATTTATTTATTTGAGAGAGCGAGAATGAGAGAGAGCACATGAGAGTGGGGAGGGTCAGAGGGAGAAGCAGACTCCCCGCTGAGCAGGGAGCCCGATGCGGGACTCAATCCAGGGACTCCAGGATCATGACCTGAGCCGAAGGCAGTCGCTTAACCAACTGAGCCACCCAGGCGCCCTCTGAGTATTCATTTTGTACCTCTTTTGCTAAATTATCCCTAAGTATTTTATTCCTCTTGATTTCATTGTAAGTGCATTTCTTAATCTCATTATTGGATTGTTCCTTACAAGTGTACAGAACTACAATTCATTTTTCCATATTGATCTTATATCCAACCAACTTGCTGAACTCAGTTATCCATCCTAAGAGGGTTTTTTTTTAGTGGGTTCTTTAGAGTTTTCTAAAAATAAGATATATCAATAGGAAGAGAGATAGTTTTACATCTTCCTAACCAATCTTAATGCATTGTTTCCTTTTCTTGGGTAATAGTTTTGGCTAAAATAGCCAGTACATCCTCAAACATAAGTGGCAAGAGCAGATATTCTTTTGTTCCTTACTTTCAGGGGGAAGCATCCAGTCTTTCATCACTAAAAATAATATTAGTTTGGATTTTCCACAGATGCTCATAATGAGGTTAATTTCCTTCTTTTCCTGATATACGGAATGCTTTAATTAAAAAAGCGTATTGGATTTTGCCTTATTTTCTCTGAGGCTATTGAGAAGATCTTGCCATTTTAGTTTTTACTCTGTTGATATCCTTCATTATAACAATAATGGATTTTCAGATATGAACCCAAGTTTTCATCTTTGGATTAAATCCCACCTGGTCATGTTGTAGAATTCTCTTATATAACGCTGGATTGGGTTTGCGGGTTCACAAAATAAGTGTGAGGTATTCTCTATAACTTTTTTTGTACTTATCCAATTTTTTTCTTTTCTTTCTTTTTTTTTTTTTTAAGTAGGCTCCACATCCAACATGGGGCTTGAACTCATGACCCTGAGATCAAGAGTCACATGCTCTACCAACTGAGCCAGCCAGGTGCAGCTGTACTTGTACAATTTTTTAAATTGAAGTATTGTTTATATATAATTTCAGGTGTAGAACACAGTGATGCAACAATTACATACATTACAAAATGCTCACCCAGAAAGGTGTAGTTACCATGTGTCACCATACAAAGTTATTGACTTATTTCCCTATGCTGTACTTTTCATCCCACTGACTTATTTATTTTGCCACTGGAAGTTTGTAGCTCTTAATCCTCTTCACTTATTTCACCTGTCCCCTCAACCCCCTCTATTCTAGCAACCATTGGCTTATACTTTATGAGTCTGTTTCTTTTTTTTTTTTTTTATGGTTGGTGTTTTATTTTTTTATCTTTATTATCTTTTTAAGATTTTATTTATTTATTTGACAGAGAGACAGCGCGAGAGGGAACACAAGCAGGGGGAGCGGGAGAGGGAGAAGCAGGCTTCCTGCTGAGCAGGGAGCCTGAATGGGGCTGGATCCCAGGATCCTGGGATCATGACCTGAGCCGAAGGCAGACGCTTAACGACTGAGCCACCCAGGTGCCCCTATGACTCTGTTTCTCAACAACAAAAAAAATGTCTGTTCATTTTGGTTTTTTTTTTTACATTCCACATATAAGTGAAATCGTATGAGATTTGTCTTTCTCTGACTTATTTCACTTAGGATAATGCTCTGTATGTCCATCCATGTTGTCATGAATGGCAAGATTTCATTTTTTATTATGGCTGAGTATTATTTCATTGTGTATATATGACACATCTTTATCCATTCACCTATTGAAGGACACTTAAGTTGTTTCCATATCCTGGCTACTGTATTTTTTTAAAGATTTTTTATTTATTCATTTGAGAGGGAGAGAACAAGAGCATGAGCAGGGGAGGGGGTCAGAGGAAGAGGGAGGGGCACACTCCCCGCTGAGCAAGAAAGTCCAAGGCGGGGCTCGATCCCAGGACCCTGAGATCATGACCTGAGCCAAAGACAGACGCTTCACTGACTGAGCCACCCAGCCGCCCCTCTGTTTTAATTTTTAAAAGAGATGTGAAGGATTGGTATTAAATAATCTTTGAGTATTTTGGAGAATTCTGTGTTGAAGCCATCTGGGCCTAGGCTTAATTTGTGGTGGTTCTTCGTTTACTAATTCAACCCCCTCACTTGTTACAGAGATGTTCAGATTTCCCATTTATTCTTGAGGTAGTTTCATTAGTTTGTTGATTTAAGGAATTTGTCCATTTCATCTGAGTTATCTAATTTGTTGCTATACAATTGTTCATTAAATCCTTTTATCATCCTTTTCTTTCTGTAATGTCGGTAGCAATGTCCCTCTTCCTGATTGTACGCATTTGAATCTTTTCTTTTTATCTAGATCAGTAAGTGATCAATAAATCGATAAATGTAACTCTAAGTGACCTATAAATCAATATGGGTAATGTGAACAAATATGTGGATAATACAGACTTTTTTTTCATGAATTGTTTATTGTGATTATCAAGTTTAGAAACTTAGCCTGAGATGTAGACATGTACCTAAAGACACTCCCAGCATGTCTTCTGGCATTGGCATCTAGTTTCCCCATGCTCCTGTAGATAACAACATAATCTGTTTCTTGTCTTTTCAGCGGTTATGTAAAAAGGAGCAATTTAAAGTACATATTTTTCTTTCTTCTCTTTGATATGCAGAGGTGACGTGGTTTACATTTTGAAATAAACTTTGCTCTCCTGTTCATTTAAGACTGTATCTTGCACCTGTTTTAATATCCATGGTAGCACAGCGCCAGCACATGTGATAGAGAACATGGGACAACTGCTCTCTGTCCTTAACCAGGCCATCCCTGATCAAAGACAGGACCCAGTGGGCAGGAGGATTAATTATACTTCAGAAAATCATGCTGGAGGAGCTCCTGGCCAACAGTCTACTTTATCTTCACATTTTTACAGACCTTTAGGCCATTGCCCATGATCTAGCTGCCTGGCACCAAGAACTCCTTATCTAAGGTCACCCCTTTGGGATAAAGGACTCTAGGATAATTATGCCCCGTAACGACTCGAATACAACAGAGGGTCACATATGTCTTTGCACATAATAAAAGTCAAACTGGACAGACTCATTTCAATCGTCAGGCTAATAAATTACTTCAATTTTTGGAAACATATACTGACACTTCAGTTCCACTCTGGAGCAGAGAAAACAAACGGGAGCAAAGTGAGGTGGGCTGTGCAGTATCAACTTGGTGAGGTGCTCCTGTAAGCCATGGGGGTATGTGAATGGCTTATTTGAATAACTCCATGGACAAACATGGTAATGATACCCATTATGCTACTAACACTAAAATACTAGTCTGTAAAAGTATACGCCGTACCATATTGGATGATTTTATACTATATACAACATTATAATACAGTACACAAATACTTCCTTTTAATGTACATGAAAAAAGCCACAACAAAATACTAGTAAACTGATTCCAGCAATATATAAAATGACCTAAACATCATGACTACTTGGGATTCAAACCATGGAAGCAATGTTGGTTTTACATCTGAAAATGAATTAATGCAACGAACCATTAATAGAATAAATGTCAAGAACTACAGAATCATCTCAACTAACACAAACAAGCATTTGACAGAGTTCAACCTACCTTCACAAGGAAAACACTCAATAAACTGTGATAAACTACCTCAAAAAGCTATGTCAGCATGAAATAGGTAATCAATGAAAAACCCAGAGCTAACAAATACTTGATGGTGAAAAAATAAAAGTTTTTTTTTTTAAAAGATTTTATTTATTTATTTGAGAGAGAGAATGAGAGAGAGAGAGCATGAGAGGGGGGAGGGTCAGAGGGAGAAGCAGACTCCCTGCCGAGCAGGGAGCCCGATGTGGGACTCGATCCCGGGACTCCAGGATCATGACCTGAGCCGAAGACAGTTGCTTAACCAACTGAGCCACCCAGGCACCCAACAATAAAAATTTTCTAAGATCAGAAAAAAGACAAAAAAGTTTGCTCTCACCAGTTCATTTCAATGTGTAATAGAGGTGTTACAAGGGCAATTAGGCAAGAAAAAAAAAAATGAAAGCATTCCAGGTTCCAGACAACATATATGCATACCTTCCCAGGCTGACGTATGGAATCACAGACTGTCGTGGCACATTTGTGTGGACACACAGACACCCAAATTCACGAACCCCCAGAGATAATGGCCCAGAGGCACCCAGCCCAGGCCCTCTGTACTCCCCTGAAGCTTTCTCTCCCTCCTTAGGACTAAGCACCACCTGATACATTACGTATCTTACTTGCATGTCTTGTTTCTGGTCTCCTAGAATGTCAGCCTCAAGGGGACAAGGATATTTGCTTCATATCATTCACTGCAGCACCTACTAGAGAGCCTGTTACACTGGAGATCGACCCTTATTGACTAACTGGCCTTACAGACACTCACACACCCCAACCTCATCATAGGAACCATGTCTGCTTGTCTTGATCATAGCAGAGTGAATTGTTCTCATCTCCTTCCCATGTGACAGAGAGGTCTCACCTGGCCCCCAAACAAACCCCCAAAGGAGGATCCATGTGCCCCTCCTGATGGTCCAGTGACTTCACACTTCCTGAGCAGAAACCATACAAGGCCATCTCTAAAAGAACACAACTCAGGGGCGCCTGGGTGGCTCAGTTGTTAAGTGTCTGCCTTCGGCTCAGGTCATGATTCCAGGGTCCTGGGATCAAGCCCCACATCAGGCTCTCTGCTCAGCGGGAGGCCTGCTTCTCCCTCTCCGACTCCCCCTTCTTGTGTTCCCTCTCTCACTGTCTCTCTGTCAAATAAATAAATAAAATCTTTAGAAAAAAGAAAAAAAATAAAAATAAAAGAACGCAACTCAGGAGCCTCAAGAGGTGAGTTGGGGCCCATGACAGCTGGAGCCACCGTGTGCCAGCCCCTCATGCTGCTATAATTGCATCCAGAAACACACCCCTCATGACATTACATGTCCTCATTTTGCTTTTTTTTTTTTTAAGATTTATTTATTTATGCTAGGGTGGGAGGGGCAGAGGGGGAGAGAGAGAATCTCAAGCGGACTCCCTGCTGAGCACAGAGCCCCATGCGGGGCATGATCCTATGACCTGAGATCATGACCTGAGCCGAAACCAAGAGTCAGACGCTTAACCAACTAAGCCACCCAGGTGCCCCGCATTTTGCTTTTCTTTGGTGGATTCATGGAGGGGAGCACAGATTGGTATCTCCCCCCTCAGCTGCCATGTCCTCTGCTGAGTTTTCCTCAGTATGGTATCCATGTCCGCCTGAGGTCTCACCTGTGTGCAGACCTCGCTCTGGTCAGCCGTGTGGGCCCGTCCTCACTGAGGCCACGATGTCTATCCTAGTTAACGTCTGCTGGTGGGGAGCGTGGCAGCCTCAGGACCTAGACCCCAGGTCTCACAGCCACAGAGAGATCACTTTGTAAGCTCAGGAAAGCACTGGATGCTGTTGCAAGACCATGTCAAGATGTTCCACAACCCGGGCGCCTGGGTGGCTCAGCTGGTTGGGCGACTGCCTTCGGCTCAGGTCATGATCCTGGAGTCCCGGGATCGAGTCCCGCATCGGGCTCCCCCTGCTCGACGGGGAGTCTGCTTCTCCCTCTGACCCTCCTCCCTCTCATGCTCTCTGTCTCTCATTCTCTCTGTCTCAAATAAATAAATAAAATCTTTAAAAAAAAAAAGATGTTCCACAACCCATTTCTGCCTCTTCAAGAATCAGACGGTGTGGCCTCTGACAAAGGAGGGCACCACCTCCTGCACCTGGAGCTTTCGGGAAGGAGGGAAACCGCCGTGTTCCTGCCACTTTTTTAACATTGGACCCTGTTGCATTCTGGGGGCCATGTTTAAAAAGGGAAACTCAGGGCTATGGAGGGTCTGTCAGAGACCTCCATTTCCCACAGACCACCAGCCAGAACTCTGTAGAGTGAGTCCTATTCCAGAAAAGGGTAGGCCTGGGCCTTGGGGGGTTAGCTCCAAACTCACTCTGGAGGGAGGCTCTTAGGCGAGGGAAACTGGGCTTAGTCAGCATATGGGCAGCTGAAACCTCAAGGTGGCCTGGGCCACAGAACTCAAGGCGGGAGGTTTAGGGACAGCAGGGCACCTGATGTCCTCGTGGGACTAGAACAAAGCAGGGTTCTCTTTTTTGACATCCCTGGAGGTTTTGAGACTATTGTGAAACGGTGCTTGTTGGTGCATAGCTGATGTTTATGGGGCAGTAGGGATTATTATGCTTGAGGGGCCTGTGCCTCCTGACCTGCGTTCTGGGTTCTTCCACAGCTTCACTTCACAGTCACCTGGGGTTGCAACCAAGAACATTTCCAGAGTAGTACAGGTGTTGCATTAAACTTAAACCTGGGGGGCACCTGGGTGGCTCAGTCGGTTAAAATCCAACTCTTGATTTCGGCTCAGGTCATAATCTCAGGGTCGTGAGATCCAGCCCAAGGTGGTGCTCTGTTCTGGGCATGGAGCCTGCTTAAGAGTCTCTCTCTACCTCTCTCTATATATAATATATATAAAATATATAATATAAATTATATATTATATACGTATATATGTATATATATATTATATATATTTATATATATATATATGACTTAAACTTGTTTCTCAGCAACCTGGCACAGAGAAGGCAAGAAGGTAAGAAGGTAAGAGATGGGAAACTTAACATCTGGAAATGGCCTCAAGACCCACTCTCGGAGGACTTGATGCTGATAACCAAAGATTAGATTAGGATAAACCCAGGCAGCTCCCACCAGCATCTCTGTTACATGCACTTTTGTTTCAGGAAACAGCATTCTCAGGATATGATCTGAGAATCCTGCTGTTAAAGGTGGCACCAGGAGAGTCTTACCACTTTCTTACCAGTTACATGTATGACATGAGGGTAAGTGTAGGCCTGTAGTGTGTTTTCTAACTCTAGGCTGTGTTCCAAGACAGGTCTATAGTGGCCTATGTCCTTCTTCCCCACTTCTTAGACTACTTCCTAAGAAGGACCCCATGCTGGAGGATGTACTGCACACAAGAAATCAAAGTTAGGGTTTTAACATTTTCCTAGCATGTGAAACCATTTTTACCATTTTCTATTAATTGCTTTTAGTAAATATACACATATAATTTAAGAGTAGTTATGTATTTTCTTTTTTCTTTAAGATTTTATTTATTTATTTGACAGAGACAGACACAGCGAGAGCCGGAACACAAGCAGGGGGAGTGGGAGAGGGAGAAGCAGGCTTCCCACGGAGCAGGGAGCCCGATGCGGGTCTCAATCCCAGGACCCTGGGATCATGACCTGAGCTGAAGGCAGACAGTTAACGACTAAGCCACCCAGGCACCCCTATGCATTTTCACAAATGCATAATTATAACACTCTCAAGAAAGAGAACACTCCATCATCCCAAAAGTACACAGTCAATAGTGGTGTTAACAGAAAAATATGTTTACTATACAAATTAGACTTTATATGAATAAAATCTAGAAAAGAGGGGAGTAGCACTTCAGAGAACATTCTCAACCATAACAATCTAAATCTGTGGATACCTGAGGGCTTGCAGGAAAATTTAAACCCATGCTGGATCTTTGATGTAGAACTCTGGAGACAAGTGTAGAAGCCTACTGCTCAGATCAAATGGAAGTCAAGCAGTTGTTGGTGGTTTTCAGATTATTCTTGATTGCCAGGGGAAAAAATGAGGAAAACAGGCTGGGAGCACATGTCTGTGAAGGTGTATGCTTCTACCTACCTCTCTACAGGTGGCTGAGAAATGTGCTTAATCCTATTTCACTTCTGTATTCCAAGTTTCATGTACATTAGGCTTTGGTGAATTCTAACATGAAACCATAAATGCAACAGATTCTAGGAACAGTAGTTCACATTACTGACTTTGACATTAACAGCACCAAGGAGGGTCATCTCCAACTCTAGATTTATTATTCTATCTCACACAGGCCTCTGTTCTTAATGTAACTCTATACTCCAAGTCCCGGCCATAACCAATGACAAAGAACAAAGGACAAAAGAAGAAAATAATAATTCATGTGAGAATATACTGTATGATGAACTTTGCATACTCACAACTATATGGCAACTATTTAGGAAAACAGAATAAGGCTCTTCAGGCCAATGAGAAGGGAACTTTCTGATAATAAAGAAATGCAGAATATAGAAATAATGGCTAAAGCATATTGAGTACTTGCCCCACAGGAGGGCACCAGGGAAAGGGAAGTATGAAAGTGTTACTTCTCAACATTCCTTTCCTTACAGAATATTAAATATAAAAATTAAACTTACTTGCATATTAGAAATATACTTCAATTACCCATGGACCCAACAGACTTCAAAATAAGAATACAAAAATATTACTAAGGAAAAATTTACTTTCTAAACTTAGGAACTCTCGCTTTAAAAGTACCTACATAATTATCTCACTTCAGTATCTGCTTGCAAAAGTAAGTGGAAGTCCATGGTACAAAGAATTACTTTAAGAATGAATACCTGATAAAGACCATATAACATTACATTTCTTTAATGTTGTAGATTTTCAGAAGTATTCTACATGAATTCATGTTCACAAAGCTTACCCATATTACTTATTTCTTTCCCATATAATTTCCACACTACCTTGAAAATATCTGTAAAAATTATAGTTTTTGTTAGCTCTATAGTATGAATTCAGTGAATAATCTAACCTGGTTTTTCCGTGATGTGAGACAAATGAAGATTTCCTACATTGTTTACCACCAATGGAATTCTCTCCACTGACTTTTTTGGTAAGTTCTGAAAAAAACAGGCTTTCCTACATTCCGTACATTTCTGTAATTTCTCTCCAGCATGCATGAAAGACTATACAACAGATGACAGCTTTCTTACATTCCTTATTTTCACAGACTTTCTTTCACATGAGTTCTTTCATGATTTCGTAAAGAATTAACAAGACTGAAGCCTTTACAACAAGTTTTACATTGATAAGGTTTCTCTCCAGTGTGAGTTCTTTCATGCGTTCGTAATGAACTGGGAGAAATAAATGCTTTCTTACATTTCTTACATTTGTAAGGTCCATCTCCAGTGTGGATTACCATGTGTGATCGAACACCTGAGCGAAAAATGAAGCCTTTCCCACATTCCTTACATTCATAAGGCTTTTCTCCAGTGTGAGTTCTTTCATGTTTTTGCACATAATAGTGACTGCTGAAGGCCTTACCACATAGTTTACATTCATAGCGTTTGTCATCAGTATGAGATCTCTCATGTTTGCGTAAGTTACTTGAATATCTGAAAACTTTACCACATTTTGTACATTCAAAGGGTTTTTCTGCACTATGTGTCTTTTCGTGTATTCGAAAGGACTGGGGACAACTGAAAGCTTTTCCACATTGCTTACATTCATATGGCTTGACTCCGGTGTGAGTTCTTTCATGAATTCGAAAGTAATTGGGACAACTGAAAGCTTTCCCACATTCCTTACACTTATAAGGTTTCTCCCCAGTATGAGTTCTTTCATGATTTCGAAGGGAACTGGGATAACGGAAAGCTTTACCACATTCCTTACATGCATGAGGCTTCCTTGCAGTATGAATTCTTCTGTGTTTTCCAAGGGACCTGGGAGAACTGAAAGCTTTACCACATTCCTTACATTCATAGGGCTTTACTCCACTGTGTGTCATTTCATGACTACGACAATTTTTGGGACACCTGAAGGCTTTCCCACACTCCTTACATTTATAGAGTCCATCTCCACTTTGCTTGATCATGTATCGTCGAAATTTGGTAAGAGAATGCAAGGCTTTCCCACCTTCCTTACATTCATAGGGTTTCTCCCCATTATGACTTCTCTCATGTTTACGTAAATTACTTGAATAACTGAAGGTTTTACCACATTTTGTACATTCCTTAGGCTTTTTGGCACTGTGTATCCTTTCGTGTATTCGAAAGGACCTGAGACAACTGAAAGCTTTACCACATTGCTCACATTCACTAGGTTTCTCTCCAATATGAGTCCTTTCATGTTTACGTAAGTTACTTGAGTAACTAAAGGTTTTACTACATTTTGTACACTTGTAGGGCTTTTCCCCACTGTGTGCCCTTTCATGAATTTGAAAGTAATTGTGACAAATAAAAGCTTTCCCACAGTGTTTACATTCATAGGGCCTCTGTCCGGTGTGTGTCCTTTCATGCATTCGAATGGATTGGCGATGCTTGAAGGATTTCCCACATTCCTTACATTTATAAGGCTTCTCTTCACATTCCTGATACTCATATGGTTTGTGGCCAATGTGAGATCTCATGTGCTTGTTAAAGGATGAATGATACATGAAGACTTGTCCACACAAAGTGCATTTAGGTAGTTTTATTCCAGTAGGACTTTTCTTCTTCTGATTACGATATGGAATCTGGCTGAAGATTTCTTCATACTGACTACATTCTTTACTTTTACAGAGCCTTTCTACCATTTGACTGCTGTAAAAAATGGGAAACATATTAATAGCTTTGTTATTTATTTTGTTATTTATTAATTATGACAGTGATTTTTTTACCACCTTCAAGGAAAATGTAGGTTTTCTGCATATTTTGATTGTTTGAAAATGAACATACTGACAGCTTTACAACAGGGCTCCATCTTAGCTATTATCAAAACAGTAATATTCATAAATACTATTTCTACATGCAGTTTCCAGATATACTGTTTTTCAGAAACTGTACATCTCGGTCACATGTGAGAAAAAACTTTTGGTGAAAATATCCTAAGGATCAATGAATTTAAAGCTGGGCTGATTTATTTGCTTGTTTTTTTTTAAGATTTTTTTTTTTTTTTTAGGAGCGCCTGGGTGGCTCAGTCGTTAAGCGTCTGCCTTTGGCTCAGGTAAAGCGTCTGCCTTTGGCTCAGGTAAAGCGTCTGCCTTTGGCTCAAATAAATAAAATATATTTTTAAAAAAAGATTTTTTTTTTTTTAAATTTATTGACAGAGACTGTGACAGCGAGAGAGGGAACACAAGCAGCGGGAGTGGGAGAGGGAGAAGCAGGCTTCCCACTGAGGAGCGAGCCCGACGCGGGGCTCGATCCCAGGACCCTGGGATCATGACCCGAGCTGAAGGCAGATGCCTAAAGACTGAGCCACCCAGGCGCCCCTATTTGCTTGTTTTTAAAATTTCATGACATCTCTAGATTCTCTAATGAAACCTTGTTTTCTCATGAGAATGCTACTCACCTTAGATCTGTCCCACGATTTTCATTCTGATCTTCACTGTCATGGATTTCCCATTTTTCTTCTGAAATACACACTAGGAAAAAGCAGTATATATTATAAAAATTTATAGAAAAATTGTTAGAATTCTAGGTCCATGATGAGTTGTGACCATGGCAGGTTTATTAATGAAAATATTCCCTTTCCATTTTTTTCCCTTGAAATAGCAAGTTACATTGGATCTCTAATTGATTTAGTAAGTAAGAATGTTGTCATTCCTACCTATTGAGGCCAGGTTCCTGAAGGTTTCCTGCATCACATCTCTGTAGAGTTTCTTCTGGGACGGATCCAGGAGAGCCCACTCCTCCATGGTGAACTTTATAGTCACATCCTCAAAGGCCACTGAGTCCTAAATAATCCCATATATATGTATATAGGATGGGTGAGATGGACCACTGAAGACCTATACTCGATTTATAAGTAGTTCACATATGATTTCCAGAGCCTAAGTAAACTGGGGGGACAAAGGTATTTCTTTCCTTCCTGTTCCAAAGGTGGGGCATTGTAAGGATGATAGGGTTTGCTCACTCCTGAGCAAATATGTGGTATTTGTTCCAAAGCCACTTCTCCAATTCTATGTCACCAAAAAGGTGTCCAACAGTTCACTTCTAACATAAACTACCCAGAATTTAAGTCAGATTCATAGTTTAAGAAGTCAGTCCCAACACTGCCCCTATTTGTGATACCAGCTACAAATGGGGAGCCAAGTTTACTATTTCAACAGCCAACTACAAATTCAGATTCCCTCCACACTCTGTCTTGTTAATTTACTGAAATGATTTTGAGAAACTTAGCAAAATGCTTTATTTACCATTACCAGTTTACTGTAAAGCATACAACGCAGGAACAGAGAAAAGTTGCAATGCATAGGACGAGTTAAGTTGGTGGTATGGGTAAGGGTAATGGAGAAGGGGATGTGCAGAGTTCCTACCTCGCTATGGACACACCAACCTCCCAGCACTTGGATGGATTCACCAATGCACAAACTGTCAGAATCCTGTCTTTAAGAGTTCTGATGGGGGCGCCTGGGTGGCTCAGTTGGTTAAGCGACTGCCTTCGGCTCAGGTCATGACCCTGGAGTCCCGGGATCGAGTCCCACATCGGGCTCCCTGCTCGGCAGGGAGTCTGCTTCTCCCTCTGACCCTCCTCCCTCTCATGCTCTCTGTGTCTCATTCTCTCTCTCGCAAATAAATAAAATCTTTAAAAAAAAAAAAAAAAGAATTCTGATGGAGGTTTCATTACATGGACACAATTTACTAAATCATTGGCCATTGGTGATTAACTCAATTTCCAGCCCCTGTCCTATACCCAGCAGCTGGGAGCTGCAGCTCAACATTCTAAACATTTAATCAAAGCTTGCTATTTCAGGGGGCACCTGGGTGGCTCAGTTGATTAAACGTCTGACTTTGGCTCAGGTCATGATCCCAGGGTCCTGGGATCTAGCCCCACTCAGGCTCCCTGCTCAGCGGGGAGTCTGCTTCTCCCTCTCCCTCTGCCCCTCCCCCTGCTCCTCCTCGCTCTCTCTTCCTCTCAAATAAATAAATAAATAAATCTTTAAAAAAAAAAAAAAAGGCTTGCTATTTCAGGTATCCAAAACCCCATCATAAAAGCTACCTAGTAAGTGGCCAAGAGTTGCTTCATTAAACAAAACACACTTTCACCATTAACACTCAAGTAATCTCAAGGGATTCAAAAGGATTTTTGCTAGGAACTGAGGACACTTACTGTATATCTTTCTCATTATATCACAGTAAGTCAAGCCCAGGGACAAGGGCCCACTAAAAGATTGAGAGCAAATCACTGAGGTAAGAGAATACCTCCCCACTGACCCCATGTACCTCTACATCAACTGGGATGTTATTTAATATAAGTGAACTATTCTGAAAAAACTACATGCTTTCTGGTAACCTCAGGATGAAGGCAAGAATGTCCCCTCTCACGACACTTAGATGACATTATACTGGAATTCTTAGCTAATGCATTCAGACAAGGGGAATAAAAGGTAAATAATGAAAAATCAAAGGTATACATTTGGGGAAGCAAGAAATAAAACTGTCTTTGTATCATGACAAGATTGTCAATTGATAAAATGTCAAAAAAATCCCAAATAACAAAGAAAACCCCATGAACCAAGAGGAAAAAAAAAAAGATAAAAAGCTAGGGGAGCCTGGGTGGCTCAGTTGGCTGAGTGTCCATCCAACTCTTGGTTTCCGCTCAGGTTGTGATTACAGGGTCATGGGATCAGGCCCGTGGGGCTCCACGCTCAGCAGGGAGCCTGCTTTTCTCCCTCTACCCCTCCCCTCCCCTCCCTTGCACTCTCTCTCTCTCTCTCTCTAAAATAAATAAATCTTTCTAAAAAATAAATTTAAAAGTTAAGGGGCACCTGGGTGGCTCAGTCAGGTGTCTGGCTTCAGCTCAGGTCGTGATCCCAGGGTCCTGGGACCAAGCCCCACATCAGGCCCCCTGCTCAGCAGGAAGTAGGCTTCTCCTTTTCCCTCTGCCCCTCCCCCAACTTGTGCTCTCTCACGTGTGCATTCTCTCTCTCAAATAAATAAATAAAATCTTTTTTAAAAAAGTTAATATTGGGGTGCCTGGCTGGCTCAGTTAGTAGAGTGTGCAACACTTGATCTTAGGGTAGTGAGTTCAAGCCCCAAACTGAGCATGGGGCCTACTTCAAAAAATTAAAAATAAGTATGTAAAAAGTTGGGGTGCCTGGGTGGCTCAGCTGGTTAAATGTCTGCCTTTGGCTCAGGTCATGATCCCAGGGTCCTGGGATGAAGCCCCACATCAGGCTCCTTGCTCAATGGAGAGCCTGCTTCTCCCTCTCCCTCTGCCTGCCGCTCCCCCTGTGCTCTCTCTCTCTGTCAGATGGATGAATAAAATCTTAATATATATATATATATATATACACACACATATAAAGTTAATACTGAAAAGGCTATTGCTTTCCTACAGATCTACACAAATATAGTGAACTCATCTTTGACAAAGAACCAAAGGTAACTCAATGGAAACAGTCTTTTCAACAAATAATGTCAAAAAGCTGGACATCCACATGCAAAAAAAAGTTTTAAATCTACAGACTTCACACCTTTCACAAAAATTAACTCAAATTTGATCACAGATCTTAGTGTAGATTGTGTAATTTCAACACTCCTAAAAGAAAAAATAGGAGAAAATCCTTGTGATGTGGTATTTGATGATTAATTTCTTTAAAAAAAGAAAAAAGTTTTCATTACAATGAAAAACTACTCAGTGAAACAGAAGTTAACAGAATGAAAACACAAGCCATAGTCTGGCAGAAAATCTTTCCAAATCACTTATCTGATAAAGGACTGGTATTGAACACAAGCAAAATATTCTTAAAATGCAACAAAAAGAAACAATCCAAATAAAGATGGGAAAATATCTGAACACAAACCTCATCAGTGATATAGAGAGTAAATAAGCACATGAAAACAATTTCAAAATCATATCTCATTAGGAAATTGCACATAAAAAGAACAATGAGATGTCACCAGCTGCTTATTAGAATGGCTAAACATCATGAGAACATCAAACCGTCATCGCTGGTGGAAACGGAAAATGGTATACTTTGGAAGAAAAGCAGTTTCTTAACACTAAGGCTACATTTACCATACCATGCAGTAATTACGTGTTTCAAATGTACACAAATGAATTTAAAACTTATGTTCATAAAAATCCTACATGTGAATGTTTATAGGAGCTTTATGCACACTTGTCATGACTTACATGGAACCAAGATAATTACAATAGGCAAACTGATAAAAAAAAATCACTGGTATATCCCCTGGATGAAATACTCTACAGTGATGAAAGAAATGAGGTTATCAAGTGAAAAGACATGAGAACATTTTAAAATCATATTCTAAGTGAAAGAAGACAATATAACAAGGCTACACACTATGATTCCAAGCATAGGGCATTTCCCAGAAAAGAGAAAATTAAAAAGCATCAAAAGATCTTTGGTAACCTGGCCTTTGGGGTGGGAAGGAGGGTGAATAACTAGGTAGAGAACAGGAGATTTTCAGGAGAGTGAAAGTATTCTATAGGATACAAAAATGATGGAGACAAATCATTTCATATTAGCTGAGGACCTTAGATTATATAACACAGAGTCAACCTTAATATATGGACTTTCATGCATCAAAGTTGGTTCAACAAATGTAACCTATGTATTACAACAATACAAGATATAAAATATAGAACAAACTGTGTCCAGGCAGAGGGGTTATGTGGGAAGTCTCTGTACTTTCTGATTAAGTTTCCTGTAAACCTAACTGCTCTTAAAAAAAAAAAAAAAAGTCTACTAGGAAAAGAAAAAGACGGACACATTAATATTCACACCTGATAACTAACCCATGACAGGCACAGACCATCTTTCAATGTATTTCAACTTATTTCAGTAAGCCATTATGGTGCTTTATGACGTCTGCACCCTGAGACTTGGAAGAGAGGAGAAACGTCCATTGAATGCCTTGTTAGAGTGTCCAGCACAGTGTATTTTGAGAAGTGAAATGACTGCCTTTGTTACTTTCAGTACCATCTGGACTCCGACACTGATTGTATGTGTCCTGGCAAGGCCTTGTATTCTGGCCTTAATATATATACAGACAAGTGTTACTTTGATTTATATTGGGGGTAATGGAGACACAGGATTCCGTTCTTTCACCCCAGTGTGGCAACTCAGAGAATCACTCAAGACTAGTAAACAGGTGAAGATGGTGTCAATTGTCACCTCGTGCTAAGATGACTCACTGATGTATGGTAAGTTGTGACGACCCTCTGG
The DNA here is from genome assembly GCF_011800145.1 of Mirounga leonina. Taxonomy (NCBI): domain Eukaryota; kingdom Metazoa; phylum Chordata; class Mammalia; order Carnivora; family Phocidae; genus Mirounga; species Mirounga leonina. Next base: position 50,412,836 of record NW_023270855.1, on the reverse strand, counting down.
TCTGATCCTAATTCAGACATAAGAAGCAGCAGTTCTGCCTAAACTCCATTATGTATGAATGTGGTGATTTCATACCTAAAGTCTATGAACTCCCATTGCTTTTCACTCCGGTACTCCTATGGAGCTTCCCAGAGAACCCAGGGGTCTGGGAAAAGGGGGACTTCCTCCAGCACCATGGCATCTTACAAGAGACTGAGGAGAGAGTGGGCCATGCCCTCCTGTGTGTGGCTATCCCAAAGTTCCAAGGTTTGCCCCATGTCTCAAGCTGGTCAAAGAGCAGCCTTTTTCAAGGCCATCATGGGTAACTCCAGGAGGCATGAAAGGAGGTCAATGAAGCATCCAAGTGAAGAAGTCTGTGGGCACTACCAGGGCCAGTTCAGTGGCGGTCTCAAGAATCTCCAGCCTTTTAAGGTACGGACACCCATTTGTAATTAACAGCATAAATGGGTTCAAGTAAAATTGGTAAACAAGAAGTATGTTACCTCCGGAACATAGTAGATGTTGTGGGTGCTGACAGAGAGAACAGCTTTTTCCTCATAATGTTAGAGAGGGAGTGGGTGTCAGATTATCAAACAATTTCCAGTAAAATAACAAGGTTGACCAGGCCTCACATTTTATGCACGACAATGCCCTATCCACATTTTGCTAGCTCCTTTTCTCAACGTTTGCTTCTCTAGCATGTCCTCAGAGGAGGAGATCATTAATGTAATGTGGTACCTGTGTTCTTGGAGAAACCAGGATGCAGTTCAGATCTTTGCCTTCAGTGACTGTGTGGGAGGGCAAAACTGCTGAAGATCCACGAGGATAACCCAGGAAAGGTGTATTGTGTCCCTTCAAGATGAAGGCCACTGCAGCTGCGAGGCTGTTGAGATAAGCACTGAACAGAACAGACCCCACCCAATCTGTGACCGCAGGATATTTACCCAGTTGTTGATTGGTTGAGTCAATAATTTCCATAGAGTTGGGGACTGGGTATAGAGGTCCATTGGGTGTGACCACAGTTACGGTGTACACAGTCGTAATTCACTGTAATCCACAGTCGTAATCCACTGTAATCCACAGCCGTAATCCACTGTGAGGTGTCATTCATTCGTTCAAGGTAAAGAATAAGTCAAATTCGCTGTTCAAAGGAGAAGCACTGGGAATAATCAACCCTTCACTAAACAGGTTTTGTATATGGCTTCAATCATTCAAGGGCCTATGCAATTTACATCGGGCCATATGAACCACTCTACTTAGAGGGTACAGTCCAAGAGGTCTCATTTTGTGAAGACAATTTGTAAGTGGCAAGGGCCTTATTTAATTTATGAATCATTGGTTCAGAGCTTCCTAGATCACTATGGGTTATTTTAGGACAGTGCTGTGACCATGGAGAATTTCAGGACCATAGTTCTGATGGTCAAGAAGAAACAGCTGCGGGGCGCCTGGGTGGCTCGTTAAGTGTCTGCCTTCGGCTCAGGTCATGATCCCAGGGTCCTGGGGTCGAGCCCTGCATCGGGCTCCCTGCTCCGCGGGAAGCCTGCTTCTCCCTCTCCCACTCCCCCTGCTTGTGTTCCCTCTCTCACTGTGTCTCTCTCTGTCAAATAAATAAAATCTTAAAAAAAAGAAGAAGAAGAAGAAACAGCTGTGCTGTTTGTCCCCTATATCCTATTCAGTGACCGGTGAGACCATCAAAGGTACCCTGCTTAAATGTAGTGGGATCCGGGCGCCTGGGTGGCTCAGTTGGTTAAGCGACTGCCTTCGGCTCAGGTCATGATCCTGGAGTCACAGGATTGAGTCCCGCATCGGGCTCCCTGCTCGGCCCTCCCTGCTTCTCCCTCTGACCCTCCCCCCTCTCATGCTATCTCATTCTCTCTCTCAAATAAATAAATAAAATCTAAAAAAAAAAAAAAAAAAGTAGTGGGATCCTAGGTATAACTATAATTTGAGACCTAGTATTCATTGATTGTTAAATGGTTTCTGAGTTAATGAATTACATCAGATAGCAAAATTAATCCAGAACTTATGCTGTATAGGCTGAAAAGTCTAGCAGTGCATTCTTATCTGCTGTATAAATTCTTTTTGTTGTATAAATTCTTTTTGTACATTTTGGATTTCCAATTCGGTTAAATTGTGGTCCTTTGTTTCAGTATTTTATCTATTAGTCCCATCCTTGAGTATCCCTCTTTTCTTTGTCCCTGGATATACTTTGGCAGGGGGGTGCCTCTCTACCCTGGTATTTATAAATGGTTTCCTCCTAAGAGTCTCAAATCAGGGCCCTCAGGGTTAGGAGCCTTCCCCGTGATACCTGGTTGTTTTAATGGATTTAAGGACAAGGAGCTTAAGTCAGCTTTGGACTAATCCCTTTGCTGTGCCACAGGGAGCCATGGATGTTGTCCCCAAAAATCCACAGAGTCAGGATACTTCTTGCAGAAGAGGCAGGGGCAGGAGCAGCAGAGATACTCAAAGGTCCCATTCAACTATCTGGTGTTCAGAGTGTGGACTCAGCCCACCACTTATGGGCTGCCTTTCACTCTCTCTTTCTTCTTTCTCTTTTCAAATGTCTGCTCTCCCAGGAGTGACCTTTGAATGAGGCCACCTGTTTCCATAGGGTGTACAGGGGCCAACCCAGCCTCTGTCACAGCTTCACTCTAACACAGGGAGAGAAACCAGCAAAGACATCGATGCAGGACCACTGTAAGGAGGGCCCCAATCCAACAGTCCTGCTCCCTAAAGCCTAGAAATTCTCACAACTGCCAACTTTGGTTGGCTCAATCTAAAACTGAGGCTTGCTAGGTCACCAATGCAACACAGGACAGCACAGGGCACAGCACGAGCTCCCAGCCCCCAGCAGTCCATGCCACCATGAGGCAGCGGAGCAGGTGAGCAACTTAAAGCGAGAGAAAACAGATCCATGGAAGGGTGGTCGCATGTGTACATGCTCCTCATGGCATCAACGGTCATGGCCACCTGCTGAGAAGTGGTTCGGAAGTTAAGGGGGACGGCGCTGTAGCCCCCAACAACACACACAGGCACCTAGACAGTAGGAAAAGGCTTAGGACTCACGTAACAGAGGTCTCAGGGCAAGGCTGCCTCTCAGGCAGTTCTGAAATGGCTTCAAAAGAAAGAAGAAGAGACTGGCTGGGTAAGGAGTTCATTGGGGTTAGGGAGTGGGGCAGGGGCAAGAGTTCTGCACACAGGCAGGGGCTCTTCTGGTTGGAATCTCCTGCCTGCTCTAGAGGAGAGACCACCCAGGCTTTCTCATCGGCTTGTCTAGCTGGGAGCACAAGGGGGGGGGGGCAGAGGGGGGAGGTGAGGCTTTACCTGTCAGCACTCAAACATCCAAAAATGCAAAGTCTGACTGCTCATTACAAGGACAAACATCAGCAAGAATAATATGCACTCACAATTGCTTGTTGGATATCGGAGGCTCAAGAAATTATCAAAACTGTGTACTTGGTGGTGGCTGGGCTTAACAGTGCTGGAAGGAACTAGGATATGTTCACGGTGATTTTCTTAAGTTACACTCCCTATCTCACAAATTTATTTTTAAAATATATATAAATTTGGGGTGCCTGGGTGGCTCAGTCAGTTAAGTGTCCAACTCTTGGTTTTGGCTCAGGTTGTGATCTCAGGGTCCTGGAATCTAGGCACGCATCAGGCTCTGCGCTCAGCGTGGAGTTGGCTTGTCTCTTTCCCTCTGTTCCTTCCCCCTCTCTCTCTGGAATAAATAAAATCTTTAAAATATATATATATATGTATATATATATATACACACACACGAATTTATGTATATTAAAGTATTTAACAGTCTTGATTTCATTTTAACTTTGTACACAGGAAACCATTTTAAGATATAATTCCTTTAAACACTAAAGGTTACAAAAGTGTAAACCATTTGTATGGTTTATGAAAATTTTCAAATGTCTAACTAGCAGGACATGGGGCATCACAGTTTGTCCTTCCCCTATATCACACACACGGTATTTTCCAGGAATAAGTAGCATATTACCTACATTAGGTGTTTGAGTTCAGCTCCTTACATGTACTGGATTTTCATATATTTACATAAGCTTTGGGCAGTTTTCCTCACATCAATTAAAACAGGAATTCAATGGGGCGCCTGGGTGGCTCAGTCGTTAGGCGTCTGCCTTCGGCTCAGGTCGTGATCCCGGGGTCCTGGGATCGAGCCCCGCATCGGGCTCCCTGCTCTGCGGGAAGCCTGCTTCTCCCTCTCCCACTCCCCCTGCTTGTGTTCCCTCTCTCACTGTGTCTCTCTCTGTCAAATAAATAAAATCTTTAAAAAAAAAACAAAACAAAACAGGAATTCAACTGCTTTAGCCTGTTGAATGTCAGCATTCTCTAGGGGCATGGACATGCACTAATTGATCCAAAAATAAAAAATGACCTTAAGAAAACTTAATTGAGTGCCTCTCACGTCTTGAGGTTCTCCTGCCTAAAGAGAACACAAATTCTACTTAGTTCCACAATTTTCTTGTTTTCCTCCCATTGTATCTCTCAATCAACTCACAATTTCAGAGCTCAAGTGCTAAAAGAAACTGGAGCCAAAGGGCTCAGTAACGGAACCCAAGATCAAGAAATATTAGAATCCGCACGTATGAGCAGCCTGCTTCCCACAGGACAGAAGGAAAGCCACATTCAGAACATTCCAGGGGCATCTGGCTGGCTCAGTGGGTAGAATATGTGACTCCTGATCTTGGGGTCATGAGCTCAAGCCCTACCTTCTAGACACTCCTGGTGGAGATAGAAGCCCTGTTGTGGGTCAGTACATGGAAAGAATGATACGGACACCTGAGCAGCCAGAGGAATGAACACACACCTGTAGGCGAGGCTATCCAGGAAGAAAAACTTGGCATTATATACTTCCCCTTGAAGGCTCAAGGGGGCGAGAGCTTAGAGACACGTCCTGAGGCCTCTGCCTGCCACTGACATTGCTTTGCACCACCAGTGATATCTTAAATGACGTAAACCCAGTGTTTGAACAATCCAGCAAACCACTCAGACCCAGTGTTTATGTGAAAAGGAAGGAAAAAAATTGTAAGGCACTTTACTGGCTCAACAAGAAACCTCACAAGTATGGACTGCATTCACAAAAATAAATAAATAATAAGCTGTTCATTATTAACAGGAGAACAAATTGTTTTATAAACTACTAGTCATAGTTGAACACTACGGGTCTGCAAGTCTAAGCCTTGGAAATCCATTGGAACTCATCCCCAATTTAAGAACAGACCTCAGAATATCAGTAACACACTCAAGGGAGGAAAAAAGTAAAAAATAATACCTGCAGGGTGATACTAGAATTTTTTTTTTTGCCCTGAACTCACCCCTTTCTTGACTCTGGAAATATTTTACACTGTTTTTCACGATGTGTGGATTAAATAAATTTTTATTCATTGAAAAATTTGGACTGAAGTTAATTGAATAAATCGTTTAAAGGTGACAAACTGAGGGAGAGGCCATGCTGACAGGACAGGTCACCCAAGAAAGTTTCAAAGAGGAACCTCCAGCCAAAGGACTTCCCATAGGATGTCTGTGCCCAGGAAAGATCCTGGGAGGAGGGGCACAAGGATTTCATACAACGTTGTTCCAGGGGGTTATTCGCTACTTTTCTCTTCCGTAAAATATCCAGGGACAAAAACTAAACCCGTTTAAAAACGCCATCCCCGTTTAAAAGCGCCATCCATTGACAGCGGGGGGAAAAAAAGATAAATAATTGAAATACTGGGTCTGTCTGAAATGCACCATGAAGGACGAGTAGTTCCTAGTGACGCTGTGAACTGGAGATGGGAAGTGGGCCAGGAGGGATCTGGAAATTTACGCAACGACTGGCACTCCTAGGGAGAGCTGGGCGCGGGGTGGAGGGGGGCGAGGGTGCCGCGACAGGATCGTGGATTTCCCTCGGTTTCCCACCATTTTGGAAAACCCAGGAGAAAACGGGTCCCCTCCGAAGAGAAAGGAGGGAATGGAGGCCCCGCAGACCATGGCACCTCCCGCGCACGAATTCCAGAGAGCCAGTCACGATCGTCCCCTGTCACCGGGGGTCACCGCGCAATCCGGGGAGACGCGGAGCTGCGGGCGCAGAGCTGTCCACAGACTCGAGGGCCGAAGTTGCCGCGCGCAGGGACGGGACAGGACGCCGGGATCCCGGCTGCCGGCCCAGCCCCCACGCCGCGCGCCGGAGGGGACTGAGGTCGGAGCGGCGCCACCGACGGGCTCGAGTCACAGACTTCGAGGCCAGCTCGCGCCTCGGCCATCTCAGGCCGGTTCCAACCAGCACTCCGCCTCCCTCTCTGGAAGGCCGGGCCTGCACACTCACCATTTCTAGCTTTCCTGGGTCTCCCGGCGTTCTACCTACGATTTCGGGGAAGGGACAGGTCTAAGCAAGACAGAATCCCGGGCAAAGCGAGGCGGAAGTTTTAAGCGCAGGGACCCCCGCGATCCCAACAATGGCGGGAGCCAGAAGCCTCCCGCTGAGCGCCTGCGGAGCGTCGCCCCACCCACCTGCCCTGACGTCTCCCCTGATTGGACAGGTTGCGAGACCCACCCTCCCTCCCTCGGGAGTGACAGCTGGCCACCAGAGGTGAGGTGTCTGTGGAACACCAGTTGAAACTCGTTCTCTCCAGGGATTTTTACATTGGAGGGTAATGCTGAGGGGCCACTCGTGGAACTGCGACCCTTCTTTACAAATACAGACCCTTAAGAGTCACCTGGCTCCATTTTGATCTTTGACTATTGACAGCGTTGGCTCTTCCACCCAACGCTTCCCCACCCTAACTTAACTTCACAGTTTAAAGATTTTATTTTATTTTTTATTTATTCATGAGAGACAGAGGCAGAGGGAGAAGCAGGCTCCCCGTGGAGCAGGGAGCCCGATGCGGGACTTGATCCCAGGACCCTGGGATCATGACCCGAGCCGAAGGCAGACGCTTAACCGACTGAGCCACCCAGGCGTCCCTTAAGTTCACAGTTTAAAAATCCTATTGCGTTCCAAGCACTTGGCTGTGGCGGAAAGTTGGAACCCCAGTCCCAGCTGGGTGCAGGGATTGTTCTAAAACCAACCACAAGTTGTAAAATGTATTGACTAAATTCTCAGGTATACGTTTTACAATGAAAGGAAATTTATTTCAGATCATTGTTTGAATGTATCCTTAGAGAACCGTGCTAGATAAAAGGTTATAAAACCTGTAAGTAATTTGATTAACTGTTCGGACTGATACAACCAGAAACAAGAAAAGGTTATATAAATATGGGATGTTCTTGGAAAGTATTAATGTGCTTAAGAGATTGGATTGTAAAACTTTTTTTTAAATTTTATTTTATTATGTTATGTTAATCACCATACATCATTAGTTTTTGATGTAGTGTTCCATGATTCATTGTTTGCGTATAACACCCAGTGCTCCATTCAATACGTGCCCTCTTTAATACCCATCACCGGGCTAACCCATCCTCCCCACTCCCCTTGGATTGCAAAACTCTTAATGCATTTGCCACTTATTTGAACAATTTGGGGGGGATCTTTTTTTAAAAAGATTTTTATTGGGGCGCCTGGGTGGCTCAGTCGTTGGGCGTCTGCCTTCGGCTCAGGTCATGATCCCAGGGTCGTGGGATCGAGTCCCGCATCGGGCTCCCTGCTCGGTGGGGAGTCTGCTTCTCCCTCTCCTTCTGCCTCTGCTTGTGTGCTCTCTCTCTCCTTCTCTGTCAAATAAATATATAAAATCTTTTTTAAAAAGATTTTTATTGATTTATTTGACAGAGAGAGACACAGCGAGAGAGGGAACACAAGCAGGGGGAGTGGGAGAGGGAGAAGCAGGCTTCCCACTGAGCAGGGAGCCTGATGCGGGGCTCGATCCCTGGACCCTGGAACCATGACCTGAGCCAAAGGCAGACGCTTAACGACTGAGCCACCCAGGCGCCCGGATAAATGTACTCTTTTATCCTCATCCCCTATTTCCCCCATGCCCTTATCCATCTTCCCTCTGGTAACCATCAATTTGTTCTTAATACCGAAGAGTCTGTTTCTTGGTTTGTCTTTCTCTTTTTTCCTTTGCTTGTTTGTTTTGTTTCTTAAATTCCACATATAAATGAAATAATATGGTATTTGTCTTTCTCTGACTGACTTATTTCACTTAGCATTATATTCTCTAGCTCCATCTATGTTGTTGCAAATGGCAAGATTTCATTCCTTTTTATGGCTGAGTAATATTCCATTATATATATACCACTTCTTCTTTATCAATTCGTTTATTGATGGACACTTGGACTTCCTCCAGAGTTTCACTATTGTAAATAACGCCACTTAAACATAGAGGTGAATGTACTCCTTTGAATTAGTGTTTTTGTATTTTTGAGTAAATACCCAGTAGTGTGATTCCTGTATTGTAGGGTAGTTCTCTTTTTAATTTTTGAGGAATCTCCATATTGATTTCCAGAGTGTGTGCAAGTGATGAGGGGGGCAGAAGGAGAGGGAAAGAGAGAATCCCAAGCAGACTCCATGCTGAGTGTAGAGCCTGACATGGGGCTTGATCGCATGACCCTGAGATCATGACCTGAGCTGTAATCAAGAGGTAGATGCTCAATGAACTGAGCCACCCAGGTGTCCCTCTATATTCTTGATACAAGTACTTTTCAGTTATATTATTTGCAAAATTTTCTTTCATTCTGTGGGTTGTGTGTTCATTCTCTTAAACTTTTTACATTTAAGGGTGGTAATATACACATTCTATAAAATCTTATCCATTTTTAAGTATAGAGTTAAGTAGTGTGAACACACTGTGAAACTAGTCTCCAGAACTGTTTTCATCTTGCAAAACTGAAACTCTATACATATTAAACAACAAATCCCTATTGCCCTGTGCCCCTAACCCCTGAGAACCACCATTCTTCTCTCTGTCTCTGTGAATTTGATTACTCTAGGCACTTCATATAAATGGAATCATACAGTTTTTGTCTTTTTTTGACTGATTTGTTTCACTTAGCATAATGTCCTCAAGGTTCACCCATGGTGTAGCATGTGTTAGAATTTCATTTCTTTTTAAAGCTGAGTAATATTTTGCTGTATGTGTATACCATATTTTGTTTATCCATTCATCTTTGATGGACACTGGGTTGCTTCCACTTTATGGCTACTGTAAATAATGCTCTTGCAAACACAAGTGAACAAATATCTATTTGAGTCCATGTTTTGAGTTCTTTTGGGTATACACTCAGAAGCGGAATTGCTGGATCATATGATAACACTGTAAATTAAAAAACAAACAAACATGTAAATTAACAAACAAACAAACACCTGCCATACTATTTTCCACAATGGTAGCATGAGGTTACATTCCTACCAGAAGTGTATAAGTAGAAACAAATGAGAATGGGGAGAATACTTCACACTCATTTTGTGACCCAACAAACTTGATCCAGCAATACATAAAATTCTACACCATGACTAAGTAGGATACATTCCAGGGATGAAAGCTTGGGTTAATAACTCAAAATCCATTAATGCAATAATGAAGGATATCGATAGAGTAAAAAACAAAATAGCAAGATCTCAGTAACCTCAGAGAAAATAAGTGACAAAATGCAATATGCTTTTATGATTAAAGCAGTCAGCATACTAGGAATAAAAGGAAATTAACTAACCTCATTAAGACAATCTATGGAAAACCCAAACTAATATTATTTTTAGTTGTGAAAGACTGGATGTGTTCCCCTGAAGTAAGGAACAAAGCAAAGATATCTGCTCTTGCCATTTATATTCCAGATGTACTGGATATTTTAGCTAAAACTATTATGCAGGAAAAGGAAACAAAACGCATTAAGGTTGGTTAGGATGTAAAACTATACCTACTCCCCACTGAGGTATCTTGTTTCTAGAAAACTCTAAAAAATCCACTAAAAAAAAAAACAAAACTCTTAAAACTGATAATTGAGGGGTGCCTGGCTGGCTCAGTTGGTAGAGCATGGGACTCTTGATCTTGGGGTTATAAATTCAAGCCCCATATTGGGTGTAGAGATTACTTAAAAATAAAATCTTTTTTAAAAAACCCTGATAATCGAGTTCAGCAAATTGGTTGGATCCAAGATCAATATATAAAAATTAATTTTTTTTTTTTGAGAGAGAGAGAGAGCAGAGGGAGAGAGAGAATCCCATTCAGGCTCCATGCCCAGTGCAGAGCCCGACTCGGGGCTTAATCCAACGACCCTGAGATCATGACCTGAGTGGAAATCAAGAGTCAGACGCTTAACTGACTGAGCCACCCAGGTGCCCCTCAATTGTATTTTTATATACTTGTAAGGAATAGTCTGGGGGCGCCTAGGTGGCTCAGTCAGTTGAGTGTCTGCCTTCAGCTCAGGTCATGTTCCCAGGGTCCTGGAATTAAGCCCGTGTCAGCCCCCTCCTGCTCATCAGGGAGCCTGCTTCTTCCTCTTCCTCTGCCACTCCCCCTGCTTGTGCTCTCTCTTTCTCTCAAATAAATAAAATCTTTTTAAAAAATGGAACAGTCTGATAATGAAATTAAATGCATTTATAATGAAATCAAGAGGAATAAAATACTTAGGGATAATTTAGCAAAAGATGTACAAAATACTCAGAAAATTATAAAACATGACCGAAAGAAATTAATAAATGTGTAAATAAATGGGAAAATGGATCAAAAGACTTAACATTGTTGAAGTGGCACTAGTCCCTAAATGATCTAGAGATTCAACACAATACCTATCATGATCCCAGCTTATTTCCTCTTATACAAATTGTCAAAATGGTTTTTTAAATTATATGGAATTGCAAGGGAACCAGAATAGCCAAAGAACTCTTGAAAAGGAAAAACAAAGTGGTAGGACTAACATTTCCTGATTTCACAACTTTGTAATATGCAGTAGTAATCAAGAGAGTGTGGTACTGGGTCACCTGGGTGGCACAGTCAGTTAAACATTTGCCTTCAGCTCAGGTCATGATCCCGGGATCCTCGGATTGAGCCCCATATCAGGCTCTCTGCTCGGTGGGGAGCCTGCTTCTCCCTCTCCCTCTGCCTGCTGCTCTCCCTGCTTGTGCACTCTCTGTCAAATAAGTAAATAAAATCTTTTAAAAGAGAGAGAGAGAAAGAGAGAACTACTGGTAGATTAAGATTTGAAAAATAGGGGCGCCTGGGTGGCTTAGTTGGTTAAGTTTCTGCCCTTGGCTCAGTTCCTGATCTCAGGGTCCTGGGATCAAGCCCCACATCGGCCTCCCTGCTCAGTGGGGAATCGGCTTCTCTCTCTCCCTCTGCCTCTCCACCCTCCCCATGTTCTCTCTCTCTCAAATAAATTAATAAAACCTTTTTAAAAAAAAAAAGATTTGAGAAGTAAACCATACATCTATAGTCAACTGATTTTTGAGGGGAAAAAAAGCCAAGATTAGGGCAAGAATATTCTTTTCAGGGGTGCCTGGTGGCTCAGTCAATTTAGCATCTGACTCTTGATTTCGGCTCACATCATGATCTCAGGGTTTTGAGATCGGCCTCGTGTTGGGCTCCGTGCTGGGCATGGAGCCTGATTAAGATTCTCTCTCTCCTTCTCCCTCTGCCCCTCCTCCCTGCCTCTCCCGCTCTAAAACAGAACAAAAAAGAATATTCTCTTCATAAATTTGGCTAGGTCAACTGGATAGCTATATGCAAAGGAAAGAGGTTTTATCCTGACGGGACACCACATACAATAATTTAACAGAAAGGATAAAGACCTAAACGTAAGAGTAAATTGTAACACACTTACATAAAACATAGGAAACAATTCTTGACTTGTATTGGCAAAGAATTGGTAGCTTAGACACCAAGAGCAAGAATGGGAAAGAAACAGGCTTCATCATCATCAAATTAATGACTTTTGTTCTTAAAGGACACTATCAGGAAAATGAAAATACTCTTTGGAACCCTTGTTGCACTATTGCTGAGAATATAAAATTATGTTGATGGTATGAAAAACAACATAACAATTCCCCAAAAACTACAAACCGAGTTATTCTCTAGGAATTCTCTCTTGGGAATTGAAAGCCGTGATTCAAACAGCCTTACTCGGGTCATTGACAGGGGTCTATGCCCCACTGGAGTTGCTTGGGACCACCATTATATTTTAAACAACACAAACCAAGTGTTTGAACAAAATCACTCAAACTCAGTGTTTATGTGGAAAGGAGGAAAGAAACTGCAATGCACCTTTACTAGTTCAACCAGAAAACCCCAAATATCTATTCCTTTTGGGGAAAGAAAGATATCAGTTAATTATTTTTCATGGCAAGACATTGTTTTGCAGATAATTAGTCCTGCTTGAATACTTCCACTCTGCACGTCTAATCAGATTTGAAATCACCCAGAATTAAAGAATAGGCCTCAGAAACTTACAACACACTCTCAGGAGAAGGAAAAGTGAAATCAAAATCCTTAACAAATGGAATGTAATACTAGAGTTGTTTTTTTTTTTTTTCTGAAATTCACCACTTTCTTACCTCTTTGGAAATATTTCATACTTTCTTTCAAGCTCTATTAATTAAATAAATTTTATCCCTATTGGAAAAGGAGAAATAAATTAGTACATCTTTTCAAAGTGACAAACCCAGGGTGGGCAGTGCTAACAGGACAGATCACCCAGAAAAGTTTCAAAGAGGAAACTCTACCAAAAGACTTCCCATAGGATGTTTGTGCCCAGGAAATACACTTACGGAAGAGTCACAGGGATTTCATACAGGATATTGAATGTTGCCCTGTGCAATTGAAACATTGAGTCTGTTCGAAATACACCATGGAGGACAAATAGTTGATAACAATATCGATCAGAGAAGAAAGTGACATTTGGTAACGCAAAGGTGATCTCAAAATTTAGGCATTTATTCCAGTTCTCACATTGATTTCCCAGCCTCATGCCAACCCCAGAACACCCTCTAGTTCCTGTCTGGCCTGGCATGGTCTGGTCAGGCACCCCTCTTGCTCTGAACAAGGGCGTCGCTCCACTGGAAGGGACTCTGGGACTCCCTGCGCACACCTGTGTCCCCACGTTTAGAGGAAGCTGCAGGAAGACGCCACTGTCCCTCTAGAGCCTGGACCAAGTTTGGTCTAAAAGCAAAAGTCCAAGGAGGGGACGGGTTCCCCACCACCCGCAGAGACTGCTGCGCCTCGGCAATCGGACCTCCGGCCCTGTTGTCACTCAGGAGCAGAGGGGCGGGTCCTTGCGAGCTGTCCAATCAGGGGCGCAGCAGGGGCAGGTGGGCGTGGCGACGCTCCGCAGCCGCGTGGACGCTTGCGGTCTTGCTCGCGGTCAAGTCTCACCTGCGCTTAAGGGTCCCAGGTGGCCCTGCTGCCGCGTCAGTGGCGCGGTGACCTGCACCGGCTGCGGGAGCCGTAGGGACGACGCCGGCGGACCGAGAAGCCGGGAAATGGTGAGCGTGCGGGGCCGGGTGTGCCAGGACGGGGCGGAGGGGCCGGCAACGGGCCGCGGCGTGACCCGGCCTCCCGCGGGAGCCCCGGAGTCTGCGGAGCCGAGTCCCCGGTGGCGCCGCTCGGACCTCAGTCCCCTCCGGCGCGCGGCGTGCGGGCTGGGCGGGCAGCCGGGACCCCGGAGTCCTGTCCGGTCCCTGCGCGCGGCCGCGTCTCCCCCGATCGTGCAGTGACCACGGGGAGGGTCGTCGGGGGACAGTCCTGACTCGGTGTCCGGGTTTCGTGCGCGGGAGGTGCTGTGGTCCGGGGGCTCCAATCCCTCCTTTCTCCCGGGAGGCACCCGTTTTTTCCTGAGTGTTCCCGATGTTTGGGCGGCAGAAGGTCAAATCCACGACCCTGTCTCCCAGCCTTTCCTTTCCTCGGACTGGCAATAAATGCTTGTTTCGAAATCCCGCCCCGCCTCCCGAGACGCCAACTTCCCCTCTTCAGTTCATAGCATCAGTACCAACTGTTTGTTCTCCGCGGTGCAATTCAAACAGACGCAGTATTTTAATTGTTTATCGTTTTCACACAGTCAATGGATAGCTCATTTTAAACTTACAACATTACATTTTTTGTCCGGGTATTTTACATGAGAGGCAAGCAGAGAATAACCACCTGGAACTACGTTTTTATGAAATCCTTTGCCTCTCCTCCCAGGATCTTTTCCTGGGCGCAGACATCCAATGGGAAGTCCTTTTGGGGGAGGTTCCTCTTTTGAAAGTTTCCTGGGTGATCTATCCTGCCAACACTGCCTGCCCATGCCTAGGTTTGTCACCTTGATAAAATTTATTCACTTTTAGTTTCCAGCTTTCAAGTAAATGTAAAATGTATTTAATCGATAGATTGAGAAAGACAGTATTAAGTATTTCCAAAGAAGAAAGAGAAAGGTGAATTTCAGAAAAAAATCTAATATCACATCGCATGTGTTAAAATTTCTTGTTTCTCATTTTTCTTACCCTGAGAAGGTGTAGTAATAGTCTGAGGTCTGTTCTTTTTGTGTGTCTGTGTGTTTGTGTGTATGTGTGTGTGTGTGTGTGTGTGAGGGGGAAGGGGAGCAATTTCCAATATAATTCCAGCAATTATAGTATTCGATGATTGATTATAAGAATTTCTTGCCATGGAAATAATTATTTACTATCATTTTTCTGAAAGTAATAAATACTTGTGGGTTTTCTTGTTGAACTAGAAAAAGGCCTTACAATTTTCTTCCATCTTTTCTACATAAACATTGGGTTTGTGTGATTTTCCTAGATTCTTTATATACTGGGTTTGTGTCATTAAAAATATCAATATAGTCCAAAGCTATGTGACTGGGAGCAGAAGGCTATGATTAGTGACCCAAGCTAGGCTCCTCACCCCCTTCCTCATTGAGCCTGCAATGGAAAATACCTTCAAGACCCTGGCTGGTTCTTCCTGAGGAGCCTCTGCAGGTGTCCTACCTGCTTATACCCACCACTAAGGAGCCTTTATATGAAGAGAAGCTACAGAGCCTGGAAAGCTGGGGATGCATGTGCACAAAGGGCTAGGGAGGTTACCCCTTCCAAGGTAACTGTGGTACCTGGTGCCCGTGTCTAGACATAGTTTGGAGCTTTGCATTCCCGTGCAGGTGCACTCAGTGTAATTTGTTTGTATTGAGAAAGTCTGTGAAAGTCAGGAGTTCTGTATCTGGGTTCAGGTTCATGAATTTTGGAGTTCATTTAGGTAACAACCTAAAACTGAATCCAGCTGAGGGTTTCTTCACTTGTGAGAATGGAAGGCTTAGGGAGAGAGGGGTTCCATTATGCCCCAGGGAGGGGAGGACGTGCAGGGCTCCCAGGGTTCATTCCTGTGGCTGCTCAGGTGTCCCTTTCTCCCCGCCCCAACCTGCCACTTTCCCAGGGATCTACCAACACCAGGGCTTTGGTCTCCACTGGGAGAGTCTAGAGTGTGTTTAACTCTCTGAATGTGGCCTTCCTAATGTCCTATGAGAAGCAGGCTGCTCACCTGTGCTGAATCCAATATTTATGTTTCTTTTCTCTGGATTCCTTTATGGATTGAGTATTGCAGCCCTTTGATTCTTGTTTCCCTTAATACTTTGTTATTTATTTATTTATTTACTTACTTACTTACTTACTTACTTATGGAGGGAGGGAGGGAGGGAGGGAGGGAGAGAGAGAGAGAGAGAGAGAGAGAGAGAGAGGGGGGAGGTGCAGAGGGAGAGAGAGAATCCCAAGCAGGCCCTGCGCCCAGCGCGGAGCCTGACACAGGGCTTGATTTCACAACCCTGAGATCATGACCTGAGCCAAAATCAAGAGTCGGATGCTTAACCAACTGAGCCACCCAGGCGCCCTAGTACTTTGTAGTTTTATTCCCTGTGGGAGAGATAACATTTTTTGCTTCTTGGGCTTGAAAATGTAAGTTGATTGAGAGAGATGATGGCAGTAAGGCAAGAAAACTATGGAACTAAAAAGAATTTTTGTTCCTTTTAGGCGAAAGAACTTCAAGATTTGAAATGAATGTGCTTAAGTTTTCAGGTACATGTTTTCATTTTTACATTAGTGCTTGTATGTGCATGTCTCCAGAGGACTCTGACATTTAAAAGGGTAAAGAAAGTGAATTCTTTTTTTTTTAAGATTTTATTTATTTGACAGAGAGAGAGAGAGAGACAGTGAGAGAGGGAACACAAGCAGGGGGTCTGTGAGCGGGAGAAGCAGGCTTCCCACTGAGCAGGGCACCCGATGCGGGGCTCAATCCCAGGACCCTGGGATCATGACCCGAGCCGAAAGCAGATGCCTAACGGCTGAGCCACCCACGCACCCCAAGAAAGTGAATTCCTATTTTAACTGACGTGAGGAAAGCTACTCATAGCTTATTAAGTCTTTGAAAATCCAGTACATTTAAGGAATTAAGCTCAAACCCCTGTTGCATTAGAAGATGCTACTGATTTCTGAAAATACCCCCAGGCTGAACTAGGGGAAGGACAAATTATGATGCCACATGTCCTTCTAGTTAGGAAAAGATTTGAAAATATACACTTTCTATGGTTTTCATTTTTGTAACTGTTAGTGTTTAAAGGAATTAATTCTGGGACACCTGGCTGGCTTGATCGGTGGAGGCTGTGGCTCTTGATTTCAAGGTTGTGGGTCCGAGCCCCCACACTGGGTGTAGAAATTACTTAGAAATAAAATCTTAAAAAAAAAAAAAAAGGAATTAAATCCGAGAATGGTTTCCTATGTACAAAAGTTAAAATTAAATAAAGATTGCTAAATAGTAAAATGTGGTATATACAAACTTCTGTTTATTTGAAGTAAATCAAATCTGTGAGATAAAGTCTAACTTAAGAAAACTCACTGCTCAGACATCCCGCTCACTTCCAGTGCTAAAACTCCAGCCATCTTCAAATACACAGTGTTGATCATTTCGTGAGCTTCGTGCCAAGAGTTCGTGTTTCTTTATATAGAAACCAAGCCATTTCAAATGCATATTTTTCTTACCCACGTGTGTCCTTGTAATGAGCAACCAGACTCCACATCTTTTGATGTTTGCTGACAGCTTACTCCTCACCCCTCCCTCTTTCCCTTATCTCCGCACTTGGACAAACAGACAAGAAAGTCTGGAGACTCCCTTATATGGCACTGGCTTCAGATTCCAAGCACACAAGCCCCTGTGTGCAAAATTCTTGCCCTGGCCCCACCCCCGACAAAGATTCTTTGCTTGACCAAACTTGAGTCAGGCTCCTGAACCTTCTTGTTAAGTCTGTCGGGGTAGCTCCTTGTTAAATCCAGTTTTAGCAAGAACCCTGCTAAGTCAGTTGAACCAGAATCATCCCCATCCCCATCCCCTCCATATCTGATTACCCTTGATATATGATCAAGTTCCTCCCCCCATCATCCCCCAGATGAATGGGATCACCCTAGCCTATCTTCAGTAAGAATCCTGTTAGGTCATTTTAGCCAGAACCCGCATACCCCTGATTTTTCTCTTAGTAATTTTCCATCCACTGACCTCCACCCTGTTCTCTGGCCATAAACTCCCACTTGCCCATGCTGTATTCAGAGTTGAGCCCCAACTCGTTTCTCACCCATTGTGAAATCCCATTGCCATTGTCTCTATACCTGGCACAGTGGTTCTGAATAAAATCTGTCGGGGTATGTCATTGCATATTTTTTCTTTAACCCCCAGGCATGGTAAAAACCCATGCTGGGCTCCTTTCCTTGCTTTCTGAAGCCATTTTAGAGCTATTTGAGAGGCTGACTTCTCCTCCTCTGGATCTCACTTAGGAGAGTCCTAAGCCTTTTCCTACCCTCTTGGTGTGTGTGTGGGGGGGGGGAGCAGGGCATCAGTCTTAACACAGGAGACTGTGTTAAGGTGACATTAACAGTCGGCTGTGAACAGCATTTCCAGATGAAGCCACCGCACATGGGTCTGTCTTACTCTGACTTGCTCACCTGCTCTACCTGACGGTGGCATGCACTGTCGGCTGCTGAGTCCTCGGGAGCTCATGTTGTGTGCTGTGCTGCCCTGTTTTGGTGACCCTACCAAGCTAAGTTCTAGAATCAACTGGCCAGAAGTGGTAGTTCTAGGATTCCTAGGCCTTTCAGAGCAGAAGTATGGGATTGGGGCCCTCCTTACAGTGGTCCTGGGTTGATGTGTTTGCAGGGATTTATCTGTGTGTTAGAATGAAGCTAAGATAAAGGCTGGGACTATACAAGAGGAGGGCATATCAAGGGGTCACCCCTGAAACAGCTGTCATTTAAAAAGAGAGGAGAAAGACAATCATTAGAATGCAGGCTGAGTCCCGACCCCAAATACCAAAGGACTCATCAGGATCCTTAAATACCTCTGCGGCTGCTGCCCTGCCTCCACGGCAGCAGTGATTCTGACCTTCAGGATTATGGAGGCCAACACACAAGGCCTCCCTGTGGCACAGCAAAGGTATTTGTTTAAGCTGACGTAAGTCAGGGATCTTCAAATCCTATAAAGCAACCTGTTGTCACAGGGGAGTCTCCGGTTCCTGATGGCATGGATTTGAGGCTCTCTGGAGGAAAAAATATATAAATATCAAGGTAGAGAGGACACTTCCTTCCCTGAAGTTCATCCACTGACCAAAAAAAAAAAAAAAAAAAAAAAAAAAAAAAAAAAAAGGGAAAGGGAAAAAAGAAAAAAAAAAAAAAAGAAAAAAACTGAAAGAAAGGTTCACAACTTCACCCAACTGGAAATCCAAAATATACTAAAGGAATCTACACAACAAAAAAAGATTACAGGGCACTGTTTAAATCCTTTAAAAAACAGGGGTGCCTGCGTGGCTCAGTTGGATAAGTCTCTACCTTTGGCTCAGGTCATGATCCTGAGGTCCTGAGATTGAGCCCTGCTTCTCCCTCTCCCTCTGCCTACCGCTCCCCTTGATTGTTCTCTCTCTCAAATGAATAAATAAAATCTTTAAAAATAAAATAAAATAAACCCTTTAAAAGACAAAGGGTTTGGGGGCCTCTACAACAGAGATTCCGAATTTTGCCATCAGCTTCAATGCACTAATTCAGAAACCTTCATGCAAATAATACTAGGGTTCAAATTATAATTATATTGGGATTCCAGAAAATTTCAGCAAGTTACCCCTGATAACGTAGGGAGTTACTGAATACAAAATAGGGGACAAATAGGTATGTCTCACCTTAATGCTCTCCTCAGTTCCTTGCTGGATGCCATCATTCTGCAAGAAGTCACTTTTCTGCATTCAGTATGATGTTAGCTGTGCATTTGTCATATATGGCTTTTATTGTATTGAGGTACATTCTTTCTATACCTAATTTGTTTCATTTCATTATTAAAGGATGTTGAATTTTATCAAATGCCTCTTCTGCATCTGTTGAAATGATCATATGACTTTTATCTTTAATTTTGTTAATTTGGTGTAACACATTTACTGATTTGCATATGTTGAACCATCCTTGCATCCCAGGGATAAAGCTAACTTGATCATGTTGTCTAAGCCTTGTAATGGTGATGTTGAATTTGATGTCCTAGTATTTTGTAAAAGATTTTTGCATCTATGTTCCCAAAGGGATATTGGCTTGTAATTTTCTTTTCTTGGAGTGTCCTTGTCTGACTTTGTTATCATTGTAATGCTGGCCTTGTAAAATGATTTTGCAAGTGTTTCTTTCTCTCTGTTTGTTGCAAGAGTTTGAAAGCATTGGTGTGAATTTTTTTTTTTTAAGTGTTTGATAGAATTCACCAGTGAATCCATCTGGTCCTGGGCTTTTCTTTGTTGGGAGTTTTTTGATTACTGATACAATTTCCTTACTCATTACTGAGCTTTTGATTTCCTATTTCATGATTCAGTCTTGGTAGGTTATATGTTTATAAGAATTTATCCAATACTTGTAGGTTATCAAATTTGTTGACATGTACTTATTCATAGTAATCTCTTATGATCCTTTGTATTTCTGTGCTATCAGTTATAATTTCTCCTTTTTAATTTCTGATTTTATTTAATCTTTTCTCTCTCTCTTTTTAAAGCTTTTATTTATTTATTTGCCAGAGAGAGAGCTAGAGGGGGAGTGAGAGGGAGAGAGAGTGAGAGTACAAGCAGGGGGAGCCGCAGGCAGAGGGAGAAGCAGACTCCCTGATGAGTAAGGAGCCCGATGTGGAACTCGATCCCAGGACCCTGGGATCATGACCTGAGCTGAAGGCAGATGTTCAACCGACTGAGCCACCCAGGTGTCTCTAATCTTTTCTCTTTTTTCTTAGTCTAGTTAAAGGTTTGCCAGTTTTGTTTATCTTTTCAAACAACCAACTCTTAGTTTCTTTGGCCAGATAGTTTATGCTTTCATATGTTTTCATGTTACTAATTAGTATCCTTTCATTTCAGCTTAATAAAATTCCTATAGTATTTCTTTCCTCTTTTTTTAAAGATTTTATTTATTTGAGAGAGTGCACAAGGGGGCGTAGGGGTAGAGGGAGAGGGAGAAGCAGACTCCCCACTGAGCAGGGAGCACAACATGGGGATCCATCCCAGTATCCTGGGATCATGACCTGAGCCGAAGGCAGATGCTTAACTGACTGAGCCACCCAGGCACCCCCTATAGCATTTCTTGTAAGGCAGATCTAGTGGTGATGAAATTCCCTTAGTTTTATTTATCAAGGTAAGTTTTTCTCTTTCCTTCCTTTCTGAAGGATAGCTTTGCCAAGTAAAGCATTCTTGGTTGGCAGTTTCCTTTTTTTTTAGCACCTAGCATAAATCATTTCACTGTCTCATGTCCTCAAGGTTTCTGTCGAGAAATCAGCTAATAGTCTAATTGGGATTTCTTTGTATGTGATGTTTTGCTTTCCTCTTGCTACTTTCAAAATTCTCTGTCTTTGATTTTTGATAAATTGATTTTAATGCATCTTTGTGAGGTCTTTAGGTTCAACCTATTTAGGGATCTTTGAGTTTCGTGTACGTGGGTGTCCACATCTCTCCCAAGATTTGGGAAGTTTCCAACCATTATTTGTTTATTATTATTTTTAAAGATTTTATTTATTTGTCAGAGAGAGAGGGTGAGAGCAAGAGAGCGAGAGAAAGAGCACAAGCAGGGAGAGTGGCAGGCAGAGAGAGAAGCAGGCTCTCCACTGAGCAAGGAGCCTGATATGGGACTTGATACCAGGACCCTGGGATCACAACTTGAACAGAAGGCAGATGCTTAACTGACTGAGCCACCCAAGCATCCCTGTTTATTTTTTTTTAAGATTTATTAATTTAGGGTGCCTGGGTGGCTCAGTTGGTTAAGCGACTGCCTTCGGCTCAGGTCATGATCCTGGAGTCCCTGGATCGAGTCCCGCATCGGGCTCCCTGCTCAGCAGGGAGCCTGCTTCTCCCTCTGACCCTCCCCCCTCTCATGTGCTCTCTGTCTCTCTCATTCTCTCTGCCTCAAATAAATAAATAAAAATCTTTAAAAAAAATAATAAGATTTATTAATTTATTTTCGAGAGAGAGAGCATGAGTGGGAGGGGCAGAGGGAGAGGAAGAGAGAATCTCAGGCAGACTCCATGCTGAGCATGGAGCATGATGGGGACTCAATCCCACAACCCCAAGACCAGAGTCGAAACCAAGAGTCAGACGCTTAACCCACTGCACCACCCAGGCACCCCCAGCCATTATTTCTTTAAATAAGCTTTCTTTCTCTCTTTTTTTGGAATTTCTATAATATGCATATTATTTATTTTACTGGTGTCCTCTAAAATTCATAAGCTTTCTTCATTCCTTTTCATTCATTTTTCTTTTTACCTCCTTCATCTGTATAATTTCATCTGTAAAATTTCAAATGACTAGTCTTCAAGTTCACGGATTCTTTCATTGTGAGGAATTTCACAATTCCTCCCTCCCTGTCCCTTGTAACATTGCGGTCATTCATTTTGTTTATCTATAAGCTATAATTACTGAAAACATTGCTATTATGACTTTGAACAAAATGTTGTCAGATTAAATAAAAATAGCAAAAACGAATCATTGTATTTTACCTTCATTGATTCCTTCTCTGACACGCTCCCTTTCTTTATTATTACCTCCTTCCTGATGAGTTTCTTTTAACATTTCTTGGGAAGCAGGTTTTACTGGTGACAAATTCCCTCAAGTTTTGTTTGTCTCAGAAAGTCTTTTTTTTCTCTTACTTTTTTTTTTTTTAAAGATTTATTTATTTGAGAGAGCGAGAATGAGAGAGAGAGAGGGAGTACATGACGGGGGGAGGGTTAGAGGGAGAAGCAGACTCCTCGCCGAGCAGGGAGCCCGATGCGGGACTCGATCCAGGGACTCCAGGATCATGACCTGAGCCGAAGGCAGTCGCTTAACCAACTGGGCCACCCAGACGCCTCTCTCTCTTACTTTTGAAGAATTATTTTGTTTGATACAAAATTGTAGTTGGGTTTTTTTTCTTTCGACACTTCATTTAACAAAACTTTCTTCCTGCTTGCATGGTTTCTGAAAAGAAGTCTGACTTAATTCTTTTCTTTCTTTCTATATAACTAAGTTTTCTCCCCCTAGTTTCTTCAAGATTTTCTCTCTTTTTTCCTCAACTTTGAATATGACATTTCTAGGTGTGCATTTTTAGGCTTTTATCTTCTTTGGTGATCTCTGAGCTTCCTGGATCTATAGTTTGGTGTCTAACATTAATTTGGGAATATCTCAGTCATTATTGTTTCACTTACATCTCCTGTTCCTTTCTTCATGTTGTCCAATTATGTTATGTTACACTTTATGTAATTGTCCCCAATTTCTTAGATTTGTTTTGCCTTTTTTGTCTATTCTCTTTGCATTTTAGTTTTGGAAGTTTCTATTGACCTTTCCTCAAGCTCACTGAATCTTTCATCACATATTTTCACTGTATTGATGAGGCCCCCAAAGGAATTCTTCATTTTTCTTCTATTTTGTTTTTTCATTTTTTGCATATTTCTTTTCGTTCTTAGTTTCCATCTCTGAGTAAAGTACCTACCTCTCTGTTTTTGCACATTATCCACTATTTCCATTAAAGTGCTTAGCATATTAATCATGGTTGCTTTACATCTCTTGTCTAATAATTGCAACATATTTGCTACATCTGAATCAAGTGCTTTTACTTGTATTATTTCTTTAAACTGTGTATTTTAATATTTTTGTTGTTGATGTTGAATGCCAGTCATGATGTACTGTGAAAAAAGAACTGAGGTAAATAGGTCCTTAGCTTGAGGGTTCATGTTTATCTGATTAGGGTTTAGGGTATGTTTACTATCTGCAGCTGTCAAAGGCTAAAATATCCTCAGGCATCCTTGCTTTTGTCATCCATGTCATTTTGGGGGGTACTATAGAGACTTCTCAAAATAAGTATGAAATGTATATTTCTTTCAGTTTATTCCACTGTTATTAAATGGGGGTCATCCTGATGTAATGGAATGTTGTGGATGGAGAGGAAGTGTTCTATAGTCTTGATTTGGTCTCAGTATTTTAATGAGCATGTGTCTCTGAGCTGTGACCTTTGATATAATAAAAAAATGGTTTTTAAAAAAAAATTTTTTTTTTAAAGATTTTATTTATTTATTTGACAGAGAGAGACACAGCGAGAGAGGGAACATAAGCAGGGGGAGTGGGGGAGGGAGAAGCAGGCTTCCCGCCGAGCAGGGAGCCCGATGTGGGACTCCATCCCAGGATCCTGGGATCATGACCTGAGCCGAAGGCAGATGCTTAACGACTGAGCCACCCAGGTGCCCTAAAAAAAATTTTTTAAGTAGGCTCCATACCCAATGTGGGGCTTGAACTTACGGCCCCAAGATCAAGAGTCACGTGCTCCACCAACTGAGCCAGCCAGGCACTCCCCACAGATGTCTGTTTTTTGTCCATAGTTCCTAGTAAAGACCACCCAAGTCCTTGGACTTTTTTTTTTTTTTAAGATTTTATTTATTTATTTGACAGAGACAGAGCACAAGCAGGGGGAGCAGCAGGCAGAGGGAGAGGGAGAAGCAGGCTCCCCACTGAGCAGAGAGCCTGATGTGGGGCTCGATCCTAGGATCCTGGGATCATGACCTGAGCTGAAGGCAGATGCTTAACTGACTGAGCCACCCAGGCGCCCCTCCTTGGACTTTTTGAATGAGAAAGGTGATAGAAGCATCTTATATTCAAAGAGGTGACTTTTTGTAAGCCCCTAGATAGCTTCAGGATTGGGGTTGGTCACCAGGAAGACCAAGATTTGATTAGAGGCTTAGAACTTTCACCCCAGCCCCCAACCTCTGGGGAGTGTGGGAAGGAGCTAGAGATTGAGTTATTCACCAACCACCAATGATTTCATCAGTCATGCCTGTCTATGTAAGGAAACTCCATCAAAATTCCTAAACCTCAGGATTCAGAGAGATTCTAAGTTGGTGAAGACCTCAGTGTGGCAGGAGGGTGTTGTATCTGGTGAAGGCATGGAGGTTCCCTATCTCCCCCACCTACTTTGTCTTATACGCCCCTTCCATTTGGCTGTTTCTGACTTATACCTTTTATAATAAATCAGTAATAATAAGTAAAGAGCTTTTATTAGTTCTAATAGTGTTTTTACTGAATTAACAAACACGGGAGTGTTTCTAGGGAACCTCCAAGGCCTGGGCTTCCCATCTACAGCTGGCATCTGACACGGGGGTGCCATTTTGTGGGATTGTGCCCTTAAACTGTAGAGTCTGGTATTACCTCTGGTTAATGTTAGAATTGAACTGTAGGCCACCCAGTTGGTGTTGGAGAGTTGGAGAAATGGTTTTGGAAAACACAACACATTGACTGTGAGCAGTGAAAAATGACCTGTGAATCTCACAAGTGTATCTAAGTTCCCCCACACCCTCAACTTAGGTCAGGCAGAAAGGCTGGAGGGGCTCAAGTTGGCTATTTCCCTTCCTGCCCCCATGCAATTCTTGAGAAACAATCTTTTGAGGACAGGTCTTGTTAAGAAGAACAAAATATTGTAGGAATATTTCAGATTGGCTATTATTCTATTATTCTATGTCTCCAATTTTGGAGACAGCAGTTTGTACTGTGACCTCAATTCTTTGATAGATTTAAGAAGAATCATTGATTTAAATTTGCTTGCTTTTTCTGGTAAGGATAGAAATGTCACCTTCTAACTCCTTCCATGCCAGGGAAGAAACCAGAAGTCTCTGACTCCATTTTTAAATATTTGACTATTGATATGTCAAGAAAATCCAATATTATTCCTGAGTAGAGAAAACCCAGTTCTTTTCTTCTATATATCTCCTTTATATTCACCCAGAACACTTTACTTCTGACAGTTCTGGTCACCAAATGTGTGAGGGTTTTTCCCCCACAATTGTGACACCAGCAGGGTGTCCTATAATTTAACTCAGTCCTAACATTATCTACCTGTAGATAGTGTAGATCCTACAGGTTAAGGGCTCAGTCCCACAAGATCCCTCCTACCCCACTTCAGACACCAATCACATGTAGTAGGTGCCAACAAGGTTACTCACAACTTCCGTTTGACTTGCCACAAATCAGAGGTTCTCACAATCCCTTCCTTAGGTTCGATTTATTTGTTAGAACAGGTTTCAGAACTCAGGGAAACACTTACTTACAGTTAGCAGTTTATTGAAGGATATGATAAGGAATACAGATGAACAGCCAGATGAAAACATATGTAGAGAGAGTTCTTGGAGGGCCCCTATGGAGTTGGGGTATGCCACCCTCCTGGTACATGGATGTGTTCCCCAACCTGCAAAGTCTCCAAACAGCATACTATTGGGATTTTACGGAGGCTTAGTAATGTAGAATGATCATTTTTTTAAAAGATTGACTTTATTTTAGAAAGAGAGAAGCGAGGGAGGGGCAGAGGGAGAGAGAATCCTCAAGCAGACTCCCTGCTGAGCATGGAGCCCAATCGGGGCTTGATCCCAGGACCCTGAGATTATGACCTGAGCTGAAATCAAGAGTCAGATGTTTAACCGAATGAGCCACCCAGGCACCCCTCCCTAGACATGATCAATTATTAACCCCATTTCTAGCTCCTCCCCCTCTCAGGAAAATGGGCGGATGAGCTAAAAATTCCAAGTTTCTAAGCGTGGCTTGGACTTTCTGATGACCAGCCCCCATCCAGGAGCCCACCCAGAGTCACCTCCTTAGAACAAAAGATGCTTCTAGTGCTTTTATCACCTAGGAATTTACATGGTTTCAGGAGACCTGTGTCAGGGACGGAGTCAAAGACCAAATATTAGAACAAGACTGGCTCCTAGTGCTCTTATCTCTAGGAATTTACAAGTGCCAGGAATTTGGGACAGAGAGCAGTATGTGTATATATTTTCTATTATCTGACAGCTGACTACTTTAAAGTCTTATCTCTCCCTCTTCCCTTTGTGCTCCACATCTGTGCAAGGTGATAAGAAAGCCTGGGTGCTCAGCTTTGACCCTGGCAAGAGAGTCAATCACAGAAGTCCCTACCCATGTGCACAAACTCTCACCCTAGCCACCCTCCAACCAACCTCAATAAAAATACACATCAGTCTCCCATCCTTGCTTTGTCAAGGCATTCCCACCTGCTTGAGAGGCCTGCCTTGTCCTCCCCAGAAACGTCCATTGTGAAAGTAATCAACCCTTTCGTATATTCCTAGTAGGTGTGTTTTAGTCTCCACTTCTCAACCAAACCTTGGGGGGAGGGATGGTGGGGAACCACCTATCTCTACGGGTTACAGAAAAGGTAACATGGTATATATATTGCAATATACTTATTTGTTCTATTGATAAATGCTCCAGATCTTTTCATATCAATACCTTTGGGTTTTTTTTGTTTGTTTGTTTGTTTAAGATTTTTTATTTATTTATTTGAGAGAGAGAGAGTGAGAGAGAGAAAGAGCACAAGAGGGGGGAGTGGGAGAGGGAGAAGCAGACTCCCTGCTGAGCAGGGAGCCCTATGCGGGACTCGATCCCAGGACTCCAGGATCATGACCTGAGCCGAAGGCAGTCGCTTAACCAACTGAGCCACCCAGGCGCCCCACCTTTGGTTTTTTTAAGTACATGTGATGATGAGTTTATGTAACTCATTCTTTCTAAAGACAGTTGGCTTGTTTACCAGTTTTTCTGCCAAAGCTGAGAATGAAAACTCACATTGCCACATTACAGAAGAAACAAACATACGAATTCAATTCTTTTTCAACCTTAATTACTTCTTAAAATTGTTTATCATTAAATATATTGAGGAAAGAATGTAGAAAATGTTTTGCAGTAGGATTTGCTAATAATATAAACATCCTTGAAGTCATCATCAAGATTCCTAACTGTGGGCAGTAGGCAGGGTCTCCTCATGTTCTGCTCCCTGGCTCACCTCTGTCCTGCCCCATAGATGACCACTGTCCTGATACTTTGTTTATCCTCGACACCTTTACCATCTATCATTTTTCACTAAGCAGAGTTCTTTCGGCTTTCCTCCTTCAGCCTTTGAACAGGTAAGTATCAATGGGATTACACTGAAAGGTTTTCCAGTGGTTTTTTGCCTCCGTCTGTTTCTCACATGCGAGCCCCGGAGGCTTCTGGGCTGGTCTAGGACCGTGGGCTTCAAACCCCCCACCAAGCCGAGCGGCCCAAGGCGTCGCGATTCTTTAAATACAAATGAGTGGGGTTGGGGGGCGTGGTGGGCAGACGACTCCCTGCTGGAAGATGGTCGAAGATCAAAATGGAACCGGACTCATCATGACCCTCGGTGAGGTCACCTTTGTCCGTGTTTGTGAAGAAGGGTCACGGACCTCGGCGAGAACAGGTCGCAGCCACTGCCCAAGCAAGGTCGGCTCAAAGACGTGCCCCCCGGCCTGCTGTCACTCAGGCGGGCGGGGGCGGGGCCGTGCGAACTGTCCAATCAGGGGAGTCGCCGGAACCGTACGTGCGGGCGACGCGCTGTGGACGGCGGGGACTGTGTGCCGTCGCTGCTGTCCGGCCGAGGTTCGCGTCCCCTCTCGCTGTCCGGAGAGGCTTCGGGAGCTTCCGCCACATCCTCTGTGGCCGTGGCCTCCGCCGGCCACGGCAGTCGTATGGTGGCTCGACCCGCCACCCCAGAAAGCGAGCAATGGTGAGTGTGCGGGGCCGGGAGTCGGGAAAGGGGCGCGGCGGGGCCGGCTGGAACCGGCCGTGGCGGGACCTGGCCTCCCCGCCGTGAACTCTGCGGACCCGAGGCCGCCGGTGGCGCGGCACGCAGCGCGGGGCCGGGCCGGCGGCCGGGACCGCCGGCGTCCTGTCCTGTCCTGTCCCTGCGCGGCCGCGTCTCCCTTGGGTTGGGCGATGACCACGGGGCGGGTCACCAGGGGACAGTCCTGCCTCGGTCTCCCGGGTTCGTGCGCGCGAGATGCTGTGGTCTGTGGGGTCCCCATCCCTCTCCCCGGGGCACCCGCTTTCTCCTCACTTTTCCAAACGTTTGGGGAGTAGGGTCTCAAAGCCGCGACCCTGTGGCCCCTGCCTAGCTCTTCACAGGACTGGCAATAAATGCCTAAATTTCCAGATCTTTCCCTGCATTCCGAAACGCCATCTTTCCTCTCCAGTTCATAACATCATTATTAACTATTTGTTCTCCATGATGCGTTTCAAATTACGCAGTATTTTATCATTTATCCACAGAGCCATGAATGGCTCTTTTGAAAGATTTATTTTTTGGCCTGTGGATATTTTACATAAGAGGAGAGCCAAGAATAACTTACCTGGAATATGTCGCGTGAAATCCCTTTGCCTCTCCTCCCTGGGCACCGACATCCTATGGGAAGTCCTTTGGGTGGCGGTTCCTCTTTGGAGACTTCCCTGAGTGTTGTCTCCTGTCAGTATTGCCCCTACCTGAGTTTGTGACTTTATTCAACTTCTTTTAAGCCTGCTTTTTCAGTTAAAATGTATTTAACCAGTAGATCTCCAAAGTATAAAATTTTACAAAGAGGCAAGAAAGGGGTGAATTTCAGGGGGAAAAAAATTCCATTATTACATTTATTAAAATTTTTCTTTCCTTTTTTTCTTCCCATGAGTGTATGTAGTAACGTCCACAGATTTGTCCTTTTAGGTGATTTGGAAATGCAATATCAGGACTTAGACTTGTAATACCTAGAAGTGTTTTTTGTTTTTTTTTTAAGATTTTTAAAATTTATTTGACAGAGAGAGACAGCGAGAGAGGGAACACAAGCAGGGAAAGTGGGAGAGGGAGAAGCAGGCTTCCCGTTGAGCAGGGAGCCCGATGCGGGACTCGATCCGAGGACCCTGGGACCATGATCTGAGCTGAAGGCAAACACTTAACGACTGAGCCACCCAGGCGCCCCTAACTGACATATTTTTTGAAAGGAGTAGATATTTGTGTGTTTTTTTGTTGAACTAGAAGAATCTTTACAATTTTCTTTCCTCCCTTACACTTAAACACTGATTTGGTGATTTTGTCCAAACACTGGGCTTATCATTTTTAAATTATTAGTGGTGCTTCAGAGCAACTTGGTAGGAAGCAGAAGCCTGAGGTCAGTGTTTCTAAGGTAAGGCCCCCGCCTTGAGCCTGTGAAGGGAAGTGCTTGAAGGCCCACTTGGTTCTTCCTGGAGAGCCTCCTCCCCCTGCAGGTGTCCTACGTGCTCAGACACTACAGAAGGAGCTGAGAGAAGCTACAGAGCCAAGGAAAGCTGGGGATGCCTGTGTACATGGGGGATGGGATTAGAAGGCAGGGCAGTGCTGCTCTTTCTGAGGTGGTAATTGTGGTTTCCTTGGGCCTGTTTCTAGACATAGGCTTGAGCTTTTCATCTACAGTGTAGGTGCACTCAGTAATTTTTGTACATTGAGAAAGTCTGTGAAGGTCTGGGGGTAGGTCTTCTGGACAAAAAGTTTGTGAACTGGGGAGTTACTTTGAGTCAGATCCTTACATTGAATCTGGCCAAAAGTTTCCTAACTTGTGAGAATTGAACCCTGAGAGAGGAATGTTTCCATTATGCCCCAAGAATGGTGTGTACGAAGCTTCTAGACTTCATTCCTATGGCTGCTCGGGTCTCCCCCCACCCCCAAACCTCCGCCCTGACTCAGGGGTTATATCCCAACAAGTGCAGTCTGGACCACAAGCTGGGAATATGAGTTTTCCTTCTGAGCTGTGGGGAGGCATGCTGCTTATCTCACCTGATTCCAATATTTGCATTTCTTTCCTTGTATGTTTGTATATAGTATATTGCAGCTCTTAACTTTAGGTAGCTTCCCTTAGCCATTTGTGATTCTGTTTTCTTTGTAAGAGCATGAAATTTTTAGTTCTTAGACTTTGAAAATATAGTTCGATTTAAAGATACAATGGAAGTAATGCAAAGAGTCCTGGTACCAAACAGTATTTGTTCCCTTTAGGCAGAAGATTCTCAGGATGTGAGATGGGGATATTTGAGGTTCTCAGGTAGATTTTACATTTTAGGTCAGGTTTTTTTGTGTAGAGAGAGCTTTGGAAATTTGAGTGCTATAATATTGTTAAAGTTTAAGGCAAATTAATTCCTCTTTTAAGTGATATAAGGAAAAATACTCAAAACTTGCATAAATCTTTGATAATTCTTTTTTTTTTTAAGATTTTATTTATTTATTTGAGAGAGAAAATGAGATAGATAGAGCATGAGAGGGGGGAGGGTCAGAGGGAGAAGCAGACTCCCCGCCGAGCAGGGAGCCCGATGCGGGACTCGATCCCAGGACTCCAGGATCATGACCTGAGCCGAAGGCAGTTGCTTAACCAACTGAGCCACCCAGGCGCCCAAATCTTTGATAATTCTAATACATTTAATGGATGAAGGCCAAATCCCTAGTGTATTATATAATATGCTACTTAATCTTAAACCCCAGTAAGAGTTAATAAGGAGAAACTATGCTGCCTTTTGTTATGCAAAAAGATTTGAAATTTTTTGGTTTTTATGGCTTAAACTTTTAAAAGTGTTCTTTTAAAATTTATTTTATTATTATTTTTTAAAGATTTTATTTATTTATTTGACAGAGAGAGACACAGCAAGAGAGGGAACACAAGCAGGGGGAGTGGAAGAGGGAGAAGCAGGCTTCCCGTGGAGCAGGGAGCCCGATGTAGGGCTCGATCCCAGGACCCTGGGATCATGACCTGAGCCGAAGGCAGATGCTTAACCGACTGAGCCACCCAGGCGCCCCTTAATTTATTTATTTTAGAGAGAGCACACACACGAGCAGGGGGAGGGACAGCGGGAGAGAGATAGAGAGAGAGAGAAAATCTCAAACAGACTCCCTGCTGAGGATGGAGCCCAACACAGGGCTCAATCCCACAACCTGGAGTTCATGACTTGAGCCAAAATCAAGAGCTGGACACTCAGCCGACCAAGCCACCCAGGTATCCCTTAAGTGTTCATGTTTCGAGGATGAAATCTTAGAACGGTTTCCTGTATAGAAAAAAATTTTTTCATTAAATCTTAAAAAGCAAAATAAGGTCATTCAAAATAAAGGCTATTAAAAAGAAAAAATGTGGTTTATATATATTACTATTTACCTTAAATAATAATGTATGCAAGGGTTAGCAAAAATATGTAAAATACAGTCTAAAGAGACTCAGTGTCAGAACAGCCTGGTCTACTCCAGACTCTTGCTTCAGGCACCCCCCAAAATGAGTATTGGTCATTTCTTGAGCATCCTATTAGTGTTTCTTTATATGAAAACAAGCACTTGCAAATGCATGTTTTTCTTAACCACGATTTTCTCCTTGTATGAGCAATCAGGTCCATATTTTGGATGTTTGCTCACAGTTTAAACCTCCTCCCTCCCTCTTTCTCTTATGCCTCCCACTTGGTCAAGCCGATGAGAAAGTCTGAGTGGTATCTCCTCTAGAGATGGCAAGAAATTAAGATCACACAGGCCCCTGCCCCTGGGCAAGAATTCTTGCCCCAGCCCCAGCCCCCAGCCACAATGAACCCCAGACCAGGCTCTTTTCATTGCTTTCTGAAGCCTGATCATAGCTGCTTGAGGGGCCAGCCCTGCCCTCCCCAGAGACCTTCATTATGTGATTTGTAAACCTTTTCCACACATATGTGTATGTGTGTCCCCGTGCCACACTGACCTCAGTCTCAACATGGGCACCACGTCTCTGCCGGTGACCATAATTACTAGCACCGTGAGCCACGTCCAGGCGTGACTGCTATGCTGTGGGTCTGCTTCTCTTGCTCTGACTTGCTCAGCTGCTCTGATGCTTGATGGAGGCATGTTCCGCGGGCGCTCGGGGCTGGGGAGCTCGTGCTGTGACCTGTACTGCCCCGTGTCGCATGTGTGACCCTCCCAAGCCTCAGTTCTGTGTTCGGCCGGCCAGAGTCGGCAGTTTACAGAAGCCCTAGGCATGTGAGAGCAGGAGTGTTAGATTGAGGCCCTCCTTCAGGTGGTCCCCGGCTGATGTGTTAGGGTGACGCTGTGACAGAGGGTGGGGTGGCAGAGAGGACTCTGTCCTGTGCAAGAGGGGGGCCCACTGGGTGGTCACTCGTGAAATAGCAGTCATTGAGTTAGAGAAAGAGGAGAGTGAAGGGCAGCCAGTAGCTGATGGGCTGAGTCCACACTCCCAACCCCAGGGACCCTTCAGGCCCTCTGCTGCTACCCCTGCCTTTACTGCAGCAAAGGTCTGGAGCCTCGAGTTTAGGGGCGACACTCATGGTCCCCCTGTGGCACAGCAAAGGGATTAGTTCAAACTTGACTTAAGTCCAGGGTTCCAAAACCCTGTAAAGCAACCAGTTGTCATGCGGGAGGCTCCTAACCCTGCAGGCGCTGCTTTGAGGCTCTCTGGAGGAAAAAATGTATAAATACCCAGGTAGAGGACACCCGCTCCCCTGAAGTATATCCAGTGATGGAAAAAAACAAAACTGGAGAGGAAGCAAAAGAAAAAAATGTTGAAACTGATGCAGAGAGGCCGGCTCTGAAGACCCAGAGGGGGTCCCACAGGACCAGCCAAGAGGGTCCTTGGCTATGCACAGGATAGAAATCAAATGTAAGCCAGCAGGAAGTGAGAGCAGAATTTATTGAAGATACAGAGGGAGCGCGTCTGGGAGACTCAAAAAGGAAAAGGAAAATGAGTCTCATCTTTGTTTGAGGTCTGGAGGTTTTAAAGAGCATTTTTTTAAGACTTTATTTGACACAGAGAGAGAGAGAAAGCACAAGCAGGGGTAGGGGCAGAGGGAGAGGGAGAAGCAGGGGCTCCATCCCAGGACCCTGGGATCATGACCTGAGCCGAAGACAGGTGCTTAACCAACTGAGCCACCCAGGCGCCCCCTGGGTCTGCAGTTTCTATGGAGAATGGTGGTTTGGTGTACATGTCCTCTCAGGTATCTGGGAACTGGTGTCCTCCAGACCTCACTTATGCCCTGGAGCCAGGTATTTTGGCGGCAAGGTATCTGGAGTCAGCGGTCTTGGAAAAGGTATATGATGACCCCTCCAGGTCACTCCTTAGATGTTATCTCTTGTGCTGGAAAACTCCAAAGAAATCATTAACTCCTTGATCTTTACAAGGAGGACATACATTAAGGCATGTGTAAGGGGGCGCCTGGGTGGCTGAGTCAGTTAAGCCTCTGACTCTTGATCTCAGCTCAGATCTGGATCTCAGGGTCATGAGTTTGGGCCCTGTGTTGGAACCTACTTAAAAAAAAAAAAAAAAGAGGCATGTGTAAGGCCGGGGTGCAGGTACTAGCAAGAATGGAAGCAGGAAAAGGAGCGAAGAAAAAAAAGCCTTTTTATCATGAGGTCCCTTCAGTTTTCCTCTCTCAAAATCAAGGTCTGCAATTTGACCAATTGAAAATTCAACATATACTAAAAGAATTTACACAGCAAAAAAGATAAAAGTACACTCCTTGGTGATTTGGGCCTCTACAACATGGGTTCTGAATTAATCTTGCCATCTGCTAGAATGCACTAATTTAGGAACCTTTATGCAAATAATACTAAGGTTCAACTTGCAGTTAAAGCTGGGGACCCCACTATACTTAAGCAGGGTACCCCTGATAATCTTAAGGGAGTTGCTGAATATAATGCAGAGGACAAATAAGCATGTCTCACTTGAACCATGAGAACCGTGATCTTACTAAAAATCCGTCATGGTCTTAGCGCTCCTTGTCTTTTTTTATTATTATTATTTTAAAGATTTTTATTTATTTATTTGACAGAGAGAGACACAGCGAGAGAGGGAACACAAGTAGGGGGAGTGGGAGAGGGAGAAGTAGGTTTCCTGCTGAGCAGGGAGCCCGATGTGGGGCTCGATCCCAGGACCCTGGGACCATGACCTGAGCCAAAGGCAGATGCTTAACGACTGAGCCAGGTGCCCCTTTATTTTTTTTTTATTTTAAAGATTTTATTTATTTATTTGAGAGAGAGAATGCACAGAGGGAGAGGGAGAAGCAGACTCCCTGCTGAGCAGAGAGCCCCATGCAGGGCTTGACCCCATGAACTTGAGATCATGACCTGAACCGAAGACAGACACTTAACCAAGACACCCAGGCACCCCACACCCATTTTCTTTAAATATCCCATACTGAACAGGGAAAGGCTGAACCCAGTGTGTCATAAATTTCTCCCTCTCCTCCCCTCTCATGCTCTCTGTCGCTATCTCTGTCTCTCTCACAAATAAATAAAATCTTTTTAAAAACCTTTAACAAATTTTCACATTTTGTTTTTGGCACTTCCAAATTATACTGACAAAATGGGACCCCACCGACCTTTTACTGCACCACCCCCAGTTAAATTACTTAATCGGACCCAGTGTAATTTAAACATTTGAAGGAATCAGAACCATTGATTGAAAACCCCCTTTTTTAAAATGAAGAAGTGGTTATTCCCTCTGGTTCTCCTTTTAACAGCCATATTTGTCCTATTCTTTAAATCTGGAAAGAATGAGTGACACCTCAGTGGATTCCTGCAACCTTGGGGCTGTGGCTGCACCCCATAAATCCCTATTCCCCGCCCCCACCATTATGGAAATTCCTGACTCCATCCATTCAGCAACAGATAAATATCCTGCCGTCACAGATTTGACCAAGTCGGTTTTGTTCAGTGCCTGCTTCAGCAGCCTGTCAGGTGCAGCTGGCCTTTACCTCTCAGGTGATAGGATCCACCTTCACCTGGTCCCTGCAGGGGGTCTCCACACCGCAGCCGGTGCACACAGCCTCCGCAGGTGGGGTCTGAACTGCGTCCACCTTGCTCCAGCAGCGCAGGTATGACATCACACCAGTGACATCCTCCGCTGAGGATATTTGGGACATAAAAATTTTGATGAAAAGAATGCAGGCGGCAGGAGCGGACGCAGGCGCAGGCGGCGGGGCGGGAGGTGTGGACAACGGCTGGGACGGCCATGACTGCCACGGTGGCCGCGGTGGCCCCGGCTTTCCCGGCGGCGGGGGGGCGGCCTGCCGCCGGCAGGGCCCAGCCTATCTCTCGCCCACAGCACGTCCCGGGGCCAGGCGGAGATGCTGCTTCCAAGATTCCAAGGCCGGAAAGCCGAATACACGTATTTGCCCTCTGCGTGCCTTTCCCGTCCGACTTGGAGGCGGAGATCGCCTGTGGGTCCCTGGCCCCAGATGCCGAACCCCACAGAGGGGCTGTTGAGAAGCAGCTCACAGTGAGTGGCAGCGTCGTGGCCGTCCGCTGGAGAGCTAAAGATCCTCGCCTCCTCCGAATTTCCATCATCACCTTCCTTGATCAGCTTTCCCTGGTGATGCAGACCATGCGGCGCTTTGGGCCCCCCGTTTCCCGCTAAGCCTGGGCTGGGGAGAGGGGGCTAAGGCCTAACCTCTTGTCCCTTCCCAAGGCACTGCGTCCTTCCCTGGGGCAGTCATCCCTGTAGTAGTAGCTGCAACGGTGTTAGGGGGGCCTGATCCTCTGCCGCTGCTGGCCCTAGGGCACTCAGGGTCCATTTGTTTTGTTTGATGCTTAAATGTTTGTTACTGCAGAAAATAAAACTGAGCTTTGCTTTTAAAAAATTTTTTTTTTTTTTATAAAAAGAGCTCATAAAGGGGCGCCTGGGTGGCTCAGATGGTTGGTCTCCAGGTCCTGGGATCAAGCCCTGCGTCGGGCTCCCAGCTCAAAGGGGAGCCTGCTTCTCCCTCTCCCTCTGCCTCTCCCCCTGCTCATGCTCTCTCTGTCCCTCCCTCTCTCTCAAATGAATAAATAAAAATTAAAAAAAAAAAAAAGCTCGTAAAAAGGGGATAGGCCATTGCCATATATATGCCAGGCCCTGGCGCCTTGTTTAAATTCTTAAAAATTGAGGCACCTGGGTGGCTCTGTTGGTTAAGTGTCTGCCTTCGGCTCAGGTCATGATCTCGGGGTCCTGGGACTGAGCCCTGCATCAGGCTCCCTGCTCAGTGGGAAGTCTGCTTGTCCCTCTCCCTCTGCCTTTGCACCCCCCCCCCGCTTGTGCTCTCTCTCTCAAAGAAAATCTTTTAAAATAAAGTTCTGGGGTGCTTGGGTGGCTCAGTCGTTAAGCTTCTGCCTTCGGCTCAGGTCATGATCCCAGGGTCCTGGAATAAATAAAAATAAAATAAATAAATAAATAAAAATTAAAAATCTTTTA
Organism: Mirounga leonina; assembly: GCF_011800145.1. Lineage (NCBI taxonomy): Eukaryota > Metazoa > Chordata > Mammalia > Carnivora > Phocidae > Mirounga > Mirounga leonina. The sequence continues at coordinate 50,376,417 of NW_023270855.1, read as the reverse complement.
AAAAAACAAAAATTTTTTTAAAGATTTTATTTATTTGACAGAGAGAGACAGCAAAAGAGGGAACACAAGCAGGGGGAGTGGGAGAGGGAGAAGCAGGCTTCCTGCCGAGCAGGGAGCCTGATGTGGGGCTCGATCCCAGGACCCTGGGATCATGACCTGAGCCGAAAGCAGATGCTTAACAACTGAGCCACCCAAGCGCCCCTAAAAAAAATTCTTAAAAATTATTTGGTAATCTGGAGCCTGTTTCCTCCTTGACAAGGTGAAGAAGTAACTCTTGTCCCTCTCAGCAGCCACAACACTGCCTAGATTGTTTTGGTGTTATGGAGGCAACATACTCCTTTCTTAAAGTTTTACTTGAGCCCATCGATGCTGTTACTTGTAAAATGGCCCACTCTGAATAAGAACCCCATTCACCAACAAAACAGGAAGGCTCTGGACTCTGGTCAAATTGCCGCGCAGCAGGCACACCTGTGAGTGCCCTCCAACACTGTTTCACAATAGAGGCTTCAGTGATCTCCTCTCGTGCTTCCTGGGGTTGCCCGTGATGGCCTTAAGTCGTCCACAGGCATCTGATGCAAGAAGTGGCCCTAGAGCCCAAACTGTATGCCATCAGTCAGTCATCTTAGCACTGACCAGCAATGGCCTCAGCTATGTTCATAGACTCTTGGGTGATTGTCTCTGAGATGCTCCTTCATGGTAAAAGAATTCTGGGACTCTCCGGCCTCACAGATATCTCCAGCATATAAATCAAGGTAACATTTATCCCCACATGTACTAAGGTCTCAATGTAAGTCCTTGCCTGGACACTCCGTGTCCACTTCAGAGTTCCAGACACTACTGAGAGTGATGAAGGCATTCATTTCACTTCTCAGGACATAACAGTGGTGAGCTCTCAAGAAGACATTCAGTGGAAATTTCTGCTCTCCCACGTCTCAGGGTTTAGACCTCATAGGGTGCCATAATAGGTTATTGAATAAATTCAAATCAATTGAATGAACAGTGGCCTTTTTCAGTTGTCAGTCATCAGGGATGAATATTAATGCATTTGTCTTCCTCTTTTTTTTCTGATGAACTTCTTTACAGCAGTTTTAGGTTTACAGAAAACTTAATCACAAAGTACAGAGAGGGGGTGCCTGGGTGGCTCAGTCAGTTCAGCGTCTGCCTTCAGCTCAGGTCATGATCCCAGGGTCCTGGGATTGAGCCCCGCATGGGACTCCCTGCTCAGCTGGGACCCTGCTTCTCCCTCTCCCTCTGCCCCTGCCCCCACTCGTGTGCACGGGTATGTGCGCATTCTCTCTCTCTCTCAGGTGAATAAAAAAAAAAACTTAAAAAAAAAAAAATACAGAGATCCCACATAACCCCCCCCCGCTTCATATAGTTTGCCCTATTTTTTATATTTTGCATCACTGTGGTACAGTTGTTATAGTCAATGAGCCAATATTGATGCAATAAAGTCCTTGGTTTACAATAGCCAGACTCTGTGTTATACAGTCTCTGAGCTTTGGCAACATAAAATGATGTGTGTCTATCATTTCTGTATCAGGTAGTATACTTCCACTTCCCTAAACATTCCCTGTCATCCCATCTGTTTTCATTCCTCCTTCCCATCCCCAAATCTCTGGCAACTCTAGCTCGTTTACTCTCTCATAGTTTTGTGCTTTCCAGAACTATGCTTGGAATCATATAGTGTGTAGCCTTGTCATAGTCTCTGCTTTCACTTAGCAATATGATTTTGAGGTTATTCCATGTCTTTTTGGCTTGATACCTCATTTCCTGTTATCACTGAATAATATTTCATCATATGGAGGTTCCAGTGATTTTTTTTTTTTAAAGATTTATTTATTTATTTGAGAGAGCGAGAATGAGAGCGAGTACATGAGAGGGGTTAGGGTCAGAGAGAGAAGCAGACTCCCCGCCGAGCAGGGAGCCCGATTCAGGACTCGATCCAGGGACTCCAGGATCATGACCTGAGCTGAAGGCAGCCGCTCAACCAACTGAGCCACCCAGGCGCCCTGTTTTTCTATTCACCTGTTGGAGGATATCTTGGGTACCTGTAAATCTTGGCAATCATGAATAAAGCTCTTATAAACATTTGTGTGCGGGTTTCTTTATGAAATTTCTTTATGAGTTTGCAGCTCATTTGGGGTAATAGGAAGGATGGTGATTGCTGGATTTAGTTGTTTAAGAAACTGCCCATCTTCCAAGGTCGACATAAATTTTCCATTCCCATCAGCAATGAATGAGGGCTCCTGTTGCCCCACATCTTCACTATTATGTGTTATTTTTTTCTCAATGTCTTGAATTTAGCCATTGTAATAAATGTCTGGCTATATCTCATTCTATTATTTGCAGTCCCTACGTATCTCTTCCATTGGACTGTTCCTAGGTTGTATCTCTTGTCATAAACCAATAATTGTTAAGTCAAGTGCTTTCTTGAGTTCTCAGAGTTGTTTTAACAAATTGTCAAACCTCAGGGGGTTTCAAAGGCATCTGTGGATTTGTAGGCAGCTGGGTGGAAATAGACAAGGCACCCCCTTTATGGCTGGCATCTGAAGTGGGGCAGTTTTGTTGTAGTGAGTGCTCGATCTGTGAAAGATGCTGAGTCTGGATAGTGTTAGTATTGAGCTGAACTACCAGACACATAATGGGTGAGTCAGAGTCGGAGCAGGTGGCGTTAGAGAAACCGCCACGTGCTTTATGTCAGGAAGGGAAAATCCTGTCACTGTCCCAAGTGTTTCTCTGTCCACCTCCTCGGGTCAGTCAGACTCCAAGAAAATCCCAGTCAGTCATGCTCTCGTAAAACAGATTTTGAAAGGACAGGCCTTGTTAAGAACAGAATATTCTGGACATATTTTTAAATGGCTACTTTTTCGGGGCGCCTGGGTGGCTCAGTCGTTAAGTGTCTGCCTTCGGCTCAGGTCATGATCCCGGGGTCCTGGGATCGAGCCCCACATCAGGCTTCCTGCTCGGCAGGAAGCCTGCTTCTCCCTCTCCCACTCCCCCTGCTTGTGTTCCCTCTTTCACTGTGTCTCTTTCTGTCAGATAAATAAATAAATAAATAAAATCTTTAAAAAAATAAATGGCTACTTTTTTGTCTGACTTTGGAGATAATAGTTTCCCTGTGACCTCAATTCTCTCATGGATCTAAGAAGAGTTGTTGATTTTAGTGTGTTGGTTTTTTTCTTTCTTATGAGGACAGGAATACCAGCATCTAAACTCCTTACATGTTTGACCGGAAACCAGGAGTCTCTGAAGTTGTTTGAGGTTTGTCTGTTGACAGCTTTCAGCCTTCATCCCTCCTTTCCTCCCCTTGTGCTCCACCTCTGTACAAGACAGCCTGGCTCGTCACTGCTTTGGCTCTGGCAAGATACTCAGTTCACTGAAGGCCCTGCCCCTGTAGTCTCACCCTAGCCCACCCCCAAATCCCAATAAAAAACCCAACCAGGCTCCTTTCCTTGCTCTCTCAGGGCATTTCTCACCTGTTTGAGAGGCCTGCCCTGCCCTGCCCTCTTGCATTATGGAAGAAACCTTTTCATGCCCTGTTGGCATGTATGTGTTGTCAGTCTGGACATCTGAATCAAATCTTAGGTGGGAGTCCACCGTCCTCTGCAGTTGACTATTAGAGTTACAGAAAAGGTAACCTGGTGTATATATTGCAATGCATTTTACTTAATTATTCTATTGATAAATCCTTCACATCTTTCCGTACCAGTACGTGTCACCCTTTGTTTATAAGAGGTCTGTAACCAATTCTTTCAAAATAAACACTTGTTACCAGTTTTTGCTGCCAAAAATCTGTGAACTAGAATTCAGATTTCTACATTACAGGGCAAAAAGTAAAAAATAAAAATTGCATACTTGTTCAAAGTTGATTCTTTTTTTTTTTTTTTTAAGATTTTATTTATTTATTTGAGAGAGAGAATGAGAGCGAGCACATGAGAGGGGGGAGGGTCAGAGGGAGAAGCAGACTTCCTGCCCAGCAGGGAGCCCGATGCGGGACTCGATCCAGGGACTCCAGGATCATGACCTGAGCCAAAGGCAGTCTCTTAACCAACTGAGCCACCCAGGCGCCCCTTCAAACTTGATTCTTATATTTTTATCATCAAGTGTATTCAGAAAATGATATGCATAATGCTTTTTGAGAAGATTTTTGTGGTAATAACAACATAAACATCTTTGTAATCATCAAGATTTATAAGTGGGCATTGGGCAGTTGTTTGTCTCCTGAGGTCCTGACCTGACTTCTCTCCATCCTGCACCGTATTATATGACCTCTGTCTTAATTCTTTATTCTTCATAACCTTTACTGTCTTTTTTTTTTTTCACTAAATGGTATTCTTTTAGTTTTATCTTTAAATAAATGAATATAGGGGTGCCTGGGTGGCTTAGGTGGTTGGGCATCTGCCTTTGCCTCGGGTCATGGTCCCAGAGTCCTGGGATCGAGACCCACATTGGGCTCCCTGCTTGTCAGGGAGCCTGCTTCTTCCTCTCCCTCTACTGTTCCCCCTGCTTGTACTCTCTTGCTCTGTCTAAATAAATATTAATGAAATTACATTCAAAATGTGTTTTGGTTGGTTCTTTGCAACAGTATGTTTCATAAATGTTTGTATCTTGTAAATGTAGGCCATCCAAGTTACTCATCCATTGCTATGGTTATGGTATTTGGGCTTTTTCAAATTTAATTTTTACTCTCATTAAAAATACAGCTCCTGGGTGCCTGGGTGGCTCAGTCGGTTGGGCATTTGCCTTTGGCTCAGGTCATGATCCTGGGGTCCTGGGATCGAGCCCTGCATCAGGCTCCTTGCTCTGCAGGGAGCCTGCTTCTCCCTCTCCTCCCCACTTGTGCTCAAAATTAAAAAAAATTAAAAAAAAAGTACAGCTCTTTTCATTCTTGTATCAGACTCCAAGTGCAAATACACAATAAATTCTCTGGACATTGGAGAAAAATTGTAGATCATGATCAAGTTCAAATTGACAAGAAATGGCAATGAAGCATACCAGTTAACCTTTCCTCCATTCGTGCATGATTTATGTATTTGTTGACTGGTCATCAACACATGGCATTATTAAATTGACTAATTTTTGTCCTAATCAGTATGAAATGTAATGTGCTTGGTCTTTTTTTTTTCTTATTAGCAGATGGGCTTTTTTTTTTTTTTTAAGATTTATTTATTTTAGAGAGAGATGGCACAAGCTAGAGGGGCAGAGGGAGAGGTAGAGAGAATACCAACCAGACTCTGCACTGAGCGTGGAGCCCTCAGATGGACATTTTTTCATATGTGGTCTTCCATCTTCTGTTAAATATGTTTTGATTAGGGGCACCTGGGTGGCTAGCAGTCGTTAAACGTCTGCTTTCGGTTCAGGTCATGATCCCAGGGTCCTGGGATCCAGCCCCGCATCGGGCTCCCTGCTCCACGGGAAACCTCCCTCTCCCACTCCCCCTGCTTGTGCTCCCTCTCTCTGTCAAATAAATAGTAAAATCTTTAAAAAATACATGTTTTGATTATTTTCTAATTTTTAAACTGTTCAGTCTTACTCTGCACACTATTTTTTAAAGTATTTTTTTTTAAGATTTTATTTATCCATCTGACAGAGAGAGCGTGGGCAGGGGGAGCGGCAGGCAGAGGGAGAAGCATATTCCCTGCTGAGCAAGGAGCCCGATGCGGGGCTTGATCCCAGGACCCTGCGATCATGACCTGAGCCAAAGGCAGATGCTCAACCAACTGAGCCACGCAGGCGCTCCCTAATTCTTTAATATTGCATGTTAATACAGATATTTTCTTCTACCTTGTTTTTTCATGTCCTTAGTTTGATTATGAATTGTTCAGTCTCTTGTTTCAGGTCTTACTCTTTCCCTTATCTGAGAAAATTCTCCCCATTTTTGGATCAATGAAGCATTTATTTATGACTTCTACAAGTGTCCTAGTTTTATCTTCCACATTTAAATCTACAATGAATTGGCTATTTTCCATGGAATAGAAGTGAATACAGTGTATTTTTCCAGTTAGATAACAGTTTGTCTTTGCCACACGTATTAAAAGGGTTTCTGGGGCGCCTGGGTGGCTCAGTTGGTTGAGCGACTGCCTTCGGCTCAGGTCATGATCCTGGAGTCCCTGGATCAAGTCCCGCATCGGGCTCCCTGCTCGGCGGGGAGCCTGCTTCTCCCTCTGACCCTCCCCCATCTCGTGCTCTCTCTCTCTCTGTCTCATTCTCTCTCTCAAATGAATAAATAAAATCTTAAAAAAAAAGGGGGGGGGTTTCTGATGTCTGCCACTGCTCTACGATGCCCAATCTGTCCTTGACCAGCTTTCAGTATTTAATGCTGGCCCAGGGAAGATATTTTCCTTTCCCTTGGTCTGTTTTTCTCTGTGCTAATAGTATGCTGTCTGGAATGCCATAGTTTGAAAATCTTTGATGTATATTAGGCAAGCCACCCGTTTGTCCTTTAGAAGACCTTGACCATTTTTTTGACATTTGTTCCTCATATTAGGTTTGGAGGAATAGTTTTTGTTGACCCCAGAAAAAGTCTGTTTTGGGGATTGATGGGATTTTGTAAAAGTACATTTGGGGAGAGGAAACATCTTGGGAAATTGAGTTATTTCTAAGAACATGTACCATATTTTCACATTTTTTTCATTCTCCTTTGATACGCAATAAAAATTTAATTCTTGGGACGCTTGGGTGGCTCAGTCGGTCAAGCGGCTGACTTTGGCTTGGGCCCTGATCCCAGGGTCCTAGGATCGAGTCCCGCATCAGGCTCCTTGCTTGGCAGGGAGCCTGCTTCTCCCTCTGCCTGCCTCTTCCCCTGCTTGTGCTCTCTGTTTCTCTGTCTCTGACAAATAAATAAAATCTTAAAAAAAAAATTTTTTTTGTAATCTTTTTGGGTGCCTGGGTGGCTCAGTCGGTTAAGCGGCTGCCTTCGGCTCAGGTCATGATCCCAGAGTCCTGGGATCAAGACCCAAACATCAGGCTCCCTGCTCAGTGGGGAGCCTGCTTCTCCCTCTCCCTTTGCCTCCTGATCCCCCTGCTTGTGCTCACTCTCTCTCTCTTTTTCAAATAAATACATAAAACCTTTTAAAATTTAAATCTTTTTCTATTAGAATAATTAAATATCATTCATTAGTCTTGTTTAGTATTTAATTAAATTTGTTGGGCGGTGGGGTGCCTGGCTGGCTCAGTTGGAAGAGAATGCGCCTCTTGATCCCGGGTTGTGAGTTTGAGCCCCACATTGGGTATAGAGATTACTTAAAAATAAATAAATTTTAAAAAAAATGTATAAGTAGTGGCACCTGATGGCTCAGTCGTTAAGTGTCTGCCTTCCGCTGAGGTCATGATCCCAAGGTCCTGGGATCAAGCCCCGCATCGGGCTCCCTGCTCAGCAGGAAGCCTGTTTCTCCCTCTCCCACTCCCCCTGCTTGTGATCCCTCTCTCGCTGTCTCTCTCTCTCTGTCAAATAAATAAATCAAATCTTTAAATATATGTAAATTTGTTCTGGAGGAAACCAGATGCAAGCTTCAAGGAGATGTTATCTCCTATTGTAATCCATAGGATGGGTTCAATTCCCCCAAGCAACAGGTTGTGACAACACATGTAAAATATTGTCTTCCCGGGAAGCTCATTAGAGACTCAATGCCTAGGTCACATAGGCACCCTGTGCTGTGCGTAACGAAAGTTCAGACTCTCAGAAGGAAACTAGAGTTTGGAATATATCATATTCTTTGTATAAACAGTTTAGGCACACTGAGTCACTCATCACATTGGTGGGGCCCCTCCTACATCTTGGCTCCCAGATACCAATGAAGGACAAATACTGTGAGCAGGCATTTGTAAGGATCAGCAGTCTCAAGCCTGCTTAATGTTCACTCTCTTCTGCACACTAGTTAGTGGGACACTGTTACGAGCGAGTGCTGCGGGTCCACTACAGAAAGAGTCATTAGAGCCAACCCAAGGAGCTCATTGGATCTACTGAGAAGTGTGGGTTTCCTATTCTGTTTTCTTAACCAAATGGGCAAATTCTGCCATCCAAATTACTGTGTAGGAGCCTTTCCTCTATCACCTGCGTGTAGACATCAGTGGGTTAATGATCTTTTCAGAAACCAGCATTTGGGAGAATGAATTAGCTGAGGAATATCTGTGCCCAGAGGTTAGGAAGTCGTACTTCTGTGCCCCACGTGAGGGCACAGAAGTGAGAGAAATGGAAGGGCAGCCTCTAGGGCAGCTGGTGGAAAATCACTGCCTCCCGAAATTGGAGAAGGGAGGTTTTTATGTTCTTTTAGAGGAAAACACTGCTGAATCCTTTGTGTGTTTTATAACAATGGGTGCATTCACCATCAAACCATTGTAGCTTTCAAATGAACCTCTTTGCAAATTGCAACTTCTTTCCAGTTCCTGTAGCTCAGCAAGGCCTGAGGTACACTGTTAATGGTTCTGCCAGGAAAAGCTCTTCTAGCATCTTATCATCCTAGTAGATGTGCGTATATATGCTAAAAACTGGTGAGAAGCAGCTCTGAAACTCATTAGTATAGGGATTTTGTGGAGTTGTAAGTTGTGATGCTTTCTTTTTTTATACCTGAGCTGTAATTTCTGAGTAACTTTGGAAATGGGACAAATAGAAAGGAGTAACTGAATCTCTGACAAATATTTTTATAGACAAGTTAAAATTAATGCTCTCTACCAGATATTTTCATTTCATACCAGATGTATCTGACTACTACTAATGGCCTGGAGTACTTCAGGACAATAGGGCTAGCCGGTCCTAGTTATGAATTGGATTCCCATGGGCCCTCTAGCCTTACATGTTTGGCAGTGGAAATAGAAAGAAAAGCTCCCAATGTTTCACTATGTTTTTATTCATTAAAACTTCATGAAGATGTGACCCTGTGCTTCATGTGCTGTGTGATAATGGTGTGTAATAAGGAAGGAGCTGAGGTTTTTTTCTCACAAGGAATTGATGGTCTTAAAATGGAAATGTTTCTTTCCTTTGTGTATCATTTATTTCATTCTCTAATGTGCTTGGGACTCTACCATTAGAGAGCAATGAGACTTGAAGTGAAACTAGTAAAAAAGTAGAAACAATTTTTGTGTGTTCATGATGCTCCTAAATTTATGAGGAAATGATTACATATCGAGAGTGAGAATTCTGATGACCAAGTCATGGAATATTTTGAGATTACAGAATCATGTGAACTTCTTATGAATTGACTATAGATTTCTAGTGCTGTCTCATTCATCCTCCTCTACACATATGTGGGATGTTTTAGGACCCAGTGGCCTTTGAGGATGTGGCTGTAAACTTTACCCTGGAGGAATGGGCTCTGCTGGATCCTTCACAGAAGAAACTCTACAGAGATGTGATGCGGGAAACCTTGAGGAACCTGGCCTCAATAGGTAAGGATGACACCTTACTTTCACCTTGTCAATCAGAAGATGAGTGTTTCTTGCCCATCAGTGTTCTTTGATTTGGAATGGATAAAAGGAATACTTTGGTAAATCAGGCATGGTCAGAACTCATCATGGATTTGTAATAATTCTTCTATAATTTATTGTTTTTTTCTGGGTTTTAATTGTAGAGAAAAAATGGAAAGACCATAACATTGAAGATCAGTACAAAAACCAGGGAAGAAAACTAAGGTGAGTTGCATTCACGATGGAAAGGAGTGTCCCAGGGAATCTTTGTATGTTACAAAAATTTAAAAGCAAACAGTCACAAGACAGCCCAACTTCAAATGTATTTTTTCCTAGAAAATTTTCACTAAAAGCATTTTCTTAAATGTGACAACTCTGCAGTATTTGCAGAATAGTTCATTTGGAAATATTATTCAGAAACTCCATATATGACAATCACTGTTTTCATATAATAGTTAACAGTTGAGCCCTCTTACAGAATATTCATTTTCTTTTTTTTTTTTTTTTTAAAGATTTTATTTATTTATTTGTGAGAGAGAGAATGAGAGACAGCACATGAGAGTGGGGAGGGTCAGAGGGAGAAGCAGACTCCCCACTGAGCAGGGAGCCCGATGCGGGACTCGATCCCGGGACTCCAGGATCATGACCTGAGCCGAAGGCAGTCGCCCAACCAACTGAGCCACCCAGGCGCCCCAGAATATTCATTTTCAAACAATTCAGACAGGACAGAAAAACCTACCCTTTTCCTATTTGTAAATGGTAACAATGTAATTCTAGTATTTACTGATAGATAGGAAATTACAAATCAGTAATACCCTTCTGATTTTTTTTGCAGAAGTCATATGGTAGAGAGGCTCTGTCAAAGTAAAGAAGGTAGTCAATGTGGAGGAAACTTCAGCCCTATTCCAAATCTTAATCTGAACAAGAAAACTCCGACTGAAGTAAAACCATGGGAGTGCAGTGTGTGTGGAAAAGTCTTCATGCGCCATTCGTCCCTTAATAGGCATAAGAGATCTCACACTTCACCTAAACCATACAAGTATCAGGAATATGGAAAAAAGCCTTATAAATGTAAAGAATGTGGAAAAGCTTTCAGCTATCTCCAGCCTTTTCAAAAACATGAAAGAAATCACAGTGTAGAGAAATCTTACAAATGTAAAGAATGTGGGAAATCCTTTAGATATCGCCAGTCTGTTCGAAAACATGAAAGGACTCACACTGGAGAGAAACCCTATCAATGTAAACAATGTGGAAAAGCCTTTAGATATCATCAAACCTTTCAGACACATGAAAGAACTCACACTGGAGAGAAGCCTTATCAGTGTAAGCAATGTGGTAAAGCCCTCAGTTGTCCCAGTTCCTTTCGAAGTCATGAAAGAACTCACACAGGGGAGAAACCCTATGAATGTAAAAAGTGTGGTAAAGCCTTCAGTTGTCCCAGTTCTCTTCGAAAACATGAAAGAACTCACACTGGAGAGAAGCCCTATGACTGTAAGGAATGTGGGAAAGCCTTCATTTCTCTTGGAAGCTTTCAAAGACATATGATAACGCATACTGGAGTTGGACCTTATAAATGTAAGGAATGTGGGAAAGCATTCAGTTGTCCCAGTTCATATCGAATACATGAAAGATCTCACACTGGAGAAAAACCCTATGAATGTAAACAATGTGGTAGAGCCTTTAGTTGTTCTAGTTCCTTTCGAACACATGAAAGGACTCACACTGGAGAGAAACCTTATCAATGTAAAGAATGTGGAAAAGCCTTCCATTGGCTGACCACTTTCCAAGTGCATGTGAGAACTCACACTGGAGAAAAACCCTATATATGTAAGCAATGTGGTAAAGCCCTCAGTTGTCCCACTTCCTTTCGAAGACATGAAAGGACGCACACTGCAGAGAAACCCTATGAATGTAAACAATGTGGGAAAACCTTCAGTTCTCCTCTAGGTTTGCAAATACATGGAAGAACTCACACTGGAGAGAAACCCTATAAATGTGAGGAATGTGGGAAAGCATTTGTTTCTCTCACAAGTTTTCGAAGACACATGATGACCCACACTGGAGATGGACCTTATAAATGTAAGGAATGTGGGAAAGCCTTCAATTGTCCCAGTTCATTTCGAATACATGAAAGGACTCACACAGGAGAGAAACCCTATGAATGTAAAATATGTGGTAAAGCCTTTAGTTGTTCAAGTTATGTTCAAGTACATGAAAGAACTCACACTGGAGAGAAGCCCTATGAATGTAAGGAATGTGGGAAAGCTTTTATTTATCGTACAACCTTTCGAGGACACATGAGAGTGCACACTGGAGAGAAACCCTATAAGTGTAAAGAATGTGGGAAAGCCTTCAGTCGACCCAGTTCATTTAGAAGCCATGAAAGAATTCACACTGGAGAGAAACTCCTTGAATGTAAACATTGTGGGAAAGCCTTCAACTGGCCCACATCCTTACATAAACATGTGATGAGAATGCACAGTAGATAGGTAAATTATAACTGAAAAATACAGGAGAGTTTTCAATCTTAACAAATACGAAGTCATGTAAAAACACCACTGGAGAGAAATGCTATAAATGTAAGTAATAGGGGAAAGTCTGATACAAATTAAATCAAGCATAATACTCCAGAGAATTCACTACATGAAAGAAATGCTTCAAAAGTTAAAAATAATGAATTTCATTCTGAAACTCAGTCTCTGGACTATGGACAACTAACTCCAGTTATTGCTTTTCAGCTGAACATTGAGTTGAGACAATTCTGTAAGCACTGTTTAAGCAATAGTACATAAGCTTAGTAGGTAGTGTTTTTCCTTGAATCAGCTTATAAAATGTTGTCTTTCCATTTTGAAGTCTGTTGGATCTATGGGTGAGTTAAAGTGTATTTCTAATATATAGAAGGGTTAATTTTTATATAATTTTTTAACTGTTCAGTAAGTGAAGGGGCCATGGAATAATGACATTTTGGTATTTGTTGGGATTTTCCTATTGACCTCGTGTCACAGGTACTGGATATTCCTTATCTGTTATAAATATTCCTCCTTTCATATGAGAAAAGGTTTCTTTTTCTTTCATCAAAAGAGCCTTATTTTCCTGGCTAATAAATAGTTGGCATAAATTTGTAAGTATGCAGAGTTTATCATAGAGTATTATCTCATTAGAATTGCTATTTACATATTTTCCCTTTACTCTTTGTCATTTCTTCTGTGATTTGGATATTACACTTTAAGAGACCTGTGATCAGACAAAAAAAAAAATGTAGAATTGGAGATGGCTCTCCTGGAATGTGTTAGGTCAACATGGGTAATGTTTTGACCTAATTCTCTAGAATCTGTTTTCTTTATAGTTTCATGTTAGAATTCACTAATAGCCTCACTTGCATGAGATTTGAAAGGCAGAAGGGAAGATGGCCTTCGTTTTTGGAGTCACAGTACATGCAGTGATAAGACCAGAGGAGTTTTGCATACATCGTCCAGCCCATTTTGCTGATTCTTTGTCCTGCCAGTCAAAAGTATCTTCCGTACCACCACCAACTACTTGACTTCCATTTTCTCAGAGCTGTGGGTTTCCACAGATTCTCCACAAATTCCACAGCAAAGTTCGATGCCATTTGGATTTTCCTGCAAGCCATCATGTGTCCACCAGGCAACACATTTAGACTATCATGGTTGAGAATGTTCTTTCAAGTGCTGACTTCCCTCTTCTCTGGATTGTATTTGTATAAGGTCTACTACATGTAGTAAGCATCTTGTTCTCCTAAACTCCTAATGACTGTGGGTTCCACATTCTACCAACACGGCTACAGTGATGCAGTCAAAAGGAACCATGTGGTGGTTTGTTTCTCTACTGCATTGTACAGTGACTTCTGTGACCCAGTCCTTTCTTGTGAGAATAAGCACCTTCCTCTTACAGGCAGATTGTGGGTGTTTCTAACTACTCACAACTGAACCTAATTCTTCGGTGCATTTTCAATTCTGTTTGTATGTGATTTACAATTTTTTTTATCAAACCAATGTTACTGTACATGTTTTTTAAGGTGTCTTATTAACTGTTGTATACTAACAAATATTATTTTCTCCATTTCCTGATAGGATATATTAAAACATGCCATTGCAATTGTGGATTTTCAAGTCAACTGGTAATTTTGTCATCATTTTACATTCTGAGTCTATATTATGTGCATACAAGTTAAAGTATTTTTTCAATTTTTTTTATTCTGTAGTTATAATTTTTGTAATTAAACAAATGTCTCATCATTCTTAATTCCAAAAACTTGCATCATGGTTTTGTCAGTGCCTTCTTTCCAAAGACTACCAGAATGACATCTGTAGTCAAAAAGAGAGAGGTAGAATGCATTGTAGTAATTAAAGATGACCACAAACCATAAATAACAATGGATATCGGGCACCTGGCTGGCTCAGTTGTTGGATCATGTGATTCTTGATCTTGGGGTTGTGAGCTTGAGCCCCACATTGAGTGTAGAGACTACTTTTTTTAAAAGATTTATTTTAGAGAGAGAGCACGTATGAGTGGGGAGAGGGGCAGAGGGAGAGACTCTTCAAGCAGACTCCCAGCTGAGTGTGGAGCCAGACCCAGGTTTTGAGCCCATGACCCATAAGATCATGACCTGAGCCAAAACCAAGTGAGATGCTTAACCGAGTCACCCAGGTGCCCCCAAAATAAGTAAAATTTTTTTAAAAAATGGATTGTATCAGTGTGAATTTGCTCAAACGGTCTAGGATTTGGACTTGTGAGACTCCTACAGAAATTAATACATTGAAAAGCAGACATGTAAAAATATTTTTTTTTTTTAAAGATTTTATTTATTTATTTGTGAGAGAGAATGAGAGACGGAGCACGAGAGGGAGGAGGGTCAGAGGGAGAAGCAGACTCCCTGCTGAGCAGGGAGCCCGATGCGGGACTCGATGCCGGGACTCCAGGATCATGACCTGAGCCAAAGGCAGTCGCTTAACCGACTGAGCCACCCAGGTGCCCAAAAAGAATTTTTAAAAAATAAAAAATAGGGGCGCCTGAGTGGCTCAGTCGGTTAAGCGACTGCCTTCAGCTCGGGTTGTGATCCTGGAGTCCCAGGATCAAGTCCTGCATCGGGCTCCCTGCTCAGCTCTGCTTCTCCCTCTGACCTCCCTCTCATGCTCGCTCTCTATCATTCTCTCTCTCAATAAATAAAAATCTTTAAAAATAAATAAATAAAAAATAAAAGAGCATGTATACAGGGGAATGGGGGGGGAAGCACACCCACAGACCGAGGGGAGACCCAAGCCCAGAAAAGGCCCAAGAATACCTTAAGTCTTCATGCTAGGCTGGTAGTGGAAGTCTTTCTGTGCAGGGAGCCATTCTGCAAGGAGTTCAGATGCCCAGGTTTCAACATAAGATCACAAGGCATACAAAGATACTTGAAAACATGGCCCACTCCAAAACAAATTAAATCATAAATCTCCAGAAACCAACCCTAACGAAGCACAGGCTTCAGACTTAGTAGACAAAGATTTAAAATAATACTCTTGGGGCACCTGGGTGGCTCAGTTGGTTAAGCATCCAACTCTTGATTTGGGCTCAGGTCATGATCTCAGGGTTGTGAGATCAAGCCCCATGTCAAGCTCCGTGCTGGGCATGGGATCTGCTTAAGATTCTCTCTCCCTCTGTACCTCCTTCCACTTAAGCGTGTGCACACACACTAAAAAAAAAAAAAAAATTATATATATATAAACATACACATACACATACATATACATACACACACCCACACATATATACACACACACACTCTTAAAGGGTTTAAGAGGAAAATAAAGTCAGGAGAAGAATAGATGAAGAAATTGAGAACATTAAAGATAAATTATTTTTTTTAAGATTTTATTTTACTTATTTATTTGGCAGAGAGAGCAGGAGAGCACAAGCAGTGGGAGCGGCAGAGGGAGAGGGAGAAACAGGCCCCCTGTCGAGCAGGGAGCCCCATGCAGGGCTCGATCTCAGGACCCTGGGATCATGACCTGACCTGAAGGCAGTCACTTAACCAACTGAGCCACCCAGGTGCCCGAGGAATTTTCAAACTAAATTGAAAAAACTCACTCGAGGGATCAAAAGCAGATTTGGAACATGCAGAAGAAACAATCTGTGAACTTGAAAACAGGTCATTTGAAATAAGTCTGAGGAGCAGAGAAAAAAAGAATAAAGGAAAGTAAGCCAAGGAACTTCTGGGATACCATTAAACCGAGCAATATTCACATTATGGGAGTCCCAGAAGGAGAAAAGGGAGAGGAAGGGGCAGAGAATTGATTTGAACCAACAATGGTGGAATATCCTCCTTTCTCTGTCTTCTCGGTTTGCTATTCCCATTATGCATATATTTTTTGTACTTAGTATTCCACGTTTTCCAAGGACTCTTTTCATTTTTCTTCATTCTTATCTGTTCTTTAGATTGCATAATCTCTCTCCATCTGTAACTTCTCGTTGATATTCTTTAATGTGACATCGTTATCATACCCTCCTTTACTTCTTTAAATATGGTTTCCCTTAGTTCTTATAATTATAATGGCTGCCCTGAAGTCTGTGTTAAATCTATCTAGATAATCTCTCAGGCAGTTATCTGCCTTTTTTCTGTTTTTAAGCCGATCATTTCCATTTACTTACATGTATTATACATTTTCAGGTGAAAATTGGACATTCTAGATCGTATACTTTTTTTTTTTTTTTAAAGATTTTATTTATTTATTTGAGACAGAGAGAATGAGAGACAGAGAGCATGAGAGGGAGGAGGGTCAGAGGGAGAAGCAGACTCCCTGCCGAGCAGGGAGCCTGATGCGGGACTCGATCCCGGGACTCCAGGATCATGACCTGAGCCGAAGGCAGTCGCTTAACCAACTGAGCCACCCAGGCGCCCCTAGATCGTATACTTTTCAGGACTGCTTGTTTTATTGGTTTTGTGATTAGCTGACTTTTTGGTGACATCTCTTTTTTCCATTGTGAGCCTCAGATGTTGCTCTCCAGAGGGCACAGCCCTGGGCTTGCTTACAGTCACAATGGGATGACTTGTTTTGACAGGGCTCTCTCATTGACTGTCTCTTTTCTCTCATCACACTGTTATGGCAGACTGGTTGCTTTATTGTTTTTAACAGTACCCTGGGACATAAATTGCTCCAGAGCCTGATCCAGTTTCATTCCTGCCCCTTTGTAGAAGTAGTTTTTGAGGCCAGGGTTTGAGGTTTGTTCTAATCCCAAGTGGGCTTTCCTTATCTTTCCCTGGTTCTCTAGTAAACTAGCTGGCTGGCTTGTTTCATATAGTGATCTCATGAAGCTACTAGCTTCAGCTTCGTGGCTTGCCATCAAAACATCCATTGTCTTCAAGAGCACCCTTAGTCATGAAATTCCACCCATTTGTTTCAAATAAACTTAACCCTTTTGGAGAGAGCTTCGGAGCTATCTGCTCTTAGGAACTGCCTCTTTTAAAGTGACTTTTTTTTTTAAACATTTTATTTATTTATTTGAGAGAGAGAATGAGATAGAGCATGAGAGTGGGGAGGGTCAGAGGGAGAAGCAGACTCCCCGCTGAGCAGGGAGCCCGATGTGGGACTGCATCCCAGGACTCCAGGATCATGACCTGAGCCGACGAAGGTAGTCGCTTAACCAACTGAGCCACCCAGGTGCCCAAAAGTGACTCTTACCATTTATATTTGTTTTGCTGGGGAGGGGGTCCACAGAGCTAGCTCCTCATGCTGCCATTCCAGCATAGTATTTTTTTCTTTTGATACTATGGTGAATGGAATTTTCTTACTTTCAGGTTTGGATTTTTCATTACTAGTCTATAGCAATACAGTTGATTCTTAGATCTTCGATCCTATGACCTTGCTATTCTAAGACTTCTTTTTCCCCTTAGATTCAATAGTTATTTTTACAAACAAGATTGTGTCATCCGCAAACAGAGTTTTGCTTCTTTCTTTCTTTCTTTTTTTTTTTTAAAGATTTTATTTATTTATTCATGAGAGACAGAGAGAGAGAGAGGCAGAGGGAGAAGCAGACTTCCCGCGGAGCAGGGAGCCTGATGCGCGGGACTCGATCCCAGGACTCTGGGATCATGACCTGAGCTGAAGGCAGACGCTCAACCATCTGAGCCACCCCGGCGCCCTGCTTCTTTCTTTCTAATCTTTGTTCCTTCAAGTTTTCTTCCTTGCCTTGCCTCAGCTAGGTGTTCCAGAACAACTCTGAATAGAAGTAATGAGGGGGAATGCATTCAGTCTTACACCTCTAAGTAGGATGTTACCTGTAGGCTTTTCATATGTTTCATCAGATTGAAGTTTCTTTCTAGACAGCATTTGGTGAGAATTAAATCCACTCTTGCCTTCCGGGACAAACTCCACTTTGTCAGTGTATAAACCTTTATATGTCTTGCCATATTTCATTTGCCAATATTTTAAGAGGTTTTATGTTTGTGAAGGTCATTCATCTGATTTTTTGGTTTTTTCCTCTCCTTTTTTCAGTCTACCCAAACCCACTTCTGTTTTGGTGTCCTTTTTTCCCCCTCCAGCTTTATTGAGATATAATTGACAAAATTTAAATATACTTAAAATGTTCATCGTAGTGAGTTGACACAAGTGCACCGTGTGAAAGGGTTCCGTTTTTTTTCTTGTAATATCTTTGTCTAGATTTGATAAAATGATTTATTATGTAGTTGCTCCTCTTTTATTAGTGTGGTGCTGGTATTTCTTCATTAAAGTTTGTTAGAATTCCAACAGTGAGGCTATCTGGTCCGTGGCTCTTCTTTGTGTGAAGGTTTGTTTTTTTTTTTTAAGAGTTCCTTCCCATCAACCAGTAATAAATATATTTTTAAAGATTTTATTTATTTAGGGGCACCTGGGTGGCTCAGTCGTTGGGCGTCTGCCTTCGGCTCAGGTCATGATCCCAGAGTCCTGGGATCGAGTCCCGCGTCGGGCTCCCTGCTCCGCGGGAAGCCTGCTTCTCCCTCTCCCATTCCCCCTGCTTGTGTTCCCTTTCTCGCTGTGTCTCTCTCTGTCAAATAAATAAAATCTTTAAAAAAAAAAAAAGATTTTTTTTTTTTTAATCTTTGGGGGGTGGGTTGGAGAGGGTATACTTGTTTCCTTGTTTTTCTATTTCTGTTATTCGTGTCTTCTTTTTTTCTTGATTAGTGCTGCTTTGATTTTATCAATTTTCTTGTTCTTGTCAGAGAACCAATTGTTTTATTGATTTTCTCTATTGGTATTCTGGTGTTGTGTTTCATTGATTTCTGCTTCTGATGTTTTTCTGCTTCTTAATATTTCCTTTTTTTAATTTTACTTTTTTTTTTTTTAAAGATTTTATTTATTCATAAGAGACAGAGAGAGAGAGAGGCAGAGGGAGAAGCAGGCTTCCCACTGAGCAGGGAGCCCGATGCGGGACTCGATCCCAGGACCCTGGGATCATGACCTGAGCCGAAGGCAGACGCTTAACCATCTCAGCCACCCAGGCGCCCTAATTTTACTTTTGATGTGCTTTTTCTAGTTTACTGAAGTTGAAACTTATTGATTTTTAGATCTTCCTTCCTAATGTATTTAAAATTATAATTTTGACCCCCAAAATTTTGTGTGTGTTCTGTAAATTTTGATATTCTATTTTCATATTCATTTACTTCCAGGTGTTTTTCTCAATTCTTTTTATTATTTAATTTTTAATTCCTTTTTTTGTGGTTTGAATTCTTTGATTTCTCCAAGGATCCAAAGCAATTTTTAAGGTTAAATTCTTTTATTTCCATATAGTTAACATCTTTTCCATTAAAATGACTTGTTTTTTAGTAGAAACTTCTATCTTGGTTTCATCAATGCTACACAGCCAGAGATTACCAGGAACACAGTTATAGTAGAACACAGTTGAGTTATTGACTCATTGTAATGGTGGAGACCATACACCATGAAGAACCATGATGCATCTCAGTAGAGGGTAATAGGAAGGATGGACTTATTCTGTGATTTGGGCTTACATTAGTTGGTTGGCAGGGGGAGGGAGTTCAAGAAATTGGGACATTGATTAATGATATTAGGAAGTAAATGTAATTCTATGAGCGGGTATCTTAATCATTAGATCTAGAAATGGGGATAAAGCCAATGATGAAGAATTAATTGTCAATCATTTGTGCCAGAATAATGAGACACTTGGTAATTTCTGTGGCTTGGACAACTTTGTTGTATAATCCAGTTACAGACAAGATAGTGGCCTCACGTTGGTCTTGTTCCATCACAGAGAATGAACCTGTGTGATTTGGGTTGTCTGTAAGAGAGTTTATGTTCAACATCAAAATAACATAGCCTTGTTTTTTTTTTTTTTTTTGCAATGTTTAGAACATTTTATTAAAGTAAAAAATTGTTGAAATTAAGTGAAATAGAAAAACATAGTAAATATTTACAAAAACATTGAAAACACCACTCAACTCACACACATGTAAAAATGCAGAAATACCTTAAAAAGTTTGTAAGTTGAAAATTATGGAGATTTCTCAAAATGGATAGAACCGCTCACTGCTGAGTATGGATGGCATTGATATAAGATCTTTTTTTTTTTTTTAAGATTTTATTTATTTATTTGACACAGAGAGAGAGAGACAGCAAGGGAGGGAACACAAGCAGGGGGAGTGGGAGAGGGAGAAGCAGGCTTCTCGCCGAGCAGGGAGCCCGACGCGGGACTCCATCCCAGGAATCATGACCTGAGCCTAAGGCAGACGTTTAACGACTGAGCCACCCAGGCGCCCTTGATATAAGATCTTTGAGTGAATGTTGTCCCTGACTTTTTTGTAATCCAATCCTCCCTAGAAATTTGTTCTTTGGGAGACTCGAACTTGGAGACAGCCCAAGGGGACAAGTCAAGAACTGAGATAGTCACAACGCGAATTTCCTTCACCTATTGACTGTGTTGAGTTATACAGAGACAGCCAGGCTATTTTTCTTCAGCCTCTGCTAATATTCAAAAGGATATGAAGAATATGAGTAATTTCTCATTGCTTGAGCAAAAATTCAGCACATAAAAGACTGAGTGGGGAGTATTTGTACTAGAACTATAAAGTTCTATCTAATGGGAAATTACCTATAAAACTAAGGTAAAACAGAATTAATCATGCTCTATCTCTTATTTACTGAAAGTATGAAAAGAGGCAGAGTAGACATTTATAACAATTTTAGCTTAATGAGTGGTTAAGAAACTGTGTTTTGCTGAAGTGACCACACAACTATCTCCAGAGCCCAGAACTTAAAATCAGATTCTAAAGACAAAAGAAAAGACACTCCAAACATGGACAAAGCAGAGAAGAAAACAATGCCCACGGTGGTCACTACTTAGACAGTATTATAAAACGGTAATAGAGGGGCGCCTCGGTGGCTCAGTTGGTTGAGCGACTGCCTTCGGCTCAGGTCATGATCCTGGAGTCCCGGGATCGAGTCCCGCATCGGGCTCCCTGCTCAGCGGGGAGTCTGCCTCTCCCTCTGACTCTCCCCCTCTCATGCTCTCTCTATCACTATCTCTCTCAATAAATAAATAAAAATCTTAAAAAAAAAACAAACGGTAATAGATACTTGGGCTCTGTACACTTCACTTTGATGGTTCTGGATTAAAACTACCTTCCCCAAACAAAATTCAGAGGGGAGGAAATTACAGGACTCAGGTAACTCTAAAACCAGTCTTGGGCTCAATAAGACCATTACTTAAAATTATCACATTTTAGAACAGATCATCTTCATCCGATTCTTCGAGGTACGTTACAGGTTTCTTTGCCCGTCCAGATTTGGCCCGAGGAGCCACAGCTGAGTCTAAGTCCAGATGGAAGTCCTCACTCTCCCCCTTGGATTTCTTGTTTGTGACTGTTTCAGAAATCATTTTCTCAAAATTAGAGTCGGAATCATCAGAAGTGGATGGCTTCCTTTTGCGGCGAGTTTTGGTTTTGGGGGGATCCGGCTTTTGAGGTACATCAGAATTCAAGCCTGGATCCTTTTTGGTCTCTTTTGGGTGCAGCCCTTTTTTTGGCGCCTGTACGGGAGGTGGAAGACTGACATTTTGCTGCCGTCTTCTTCACCGCCACCTTCTCTGTAGAAACAGGGTTTAGGATTTCAGTGTCAGCTGAGAAATCAGCAGCAGGAGAACCTGGAGGAAGTGGTACATTCCTTGCATCATCAGCATCAAGGTCCATCACTGACGTGGCCCTTTCTGCAGCTTCAGTTCGTTGGTAGTATGTTTGGGGGAAGCTTTGGTCTTAAGTGGACTAACATCTGATGACGGGACAAAATCCTCATCTTGAGTTTTTTCATCAGAATCTGAGAAATCGTCATCTGAATCCAAATCCACTGTGAATTTGGTTTTTGTTGCTGCCTTCCGTGGCTCGCTCTCTCGTGGAGGGACATCAAAGTTTCTTTCGTTACTGCTCATATCTGATTCTGAGTCAGACCAGGGGTTTCGCTTCTTTCCTTTTTTGATTGGTTTAAATGACAACATAGCCTTGTTAATAACAAGCCAGCAACTAGCAACACCAACGCCTATCTAATCCTATCTGCCCAGCCCCCACCTTGCAGAGCGTGTTATCCGACAGCATTTCCATTGTTTTATGGAAATTACTCAGTACCCATAGATTAATACAGTAAAACTTGAGCGAATTCTACAATAGCTATATTTCCTTTTTATTTATTTTTATTTTTTTTATTTTTAAGATTTTTATTTATTTATTTGACAGAGAGAGACACAGTGAGAGAGGGAACACAAGCAGGGGGAGAGGGGGAGGGAGAAGCAGGCTCCCCGCCGAGCAGGGAGCCCGATGTGGGACTCGATCCAGGGACTCCAGGATCATGACCTGAGCCGAAGGCAGTCACTTAACTGACTGAGCCACCCAGGCGCCCTTTATGTCCTTTTTAAAAAGCAAGTGATTGCAATGAATTTTAGTCACAAAAGCTAGTAAATGATAAAAGATTGAATTCAAACCCATACCATTTGGCTCAGAGATTGTGCTCTTAATGCAGTTCTAATTTGGAAGCATCTCCTCTGTGCCAGGAGTTCTAAATCAGAAGCAGGTAAACTTTCTGCAAAAGAGCCAGATACTAGATATGCTCATCTGAGCAATCTCTGTGATCTCTGTCACAACTACTCAGTTCTGCCATTGTCCTGCTTATAAACAGCCATGAATATTATATGAACATACGCAGTTAAAGTTGATTTACAAATACTGGTGGAGGGCCAGATTTGGCGTGTTGATCCACTGGATGCTGACCCTTGCTATCATCTATAAACTAATTAGTTACACAACAAAAGTAACCAAGGTACTCTAAGCTTTTGGTGTAGAGGCATGAAAAGTGGTCTAAGTGGGGCGCCTGGGTAGCTCAGTCATTAAGCATCTGCCTTCAGCTCAGGTCATGATCCCAGGGTCCTGGGATCGAGTCCCGCATCGGGCTCCCTGCTCAGTGGAAAGCCTGCTTCTCCCTCTCCCTTGCTGCTCTCCCTGCTTGTGCTCTCTCTCACTCTTGCTCTATCTCAAATAAATAAAGTCTTTAAAAATAAAATAAAATTCACATGGAATCTCCAGGTACCACCAATAGCCAAAACAATCTTCAAAAAGAAAAAAGGTGGAGGTCTCACACTCCCCGATTTCAAAACTTAAAGCTCCAGTAATCAAAACATTATGGGCCTGGCAGAAGGACAGACATGTAGAGGAGGAGGACTTAGAGAAATCTGCATGCATATCCAGCGATCAGCGGGTTTGGGGGAAGGTGCTGAGAGTTCAGCCATGGTCTCACGTAGGGCCTGGTATTTGGATGCACCCCAAAAAACAGCAGAGGGAGAGTTAGAAACACTGCAGGCAACCTCCTATAGCCAAGCAGCAGTCCCATGCAGGGTTCTGGGGTACCCTCCCTGAGCTTCCTGCTCTGCCTGGACTGGTCCTCCTTTTCATTGACATTCAGGAAAGGCTTATCTGAACAGTGGGACCCCAAGATGTGGGGCAGCCCGAGGGCTATTCACGGCTATCCCTTTCTGCCCAAGCCAGTCCCAACTTGTGGTAGGGGATTAAGAAAACACAGGGAGCGCTTCCAATGCCTGGAACCTGTTATGGGTTGAATTGTGTCCCCTAAAGTTTATATGTTGAAGTCCTAACCTCCAGTACCTGAGAACGCGATCTTATTTGGGAATAGGGTCATTGCACACATAATTAAGATGAACGAGGTCATCTAGTCTCCTAAACTGTCAGACAAATTTCTGTTTAAGGGGCCCAGTGTGGAATAGTACTGTTAGGGCAGCCTTAGCGAATTACTACTGAGCCCACGCTGGGTTGCACCCCGGCTCTGGGTGCCCTCCAGAGGGTACTTAGAAAACATTTTGTGAGATGATCCAAATGCATGGAAGCCACATGAGACCACAGCTATGCCCAGAGCATCTTCCTAGGCTTCCTTGGCCAGACGTGACCCATGCCCAGGACACTAATGAGATTCAGAAAAATTTCCAGAAAGCCCATCGGACAACCAGGCCTCATGCAGGATAGTGGCTGGGCCCAGTGAACTTTCCCAGGGTATCCTTAGCATGTTCAGGCTGGAGACTTAGAAAATTTGGAACAGGGGTGCCTGGGTGGCTCAGTCGTTAAGCGTCTGCCTTCGGCTCAGGTCGTGATCCCAGGGTCCTGGGGTCGAGCCCCGCATCGGGCTCCCTGCTCTGCGGGAAGCCTGCTTCTCCCTCTCCCACTCCCCCTGCTTGTGTTCCCTCTCTCACTGTGTCTCTCTCTGTCAAATAAATAAATAAAATCTTCAAAAAAAAAAAAAGTTTGGAACATACTGAAGTTGGCCCCCCATGGGACCATGGCTGGCTGGGGTCCCCCTCTTATCCCTCTCCACCCAGCCCAAGCCAGTCCCAGACTCCAAAGAGGAACTAAGAAAACTGGGAGGCACCCTCTGTGACCATGACCTATGGTGGACTGAGGCCTAGCCTTGGGTGCCCTCTGCAAGCCTGCCAGGCTGTCCAGGAATGGGAAATGTCTTTGTGAGCTGAGTCAGATCACCAGGGCTAACATGGGGCCTGGCAACACAGACCGATGCTTCTACCAGTCGGGCTTAACACACTTAGGGGGTGCCTCCAACAAGCAGGCCCTTCAGAGCTCCGCATTCTTGTCCAGGGTGC
Source organism: Mirounga leonina (assembly GCF_011800145.1). Taxonomy (NCBI): domain Eukaryota; kingdom Metazoa; phylum Chordata; class Mammalia; order Carnivora; family Phocidae; genus Mirounga; species Mirounga leonina. Next base: position 50,351,871 of record NW_023270855.1, on the reverse strand, counting down.
CCTCACAGTGCATCTGTAACGGGCCCAAGACAGCGCCTCCCCTCCAGCAAGGGGAATCGGAAACCCTTTCAGGAAGTGCATGAGACAGCCGTGACCTCTCACATCCCTATGGCCAGACCTGGATGTCTTCCTCAGTCATCACTAACTCTAGACAAGCTGATTCTCCACCATTGGTTTAGAAGGCATCTCGTCTCCCCTGGGCAGGATGGAGGACCCGAGCACCCCGAAAACACTTCTACCAACTACTGGGCCCAATCTGGGCTGTGGACAGGATCTGGGCACTCTCCCTTGGCCTCCCTGTCTGGCGGGCTTGTTACCATGGTGAGAGACTTAGAAAAATTTTCAGGAGGTGCATCCAGTGAACCCACACGTGACTGCTCTTCGCCTCGTGTAGGGAGTTGACTTGGGGCCTTCCTTTCCTCTGGAAACATTTTCAGAAGGGATAGGTAGTGACTGGAATCCCACTGAGGACAGCTGCCTGCCAGAAGCAACCTCCTCAAGCCTCCCTCGCAGCCCTCAAAGGATTCAGCCTTCCGAGGGAGACTTAGAAAACTTTTTGGAAGGCCCACACCCCCAGGGCATCCTAGTCACACCTTCCTGACTGGCCAGAGCCAGTGCCCCACCCCTACCTTGGAAACACTTCCAGCAAGTGATAAAAAAAAAAAAAAATTTTTTTTTAAGATTTTATTTATTTATTTGACAGAGGGCAAGTGAGCACAAGCAGGGGAAGTGGCAGAGGGAGAGGGAGAAGCAGGCTCCCTAATGAGCAGGGAGCCAGAGGCTGGGCTCAATCCCAGGACCCCAGGATCATGACCTGAGCCACCCAGGAGGCCCTTCAGCAAGTGATTCAGATTACCAAGTCCCCACTGGAGACGGCCACCAGGTCCAATGAGCCCACCCCTGGATGACTGTTTGGCCTAGGATGGACGCTGCCACCGCAAGGAGACATCCGAAGATTTGGGGAAAGTGTTCAAGAACGGGCCCCACTGGGAGTGCAGTTGGGCACAGAGGCCCTCCCTGGGCCTCCCCGCCCCCTCTTCAGAAGGGGAAATTTCAGGATGCACACCCGCGACCCTGCCCCATGCAGGACTGCAGCCAAGTGAGGGGAATGTTCCCAGGCTTTCCTGGCCATGATCCCGGCCTCTGGAGGGAGAACCTAGAAACCAGGCACCAGGATCCCTTCCGCCCCCCGCCGGACTCTCTACCCCATTACCTGCAACATCTCAAGGGAGTCCCCATGGGCGGAGGGGACCGCCGTGTGTCAGCCCATCCGTGCAGTTCCTGGATGTCGCTCTCCTCTGTATGGCAGTGACAATCTCAGGGGAGCCCATCCGGAGGCAGCGTGTGTCGCAGCCAGGACAACATTGCCGCCAGTCTCCTGGAACTCAGCCTTGCTTTTGATAGTTGGATCCCATTCCAGGTCCGCACAGCCGAGCTCCGGGGACGACATTAAAACAGCCGCCAGGTGGCGCAGTTCAACAAGCGCGACCTAGATGAACCTGGACCCCCAGGTGCCACTTTGCGTGGGTCTCACCCTTGGCCCACAGCGGCCCAGGAGTAGCCTGATGGGCCCAGGGCACCATCCACGGAACTCCCGGGGTGGCCCGGGCTGCTCTCAGCTCCCAGAGTACAATTCAGACATTTTCACTAGGTGCTCCCTGTAACTAGACCCTATCTGAGAGTGGCCCTCCACGGGCCTCCCTGGCCATCTCAGCTCAGTCTCACCCCCGCCCTCCCCGCCCCCCCCCCCGCCCCCAACACAGGAAGGCTGCTGGGCCCAGGACACCCTCCCCGGTGCGGCCTTCCTTGTAGAGGAGTTAGAAACATTCTCCAGTGGCATATGTGATGAATAGGGCCTACATGTGACCGCGGCTGGGCCTGGAACACTCTCCCTGGGCCTCCCTGGATGGCTAGGGCTGCTTGCCTCATCCAGAGGGAGACATAGAACGAAGAGGGGGAGGAGGAGTGCATTCAGCCACTGGGTGGTCCTGACCTCCAGAAAAGGGCATAGAGACTTTTCAGGAAATGCTCCCAACAACCGGGACCCAAGAGTGAAAACACCTGAGGCCACGGCATCCTTCATGGGTTTACTTGTCCAGCGCAGGCCATTCGGTGTCTTCCCTTTGGATGGGGATGTGGATACGTTCTCAGGAGGCACCACCAGGTGGGTCCAATACCAGGGCCCACACAGAAGCACAGCCTGGCCCTGGGCACACCCCGCCCCCCCGAGTCTCTCTAGCTAGACTGTGCTTGTCTCCATCACCAGAGAACAGCTACAGAGGTTCACAGGGGTATATCGAACAATCGGGCACCATGTGGGACTGCAGGAGGACCCAGGGCAACTTTCATGAGTCTCCTTGGCCAGCCAGGACAGTGCCTGCCTCTGGAGGAAGATTTACATGTTTTCAGGAGATCCCATGGACTACCAGGCCAAAGATGTCATCCCTAGGGGGCACTACCTGGCCAGTTTTTTCCCTGCCACCAGAGGAATACTTATAAGCAAATTTGTTGGGCACCTTCTAAGATCGGATCCTACACAGGGCAGCAGATGCCCCTGAGGCACAATCCCGACTACCCTGCCTGGTTTTGCTGCCTTTCCCTTCCAGAGGGAGAGGGGGAAAAAAATTGTATTTATTTGAGAGAGAGCAAGAGAGAGCACAAGCAGGGGAAAGGACAGAGGGAGAAGCAGACTCCCCACTGAGCAGGAAGCCTGACACGGGGCTCCATCCTAAGACGCTGGGATCATTACCCGAGCCGAAGGCAGCCCTTTGACTGAGCCACCCAGGTGCCCTGGAGGGAAACTTTAAAAAGTTTCTGAGAGGTGCATCCAGTGATTAGACTCCATACAGAATGGCAACTCGCCTGAGATTCCCTCCTTGGGCCTCTCTGGTCCATCTCTTTATGGAGAGACTTAGAGAAAATTTCAAGAGGCACATCCAGCACGAAGGCCCCATCTGGGACCTTATTTAGGCCCCTGGTGCCCTCCCCGGAGGTTCTAGTTGCCCAGGCTCATGCCTGCCACCCCAAGAGGGACTTAAAAATTTTTTCTGGAGGTGCATCTGACAATCAGGGGTGCATAGGTCCAAACATGGGCTGCAGGTCAGCCTGGGATGCCCCCCTGACCTCCATGCACCTTTAAGGCACCTGCATAAGGCTGTCCTGACCGGAGGGGAAGTCACTCACTTTCAAGTCTAAACCACCAGTTTCTTCCCAAAGTGTCCTTCCTCCATAACAGACCCCAGAGCACACCAGGCGTGCCAGGCTCTCTGCCTGTCTCCTGGGAGCCCAGCAGCTCTAGCCCACCTGTCCAAGGCCTCACTTTGGAACCTGGCTCCTGTTCCACCCCCTTCACCAGGACCCTAGACTCCTTGCCTTCAGAGCCTGGCTCCCCCAAGGCCAGGTCTGGAAGGCCCCAGGGTACATCTGGTTCTCTGGGCCTATATCCCATGCAGGCCCACTCTTGGTAGCTTCTAGAGACAGCTGTACCACAGCCCGAGTGGACGAAGGAGTGAAGGAGGAGTGGAAGACCATGGTGGATGAAGTGGGGTGTGGACGGTGTAGGCTGCTGTGACCTCCCTGCAAGGCCTCAGGGCAAGAGTCAAATAGTGTTTGCTGACCTTTCTAGGCCATAAATGAAATCCCTCTCCAAAAACAAACAAAAAACAAAGCCCCACTCAGTCACACCTTGGCCCAAGTCTTGGTGGTGGCATTTTAATGGCTTTTGTTGGTGGCAGCAGCAGGAGAACGGGGAGAGTGTGCCTGCCCCCAGCATGTCTAGCCATGCCCTTTCCACTGGGCCACGGCCAGGAAGGTGCGGATTTCCATGGGCTGCAGCGTGATGGCGGCAGGGTCCAGCCGGGAGGGAGAGGGCTGGGCTGTGGGGCCTGGGGAGGTGCAAAGGAGAAGTGAGGGGTGCCAGCTTCCTCTGCCTCACCCCCTCCTCCTGCTCCTTCCCCTCGGCCTCCACACAGCCATATACCCTCAAATCTATCCCCAGGGCCTTATTCCCAGACCCGTTTTAAACTGTCTCCCAGGCCCTGAATACTATCCCCAGATCCCCCAATCTGTCCCCAGTGTTGGGCCATCTCCCTCACACCCTCAAGCCCTAGCTAAAGACCATCATGCCAATCCCAGGAGTGATGCGCACAGCCCTCTCCCCAGAACTAGATACCCAGGGAATCCCATCTCAAACCCTCAAGACCCACTGCTAGTTTGCTTAGACCCACTTAAGACCCTTAACCCCCTAACCTGGATCTGAACACCGCCCTAGACGCTGGAGCTCTATCCCGGTCCTGGCCAACATTCCCACACCTGCCACACAGCCCCCAGCCCCCAACTCCCCGGGCAGGCCCCCACCCGTGGCTGGCGTCCACTTGAGCCTGGAAGCGCTGGCCCGGAGCTGGTTGGCCGCCAGCGTGGTCTCCTGCAGGTAGGTGATGGTGAAGGCGGAGAACAGGTCCTGTAGGCAGTGGATGGGCCGGGCTGAGTGGGGGCAAAGCAGGGTTTCCCCTCTCCCTTGTCTCCTTCCCACTTCTGCCCGCCTCACCCTCAAATCCAAGGTCACCGGGGAGCTCAGGTTGCCAGAGCCCTCCCCTACAGCGAACTGGTGCTCCAAGCGCAGGAGAAGCGTTGTCCTGTCCCAGCGGGCCAGTGTGAGCAGATGCACCGAGGGAGGCAGCTCCCGGCGGAGCCCTGAGAACTGCAGGAAGGGGGTGGGGCCGAGGCGCGGTTAGGGGGCGGGGCTCGGACGCAAGGGGCGTGGCTTCGCCAGGGAGGGCAGAGGCTCAGCTAGAAAGGGTCGGGCTAAGCCAATGAGAGGATGGGACAGACCCAGGGAAGGGCGGTGCCAGGCTGGGGGCGGGCCCGAGCCCGGAAGGGGCAGACCTGATCTGGCCGGAGACCCACTGATGGGGCGGGGCTGAAGCTCAGGGGGCGTGGCTAGGGCGGGGCCGAGCGTGGGGAAGTGGAGGCGAGAGGGTGGGGCCCAGTGAGCCGTGAGCCCGCCGGAGGGGAGAGCTCTGAGGCTGCGCTAAGACCCAGTCGTGGCGGGATGGGACTCAGCAAGCGGGGACTGCCGGGCGACGGGGTTGAGCTGAGGGGGTGGGACTAGCTTATGGCCTCCCCAGGACGAGTTAGGGGCGGGCGGAGTGGGTCCCGCCTAAGGCCAGGAAAACCCTCCGTGGTTCACTGGGGTCTTCTCCACCTGGCGGCTCCACGCCCCTCACCTGCTTGCGCGGGGCGACTCCCGGGTGGTAGGGGGCGCCGCCACCGGGGGCCAGCACCACCTGCGGGGCCAGCAGCTCTTTCTCTGCCTGCAACCGGTGCCTGGTGGCCGCGGTCGGAGCCTTGTCCAGCAGCACGAGGTGGCGCCCTCGCACCCACAGCCCCAACCCCTCCTCCAGCAGCGGCTCCCCTACTCCACGTCCATCGTCTTTCAGAAGCCTTCGGTGCACCTGTGGGGAGTGGCCAGGAGAGGGTGAGGAGTCCCTCTGGCCGATTTCTGGGCCAGAAATTTGGGTAAGGGCTTGTGGAAATTTCAAGAGAAACCAAAGAGTGAGAAGAATGGATGCGGAGAAAGGTCTAGTAGGGGACCGCCAGCAGAAGTGGGGATCCAACCTAGCAAGGGACTAGGACAGAGGGAGGGAAGGATCTAACGGGATAGGGCAAGTCAGGGCCTGGAGGAGATGGGGAGCTAGGTAGGGACTGAACAAAAGCTTGGAGTAAACTTTCCACATAGGAATGGAGGTCTCAGCTTAGTGGGGACTACAGGCAGTGGGGTGCGCCTAGCAGAGAACGGAGCAGAAACAGGCTTTCAAGGCCCAGTAGGGGGCCAGGGTGGGAACAGGCTGAAACAGGGCTCTGGCCACTCACCATGAGCTCCATGGAGCCATCCTTCAGGCTGCTGCCCCCCTGGGAGCGGTCAGTCAGCACAGTCAGCTGCATCTTGCCATCCTGGGCGTTGGGGGGGTGAGGGGAGAGTGAGGGGTCCCATAGCCAGCCAGCTATGGCCCCCAGACAGGTATCACAGGGGATGGTGGAGACCACCAAGGACAACCAAGAGATGCTAGGAATGATGGCGACCCCCACTCTGTGGAGGCGTGCTAAGAAATGGGGAGCAGGATGGAGTTGTTACCCTGATGTAAATGCGGCTGTTGACTGGATAGTAATTGCCTGCCACTGGCTCAGTCTGGTTCAGCTTCCAGGTGGGTCGATAATCCCGCCTGGGGAGGGGGAGGGTTTGGTCAGGCCTGGGGTCCAGCTCCCCTTCCCCGGTCTATCCATTCCTCACTCCCCCTTCATCCCCTCCCTCCCACACTCAGAGGATCAGCAGATGCCCCCATAAGCCTGGGCCCCACACACCACAGACCACTCTTTACTGCCCCCAGTCACCCCACCTCCTCTCCAGGATCTCCCGGCCATTGCTGTCTGTGTAGAACAGTCCTTTTGTCTCCAGCACTGTGTCAAAGCGACTGATGATCTCCTTCCCCCAGCCGTCACTGGACCCGAGGGGATAGCAAGACTGTGAGCTTCACCTATCCCACCCTGCCCTTGCCCCCACCCCCCAAGTCCCAGTGGGTGCTACTCACCCCACAGGTATTGGTCCCACTGTCCACTCCAGCTCCAGGTGCCGCTGTCCTGGGTACAGACGAATCACCTGGGAACACCAGGCTGAGAAGTTCTGGTGCACCTCCTGCACCAAGGGTGTCTGCGGGCACATGGGGGCGGGGGGTAAGTCTAAGCCTGCACCTGCACACCGGCAAGCCCTGCGGATACCCACCCCTGCTATTAACCTCACAGAGGCCTACATCCAGGTCAACTCCACTCATAGCATGGGAACCTCCCCCACACTTCCCATGTCAGATGTTAACACATAATTCTTAAGTGTAGCATATATGCTTGCTGTCCGCCGTTACCCCATCTTCCCTCCTTAGAACAGGATTCTAGCTTGGCAAGTGGCTACCTGGAATAAAGACTATATTGTCCAGTCTTCCCTGAGGCTATCAGGAGCTGTGTAACCATGGTTTGCTCAATGGAAAATGATCAAAGAGGCGTACACAATGTTCCTTGCCTCTTTCCCTCTCCCACTGGCTCAAATGCAAATATGACGGCTGGAGCTTAAGCAGCCATATTGGGCCATGAGGTAGAAGCTGAATGTTGAGGAGGGCAGAACAATGAGACAGAAGAGGCCTGGATGACTCTGAAGTCACTCCATCTGCCCTGTATGGCCCAGCCAGACTTTCTGTTAGATGGAAAGGAACGTCTACCATTAATTTTGGCAACTGTTACTGCAGCAAAATTATATCCTAATGCAGTGACCCATATATGCAGAAGTTCACCTCAAGGAGAATTATGTCGAATATCAATCTTGCCATTACCTGGCCCACTCCTACCCTAAGAGGAAATGTCAATGAGAGACCCCGAGAAACCCCACAAGGGTGAGCCCCTGTTCCCAGCCAGATGCACCCTCAGATATCCATCCTAAGTGAGAATCACCCAAGCCCTATCCAAGTGTGAACTCTCAAATATCCACCTCAGATATAATCCCCTCCTACCACAGATCCTTGGTGAACTCTTCAAGCAGCTACACCTGGTTCTCCCCATTCACGGGCCAAGAGGGAACACCCCACCCCCAGTTTCAAAAGCTAAGTATAATCCTGACACCCACAGCAGATGTGAAAGCCTTCGTACTTGCTCCCACGGAATGACTGTTCCTCAACCAGCCGTGAATATCAGCCCTGTGGGAAGATTCTCAATATTCCCCTCAGGTCTTAGCCCTCTTATCTGATAGAGATATAAACCCGACCCCCCGCCCCTACCCACATATGGCTCACCACCCCCCCAGGCTCCACACCTCCCCCACACCCACTCATCATTCAAGGCCCCAGACCTTCACCACGTGCGTTTGAGCCCAGTGGCTCACGATCAATGGTTCCTGGCGGTTGGGTCTGAAGATGTAGGCACCCGAGACCTGGGCGCTTAGATTGTTGCCTACACTGGCGTTGTACCTGGGGCCGGGGCAGGTGAGAGTCAGGTAAGTGACCCCAGCTCTACTTACACCCCCTCCCTGGCCTGGTGGTCCCCCCCTCACCAGTAGAAGGCTTGGCGAACAGGCAGCAGGAGGTTCTGGTCCAGGTTCTCCAACTCCACCAAGAGTCCCGTGTCAGGGTCAAACCTAGCCTGGAGGTACTGGGTAGAAAAGGGCAGACACAGGTTAATAACCATCATCTCAGCCAAGGGCAGCTTCTTCATCCTTCCTGGGACTCAGGAGAAAGTCCAGGAGCTACCCTCCCCTCCTCCTCCTCTCTCTCTCTCCTCACACCTGACCCTATTAACAAATCCTAACAACTCTACCTTCCACCTCCTCCTCCTCAATCTGACCACTTCTCACCATTTCCATGGCCTTCTAGGACTAGTGCGGCAGACCCCTTCCAGGCTCGCTTCCCCAGTCAGTTCCCCCCCGCCCGCGGCCACCAGAGGGCGCCAGTGACACCCTAAATACCATCCTAGCCAGTCAGCTTGGGCCCAGGGCTGACTCGCGCATTTGACAAAGGAATCATAGTGCCATGGCCCAGGAGACTTTTAGGGGCCAATGGAAATATGTAAATTTTGATTTCTTCTAGAATCAGAAGAAAACTTAAATGTAATAATAATGAATATATTATACTTGTCTTTTACAGCCACCTGCTCATGAAATACAATTTTTAACTTTTTTTTTTCTAATGGAAAAAGGGCCCCACAAAGGCAAAAGTGCTAGGGCCCATTACAGTCTTAATGCAACCTTGCTCCTGACGTGGCTCCTTCGAAGTAAAAGGCAAAGTCTTTCCCTTAGGCCCTCAAGTCTTGCAGAGTCTGACCTGTCACCCAATACCCATCCCTTGAGCCCCAGGGGGTTCCTGGAACACTCAGCACCCTTCTGCCTGAGGGCTCTTGTTTCTGCAGCTCCCTGCCTGCCTGGATCCCTCTTCCCCTACATGGCCACGTGGCTCCCTCCCTCGAATCTCTGCCCTGCCTCATTTAATTTGCAAACCCCTACCACTGTCAGCCCTTATGTATCTGTCCAGTGTCATCCATGATTACACTGGGTCCTCACAGTCCCAGGAACGGATACTGAGGCTCAAAGGGAGGTGGTCACTTACTGGAGGACACATAACGAGGGACTGGTGACTAGACCATGAACCCAAGACCCACTGATCCAGAGTCCATGCAGCTTACCATGACACCTCAAATTTGTCACAGGGGAAGGGAAGGGCATCTGAACGGAGTCTCACCTCATTTTGGATGGCCAAGCCATGGGACCAGGACTTCTGGGATCTGGGCTGGCGGTTGTGGGCATGGGGGCTCCGGCCGGGCACCTGGGTTACTGAGTAGATGCTGAAGCCCAGGGCAGGCACTGAGGCCGAGAAAAGCAGGTCTGAACTGTCTGAGCTAGGAAGTCTCACCACCTTGGGTAATGGAGGAGGGAAATTGAGTCAAGAGGCTATGAGTATAAATACTGAGCTGTACATAAAGGGATGGGTCAAACTCCAGGAGAAGAATGAGCCCCAAATGGGGAGAAGAAATATAGGTGTTGGCCAGGGAGGATGGAGTGTCAAATTCTGAGTTAAAGATCGCAGAGAAGATTCATAAAACGGGGGGGGGGGGGGGGGGGGACAGGGCGCCTGGGTGGCTCAGTCGTTAAATGTCTGCCTTCAGCTCAGGTCATGATCCCAGGGTCCTGGGATCGAGCCCCGCATCGGGCTCCCTACTCGGCAGGAAGCCTGCTTCTCACTCTCCCACTCCCCCTGCTTGTGTTCCTGCTCTATCTCTCTCTCTGTCAAATAAATAAATAAAATCTTTAAAAAAAGGGGGGGGGGACATTTAGGGACATGCAGAGACTGTGGGAGAAGGGGAAGTGAGGGAAGAAATGGGGGAGGAAATCCCTGAAGCAGGGGAATGAGGGAAAGGCAGGTTTGGGGGGAGGAAAAGATTCATAGGTAGAGGCCTTCTAGAACGAGGGAAATAAAGCAAAAAAAAAAAAAGAAAAAAGAAAATTCGGGATGCCTGGATGGATCAGTTGGTAGAGCATGCCACTCAGTCTCGGTGTTGTAAATTGGAGCCCCACACTGGATGTGGAGATTACTTAAAAAAATAAAATCTTTTAAAAAATATTAATCTTTTAAAAAATAAAATATATTTTTAAAGATTTTATTTATTTATTTGACAGAGAGAGACACAGCGAGACAGGGAACACAAGCAGGGGGAGTGGGAGAGGGAGAAGCAAGCTTCTCGCTGAGCAGGGAGCCCGATGCGGGGCTCGATCCCAGGACCCTGGGATCATGACCTGAGCTGAAGGCAGACGCTTAACGACTGAGCCACCCAGGTGCCCCAAAATAAAATATTTTTTATTATTATTTTTTTAAAGGTTTTATTTATTTATTTGACAGAGAGAGACACAGCGAGAGAGGGAACACAAGCAGGGGGAGTGGGAGAGGGAGAAGCAGGCCTCCTGCAGAGCAGGGAGCCCGATGCGGGACTCGATCCCAGGACCCTGGGATCATGACCTGAGCTGAAGGCAGTCGCTTAACCAACTGAGCCACCCAGGCGCCCAATAAAGTATTTTTTTAAAAATTCATGAGGAGACATTAAAAAGGGAGAGATTGTCCGAGAGGCAAGACAGGGGGGTAAAGGGGAGCGCATGTTTCCAAGGGGGTATGATGTTAAGGGGAAGAAAAAGAAAAAGTACTAGGCCCAAGGTATTGATGGAGGGGGAGATATGCATGAGTTACCCGAGAGAGGGAGGTGTCCATGGGAGGAGTTATCCATGGAGGGAGATGTGTCCGTGGGGTGGGGTGAGGTGGGGGGCAGAAATCCCCAGGAGGAGGTGTCCAAGGCAGGAGGTAATCATGGGGGGTGGTACTCATAGGAGAAATATTTGTTGAAAGGGCTTACATCGCTGGGCACAATTGTGCCATTCGGGTCCCTCACGTCGAAAATGTGGTCGCTGACTGGCAGCCGCACCATCCAATCCACTTTCCGCCCCAAGGGGTTATATATGGTCACTTGGAACTGGTGTGGGAGGGCCAGATCGGTCATGGGTCACAGCAGGCCTTCTTGAAACCCACCCACCACATGCGGCAACGTCCTTGGGTGATCCGAGCCCCCATGGGGTGCTTTGGTCTCTTCCACCCCAGCTTCACCGCCCCCCAAGTGATCGCTCCGCAGACCGATCCTCCCAACCAATTTCACACCGGCAGGTACCTCAAGAGCCCTTCAGTCCGAGCCCCGCCTCCCCCGGGCCCCGCCCCCGCTGTCCTCAGTTTCCAGTGCTGTCCCACCCACCTGCTTCCCGGCCCCGCCCCTCCAGCCCGAGCCCGGCTCACGCTCTTGGCTGTCTGGCTGAGCGGACAGACACTGATGTTGAGGTTGCGGCAGTACGTGAAGTCCTCCTTGGAGCCGCTGAGCCGCGCGAGCGCATTGCTCAGGAGAACCTGTGGGAGGGAGCGTAAAAGTCCATGGGTCAGCTCTGGAGGCCCACCCAGGTCTCCTCCGTGTCTCCTCCCGGACCCCGCCCCTTGCCTGTCCCCGCCCACGAGCGCTCCTAGGCCCCGCCCCTCCTGTCTCCGCCTCTCACCCCAGGCCCCGCCCCATGCAGGCCTACCTAGACTCCACCCCACTGCCCTTGGCCACGCCTCTTCCGGTGTCCGCCTATCATTCTACACCCGCCTCTTCCCGGCCCCGCCCCCTCCCTGGCTCCACCCCGCGCACCTCGCAGGGCCCCCAGCCTGCCGCTAGCTGGCGCGCGTAGTCATTGGCCACGTGCTGCCGGGACGTGCCGCTGACCGCGTCGTGATGCTGGAGCACCGCCATCGCCTCGTCTGCAGGCAGACGGTGAACCGGCTGGGGTCTCTGCAGGACTCTCAGTCCAGACCCCAAGGACACGGGAAAGATCACGTGTGGGAGGGCAGGGTCCCGAGGAGTTTTATGAGGGGACTCGATGGGGTGGCCGAGGGTCGGTGTGGCCAGCTTCAGACACACTCCCGTCCCCTCATCGTCTCAACACCTACTGAGGGGTGCACTGTCTCCTGAGCCATAGGGTCCCACGTTGGCTGCCGGACCCGCCAGTGCCTCCAGCTGGTTGCACACCTGGGGAACAGAGGAGGTGTGTTGGGGCCCCGCACCTTTTGGGACCCCTGGGCGCCCCCTTGAGCCCAGTGCCCACTCACCTGCAGAAAGTTGTAGCTGAGGCGCTCATAGCGTTTGAGGGCCGGCCGGCTGGAAAAGTAGCCGGTCCAGAACTTGTGGGGGCCGTCGGCGTAGGGAAAGAAGTCATCCTGTTTTACGGACCTGCAGCGGCAGAGGCATTGAGGGCCGGGTCATGACCCAAAGGGCAGGCCAACCCCCCCAAGCTCCCATGTCCCCCCAAATACCAGGTGAGGTTGGCCTTGTTCAGCTCCCAGAGGTAACAGGCGGGAGTGGAGTAGAGAACATTGACGCGGCTCCCGTTGGCCTGCTGCTGGGGGGAGGTGTCCGTGTGTGAGCCCTCGGGAGCCGGCACCTTCCCAGGGGGTCCCCAGCTGTGCACACACATCCTCACACACATGTGCGCACCTTCATGCATGCGGTGGGTTCGGATTCTTGTAGTACACATTTTGAGTGCAAACCAATGGCCCAGTGTGAGGCTGAATTTTGGCAGCAACTCAACATTACCAGCATGGAAAGAATTTCACGGAGGCGAGAATAAACCTGAAATTTTTACTAAACTTTTTTTTTTAATTCCAATTTTATCATTAAAAATTTTTTGTGGGGGCGCCTGGGTGGCTCAGTTCGTTAAGCGTGGGACTCTTGATTTGGGCTCAGGTCATGATCTCAGGGTCGTGAGATAGGCCCCGCCTAAGGCTCTGTGTTCAGGAGGGAGTCTGCTTGAGATTCTCCCTCTCCCTCTGTTCCTCCCCCGCTCATCTCCCCTCTCTAAATAAAGAAAGAAATAAAATCTTAAAAATTTGTGTGTGTGTGTGGAAAAACTAAGTATGACATTATAGGGCAGGAGTGATCATTTCTCAGGACTGTCAGGTTATTGCTCAATGACACCACTGTTAGAATGAATGGAGGTTCACTTTCAACTGAAGTGGAGGACCAAGAAGGTGACCTCCTCTGTGAAGAAAAAGATGTTTGTGGGCACCTGGGTGGCTCAGATGGTTAAGCGTCTGCCTTCGGCTCAGGTCATGATCCCAGGGTCCTGGGATCGAGTCCCACATCAGGCTCTCTGCTCCTTGGGAGCCTGCTTCTCCCTCTGCCTCTCTCTCTCTCTGTCTCTCATGAATAAATAAATAAAAATCTTTATAAAAAAAAAAGAAAAAAAAGAAAAAGATGTTTGTTCTGCTTGTGTTGTGAACCCAGTGCCCGGTACACAGTAGGTGCTCACTAAACACTTGAGTGCATGAAGGGAAGTAAATGGGACTACACACCTTTATGTGCATCCACATGTCTACCCCTGCATACACAGTCACATACATAGTTACACACACACACACACACACACACAGGATTTGCTCAGTAAACAGTCACTTGCTTCTTCAATATGCTCGATTTCAGACACAATCTAGAAGCAGAGGCCAGCCCCACTCTCCTGGAACCCACAGCCAAGTGGAGGAGAGATACTGAACAGATAGTCCGTTATAATCAGCCTGGCTGTGGCCTCACAGGTATTTGTGGGGACTGTGTGTACACAGAGGAAGGGGCAGGAGCTCCACCTGTGTTTGGTGAAGTCTTCCTGGAGGAGGAAACATTGCAGCTTGCATGTTAAAGGAGAAGCAGGTGTTCAGCCCCAAATAACAGTAATAAGCAACCACCATAATACTGGTTATTTACCTGGCCCTGTTCTACTGATCTGTATAAACGAACTCATTAAACCTTAACAGCCTTATCAGGTGGGAGCCACCATTATGCCCATTTTCTAGATAAGAAAACTAAGGCAGAGTGCTTAAGATTTCTCAGGGTCACAGAGCCACTAAGTGGCAAGCTAGGGATTTGAAGTAAGAGACTCTATTTCCAATAGAATGCAGTGGGCAGAGGAGCGGTCCGGGGCAGGAGGAAACCTATGGCAGCTCAGGACCATGATATTTACAGAAGAAAGTGATCAAGGTGTCCAGGGCTCCTCGGGGTCATGGGGAGCCCTGGGAAATGTCTTTTGGAAGGCCCTTGGTGATGTTCTTGAGGGTGTTTTGGGTGAAACAGTGATGCTGGGAGCAAGTGGAAGCTGAGGACATGGAGACTGCCAGTAGACAGCTCTGAGGATGGAACTGATGGGAAGGACATTTCAGATGTGAGAGGCCCAAGGATGTCTGAGTCCTGATTCCCAGAACCTGTTAGGTTACATGGTAAAGGGAAATTAAGGCTGCAAATGGAGTTCAGGTTGCTGATAAGCTGACCTTAGAATAGATTATCCTAGATGATCTGTAGGGCCCAGTGTCATCACGGGTCTTTAAAAGAGGAAGGTGGGGGCACCTGGGTGGCTCAGTCAGTTAAGAGTCCAACCCTTATTTTGGCTCAGGTCATGATCTCAGCGGTTTGAGATCAAGCCCCGCGTCTGGCTCTACGCTTAGCGTCGAGTCTGCTTGAGATTCTCTCTCTCCCTCTCCCTCTGCCCCTCCCTGCCTTGCACTAGCACACACACTCTCTCTCTCCAAATAAATAATATTTTTTTAAAGATTTTTTTTTATTTATTCATTTATTTGAGAGAGAGAGAGAGAGCACATGAGAGGGGGGAGGGTCAGAGGGAGAAGCAGACTCCCCGCTAAGCAGGGAGCCCAATGCGGGACTCGATCCCGGGACTCCAGGATCATGACCTGAGCCGAAGGCAGTCGCTTAACCAACTGAGCCACCCAGGCGCCCCAAATAAATAATTTTTTTAAAAAAGTAGAAGAGGAAAGAGCGAGTGAGAGTAAGAAAGAGATGTGATGAGAGACGCAGGGGCAGAGAGCGGCTGCGTGGCTGGCTTGCAAGATGGGGGGCCATGAGTCAAGGAATGCAGGAGGCCTCTAGAAGTTGGACACTTTCCCCAAGAGCTTCCAAAAGGAACCCAGCCCTGCTGACATCTTGATTTTTAACCCAAACCCAATTTTTAACCCAACGCAAGTCGGAATTGTGTCCGACTTCTGGCCTACAAAACTGTAAGATGATATATTTCTGTTGTTTTCAGCCGCTATATTTGTTGGTCATTTGTTACAGTAGCAATAAAAAACTAAGAGAGCACCCACTGCGATGCATATGACCCAAGGGCCAGGGATCCAAGCACATTCATGCACACGAGTTGGCACACTTACCTGAGCATTGACCAGCTCGATGAGCCGGTCAAGGTTCTTGAACCACATGTTGGCATTCTCATACTGGAAGTCTGAGCCCATGGTCATTATGGTGTGGTTGGTGCGGTAGTTCTGGCCCTGCAGGTGGAATGGAGAATTCCTCAGGCCAGGGTGTCCTGGGCCATCCCTGCGTACAGCTGTGTCGTGGTATATATGTGGTCAAGAGTGCAGGTGCTGGGGCGCCTGGGTGGCTCAGTCGTTAAGCGTCTGCCTTCGGCCCAGGTCATGATCTCAGGGTCCTACGGGGAGTCTGCTTCTCCCTCTCCCTCTGCCCCTCCACCCCTGCTTGTGTGCACTCACTCTCTCTCCCTCTCAAATAAATAAATAAAATCTTTAAAAATAATAAATCAATCTTTAAAAAACAAGTGTGGGTGCACGTAGAGGAGTGGAGGGGGCAGTGGAAGTGGGTCCTGTGGGAGCGTAGGGACGCATGTAAAAATAGCCTCACACTGTTGAGTACTCGTGGGCCCAGATGAGGGCACTGAGGCACTGCACCATGCTGTCTCATGCCTTTGGTGAGCGTTTGGGGCAGCAAAGGTTGTCTGCAGTCTTCTAATCACAAATGAACACAAATCTGGGAGGGGAGCCTGGCGATGGTGAATGGAATGCTACCTTCCTCCGAGGGTGATGAGGAGGTGTTAGGGAATGCCCGTGCCATGGAGAGGGCCCAGTGCATTATGAACACGAGTCTCACGGGCTCTGCACAGTAGGGTTACCTGGGCAGTGGCCAACTGCAGGAAGTAATCGACCAACTCCTTGGCATTGTACTCGGGGCTGCGTGGATCCTCCACAAAGGGCTTGTCAGCACACAGCGTGTCCCAGCACAGTTTCTCCGGTGGGTTGTAAATATTGGGGAGCACACCTGCATGCCACACCAGGCTCAGCGACCCCCCCTGCCCGGGGGTCAAAGCCTGCCACACCCCACCAGGAGGGACCTCAGAATTTGCAGGCCCCAGGGCAAAGTGCAAGTGCTGGGTCCTTGTTTGTAAATTATTAAGAGTTTCAGGACAACAGAGTATAAAAGCAAACCCAAGGCCCTCTGAGCATGGTCCCAGGTCCCATGCCCCTGGGGCCAGCCCTGACCCCAGCCCACACGCCCTTACTGGTAAAGAGGTCGGCTACTGGGGGCTCCAGGCTGGCGCTAGCCCGCCAAACCTGCTCCATCTCTTGCTTCTTCTTCCGCACCCCCTTATCTTGATAATCCAGACGCCCGAAGAAGAAGCCATCAAAGCCCATCTGGAGGTGGGGAGGCATGAGGACCGGGATCAGGGGGCAGGAGCAGTGGGTGCCCAGTCCTCTCCCCACCACCCGCCAGTCCCCTCAGCGTGGGAGGGGCAGTCAGAGCACAGTTAGAAAAAGCAGGTCTGAAACAAGGAAGGGCTCCAGCTCATTTTGAAGCTTGGGGAAGGGTCAGATGACACTGCGGGAGGGCTGGGAGGTGCGGGTGCAATGCTCGATTAGACTTCCACCTTCCCCAGCTTGGAAAGGGGCCTGATTCAAATCCCCCTTAAGCAGCCTGAGAATTTAAGGGATCAGAGAGTGGAAAGGGGACGCCATCATGGCAAAGGTTGTGAAGCCGGTTGAAAAGCTGGGCAGGCCTCCACCTGCCACCTGGCTTTGGAGATGAACCGGGATCATAGCAAATGGGGTGGGGCCAGGGCTACAGTGAGGGGCAGGTGTGGGGCCCGGGAGGAGCCAGCTGGAGCGGGGTCACATCCTGGGCGGAGGCAGAGCAGAAAGGCTGGAGGGTGGGGGGGGGGGGGCAGGCAGTAATGGGATTCATAGCTCACCCAAGAGGCAGGGCCTCAAGGGACCAGAGGACAGGGCCTGGGCCAGGTGAGCTTGCAGGGAAGGGTGGGGCTTGAGTGGCCAAGGGAGGAGTCAGAGCTAGGAGTGAGGTTGGTAGATCACCTGTGCGAACAGCGAGGCCTGCTCCCGAGAGTGACCAAAGGGGTCAATGTGCCAGGCCACACGGGGGCGCCCATCTTTGCCAAATGTGTTTTCCAGAAAGCGCAATCCAAGCGTCATCTGGTCTATGATGGCTCCGTAGTGGGTGGCTGCCTCATCGTTCATCACCCAGCCACCATTGGCAAACTCCAGGCGTCCTGTGCGGGAAGGGCAGTCTGGGTGGATTGTCAGGGCCAGGACTGGGGCCAGGGGTGGCAATGCAGGGGATAAGAAGGCCTGCCTGCAAACCTAGGCCTGGAGGGAGAAGAGGAGTCACTCCCAAGCCAGTGTAGCCAGACATGGAACAGAGGGCCCCTGCATGGCAGGCTTCCCTGAGGATCCCCTGGAGGTGGGGCCCTGTAGGATGCATAGGAGTTCTACAAATAAAGGGAAATTCCAGGCAGGCAGAGCCACATGCACATACAGGCTGCACAGGACATGATAAAATCTCAGAAGCTGGAGGAGGGTCAGAAACAGAGCTGAGCTGGGCTTCCTCTTTTCACTTCCTTCGGGCAGGCTCACCCTGGCGCACCAGGTCCCGCACAACTTCCTGTGTTGCATTTGTCTGCTGGTGCCACCAACGGGAGAAGAAGGCAATCTCCACATAGATGAATCGGCGGGTGGGCTCCATCAGCAGGGAAGAGATGACTGAGTCTAGGATGTACTGTACCCCCGCATGCTGGACGTCATTCTGGACTGTGGGCACAGGGGTCAGGCAGTCAGGGACAAATGAGCCAAGGGGGGCATTCTTAGACACAGGAGCTCAAACTGGACAATGTCCCCCCTCCCAATGTCCAGGACCCAGAAAGGATCTGAAGGGCTCAAAGGGGCAAGGGGGCCCCACGGGGAAGTCTCCATGCTCTACTCACTGCCATAAAAGTACTGATCCACAGTCTTGAGCCAGCCCACATCGTCATGCGTGTGGGCCACCAGGTGCACGTTGAGCATGTCCGGATGCACCAATGGGCATGTCTGCACAGGGACCCCAAATACACACATCCTGTCAGTTACACCGAGGTTAAGAAGCAGGCTGGGGGGGCACCTGGGTGGCTCAGCCGTTAAGTGTCTGCCTTCGGCTCAGGTCATGATCCCAGAGTCCTGGGATGGAGCCCCGCATCGGGCTCCCTGCTCTGCGGGAAGCCTGCTTCTCCCTCTCCCACTCCCTCTGCTTGTGTTCCCTCTCTCGCTGTGTCTCTCTCTGTCAAATAAATAAAATCTTAAAAAAAAAAAAAAAAAAGAAGCAGGCTGGGGTGGGGCTGGGGACACAAGATAAGTTTTGATCTAGAGGTGAGTGACTCAGAGAAATGGGGCCAGGTCCTTCTAGGGAGGACACCCACAGAGTTGGGCATACAAATACAACCCCCACCTGACACAACTCCTCAGGGCAGCTCTCACTCACACCCTGGGTTACCAGTAATAGTAGTAGCAAATGATTATTAGGCGTTTGCAAATAGGAAGCAGCCACCCTGGGGCTTGGGGGGCAGTATCTCATTTTCAGATGAGAGCACTGGGGATCAGAGTGGTTAAGTGACTTGCCCCAAGTCACACAGCCAGGAAGTCAGGGAGCCAGACTGGAACTCCAGGCAGGCTGACTCCAGAGTCCCAACTCTCAAGCAATCCCCCCTCACCCCCCGCCCCCGCTCCCACATACACACATATGTCCAATCACACAGTTAAGTGCATGCAAAGTCCAGGCAAGCCGACCCACAGAAGGAAGGAGGCAGGTACAGAGAGCCCAATTCTCAGGCTCTCACGGCCAGATCTTTCAACGACGCAAAGCATGCCTTCAGGCCACACTGTCATATTAACAACCATTCACTACGCACCCACAGAACAAACCCACCCACACCTCCGGACCCTACTCGGGGCTTCGCTCTAGCTTGTGTACATTTCCGCTCCCGGGCCACGCTCACCTCGTATCCCGCGGCCCGAGCGCCGGGCGCCGCCACCAACAACAAAAAGAGGAAGGAGAGAGGCGGGAGCGGTGGCTGCAGCGCGCGGGAGCTCGTCGTGGGCCCTGACGCGCCCCGGCCGCCACCGCCAGCGCGGACCCCCGAAGGCCGCGCGTCGGCGACCATGGCTCCGCAGCTGCCGCCGCCGCCGCCGCCACGGCCACCGCAGCCGCCACCAGGGACTTCCCGGGCCCGGAGTGGCCGGGCAAACGCCCCGCCCCCAGAACCCGACCTGGCCAATGGTTGCTGGCGGGGGCGGAGCTAGGGTGCTGCCGGGCGTGTCACGGGCCTGAGGCCTCAGCTCTGGCTAGCCCCTGGGGACACTAGGAGTGTATGGAGGCGTTGGGCGTGTCCCACCCTCGGGTGCTGGTTTAACCAGGGGAGCCGTTAGTGTCTCACCGCCTCCGAGTGTCCTCGGAGTGTCCCTTTGTCCCCGTGGACGCAGAGGCTTCAGACTTTCCTCCGGGTGTAGTTTGCTTAGGAGGTGGGAGCGTGTGCGTGGGATCCTAGGATGTTCCATTGATCTTCAGGGCTAGGGTCTTGGAGGGACCTAGCTTGCTAGGAGCAGGGGTTGATGATGGTCCTGTTCTGTCCTATGAGGATTATGCACAGAGGAACTGCCCTTGGGGTACTGAGGATGGGAGGTATCTAGCCTGATTGGAAGAAATACCCATGGGACTCAGGTGAGGAGTGACAGGTGGGGGAGGACTCAGTCTTTCATGCTTTTCCCAATCCCAATTAGTCCATCCAGCTCACTGATACTACCCGATTTGTCTGATAAGAAAATGAAAACCCGTGGCGCCTGGGTGGCTCAGTCGGTTAATCAGCTGCCTTCAGCTCAGATCATGATCCCAGGGTCCTGGGATTGAGCCCCGCATCAGAGAAACGGGAGCCTGCTTCTCCCTCTCCCTCTGCCTGTTGTTCTGCCTACTTGTGTTCTCTCTCTCTGTGTCAAATAAATAAAATCTTCAAAAAAAAAAAAAAAAGAAAATGAAAATGAAAACCTACATTCCTCAGGTCAGCAGAACCCATCTGCTGAGTTGCCAGAAGACAGGGATCACTGTCCTGCCTCTGGCAACTGACTTAAGTCACAAGGCTTGTGAAATAAGCAAGTGAACGACCAGAAGGCTCCAGGCTAAAGCCCCAACAAAGGCCTGAGTGGAGGATCTGGAGCCCTTCCCCCAACAGGAAGAGCACCGGCAATGCCCAGGAGAGAGGTCCCAAAGAACAGCCAGAATGCAAAACTTTATTAATAATTAACTGGTTTCAACAAAAAAAACGAGTGGATACACGTAGAAACATGGACAGCATCTCCCCCAGCAGCAGGCAGGGTGGGGAAGGCAGGCAGGAGGGGTAGGCCTAGGGTATTCCCCTCTGCCCAGCAGAAGTGGAATCCCAGGTAAAGGGTCAGGTTCCCTCCATCCAGCTGTGAGTCCTGAGACTACCTCATTCAGGGAAGCCCAGGACACCAGCTGAGGGCAGAGGCTGAACAGCCAGGGGCCAGGCCTGGGGGAAGGTGTACAGAGTAGTCCTAGGCTGACTTCACCAGGGGGGCGTCATGGGCTGAGGGTTCTGCAGATATGACATCACCACGGCAGAGATGGACAGCCTGAGACAGGAGAGAAGTGTCAGGCCAGGATGGGTAGGCTTGGGTCCCCCTCTCCCACTTAGGAGTCCTCCTTCTCTAGGCCTAGACTCACATGAAGCTACTCATCATCTGTTTAGTGTCCTCAGAGCTCCGGGAGTTGGCAAAGCTGATGAAGGAGCAGTAGACAGCCACCCAAGCACACCACTTCAGCTGGGGAAAGGCAGGTGGATGGGGGTATTCGGTCAGTGACAGGCACACCAATGAACCCCCCATAGGGGCATTCCCAGGCACGGGTTCCAACCCACTGATTCCACCCGACGCAGCTTGGACCTTATCCCCAAGAATCCCTCAGTCCCATTCCAGGTACCCAGTTTCTCGTCCTACTCTCTTGGCCTGCGTCTCTGTCCGCACCACATACTCTCAGGCCTAAGAAGACTGGCCTTTGACATAGCTCGTGATGCTAAGAACCCCATCCTTTCTCCACGAGTCCCCTCCAAATTACTTTAAAACCTGGCCCCACCTTCAGACCGACCTCCCATGTACTCACCCTGACCCCTGGCCTCCCTCCTGGCTCTGGCTTTCTCCGCCCGGCAACACCGCAGCCCCGCCCCCGGCCAGGCCCACGCCCCGCCCCCTCAGCGTCAGCCCCGCTTCATTCCGAATCGGCTCCCCCCACCGGCTTCGCTATCAGGCGGAGCTACGCCAAAGGAAACTCAGCGCCGCCCACCTTGAGCATGAGGCCGCACATGCTGAAGATCATGCCGAGGAGGTTCATGTAGTCCGGCGTCGGGTCGTCCAAGGCCGGGTTACACTCGCTCGGCGGGGGCTTGTACCTGCGACAGGCTCAAGGGTCAGAGGCACTCAAAGTCCCGCCCCCCGAAATGGACAAGGGCTTCCCTGGGCCTCGCCCCACAACCCGAGCCCTGTCCCCGTGACGTTGGGGTCCTCACCTCAGCACTTTGTTCGGCCTTCGTGGGTCCGACATATTGTTAGTGGACATGGCAGGTCGGAGGTCGCGCCTCTTCCGCTACGGGAGTTGCAGCTTCCGGCGCGGAAACGGAGGGTGGCTTTTAGAGTAGCACCCACAGGCTTCGAACTTCCGTTCCCAGCGGCGGGGGCTAGGACTCCTCCCAGCCAAGGGACAGAGAATTAGAAGAGACCAAAAATGTTCCTTGAAAATAAGAAGTGGGGAAAGAAACCTAGAAGCTGGAATCAGGTTTCAATATTCCCCGCACTGTCCCGAAAAAAGCCGCACATTTGAACCGGAAGTGAGTAATAGGAAGTAGACTACGGAAGACAATACGGTTACATCCAAGCGTGGGTTCCGAGGGTTCGGAATCCTCTGTGCAAACCGGTGTCAGGCGGCAAGGAAGGGGTCCCGAAGCAAATGGCTTTCCCTGAGCCGAAACCACGGGGCCCGGAGCTGCCGCAAAAACGGGTGAAGACGCTGGACTGCGGGCAGGGGGCAGTGCGAGCTGTACGATTTAATGGTGAGCTCCCTCTTCATTCCGGGTCCTCCTATCTTCTGAGGTCCGAAGCCCTATAACCCCTTCCTGGTGTTCCCCAGTGGATGGCAATTACTGTTTGACGTGCGGCAGCGACAAGACCCTGAAGCTGTGGAATCCGTTGCGAGGGACGCTACTGCGGACGTACAGTGGCCACGGCTACGAGGTGCTGGACGCGGCCGGGTGAGCCGGGGGCCAGGCCGAGATACAGGTGCAGAGATTGGGATCTGAGGTCAGCACTGATCTTCCCTCCTCTGCCCTCCAGCTCCTTTGACAACAGCAGTCTGTGTTCCGGCGGCGGGGACAAGGCGGTGGTGCTGTGGGATGTGGCATCGGGGCAGGTCGTTCGCAAATTCCGGGGCCACGCGGGGGTGAGTACAAACAAAAAGAGGCCTCATTAGAGCGTGGGTGGAAGAGAGGACCCACATTATCGTGTAGGTGGTGACAGGAAACCCTTCCACCCCTACCCATTACAGAGCAAGGCTCCTTTCCCCATGGCCCAGCATGCAGTTTTCCCAAAACCTTTCACCTCCTCTATCTCTAGCCTTTACTTTTTTTTTTTTTAAGGTTTTATTTATTTATTAGAGAGAGCAGAAGGGGTGGGGCAGAGGGAGAGGGAGAAACAGGCTTCCCGCATAGCAGGGATCCCTATGTGGGGCCCGATCCCAGGACTCTGGGATCATGACCTGAGCTGAAGGCAGACACTTAACCGAATGAGCCACCCAGGCGCCCCTCCTTTGCCCTTGCTTTAACCTGCATCCGGAACCCTGCCTTTATCCCAGTCCTCCAAAGTCCAGCCTCCTCTGAGTGGCAATCCCTGTTTCTCAGAAGGTGAACACGGTCCAGTTTAATGAAGAGGCCACAGTCATCCTGTCTGGTGAGTCTGGAGCCTAGGCAGGGTACTGCCCCTGTGGCCCAAACCCGACCTCACCTTCATGTTGGCCCTTACAGGCTCTATCGATTCCAGCATACGTTGCTGGGACTGCCGATCGCGGAGGCCTGAGCCAGTGCAGAGGCTGGACGAAGCCAGGGATGGCATATCCAGTGTGAAGGTGTCAGACCATGAGATCCTGGCAGGGTGAGTGGAGCCAGGACCTCACCCCTCCCCCGGTGCCACTGGGGATCACCACTGCCTCGCTACTTCGATTAAAATCTACTCTTCTCACCTCAGCTTACAAGGCCCTGCACAGTGCTCTCTGCTGATCTGTTAGGTTTTATTCATTCCAGGTCTCATTTTTCTTACTATGCCAAGATGCTCTCACCTCAGGATCTTTGCAATTGCTCTTTCTCTACCTGGACTCCCTTTCTACTTACTCAAAGTGTTTTTGAGCTCTCTGGCATACCACTTTTTTAGTCAGTGAACATACAGCAGTTAATGAAATAGGGAAAAGTCTCTGCCCACATCAAGTTGATATTCTAGTTGCAAGAGGCAAACAATGAAAATTCCCAAGCAGGGCTGCCCGTTTGTTGCCACAACCCAAAGGAGTGCCATTCCCACTGTGGTGGGGGCGGGGGGGTAAGTTTGGACTGCCCAGCCTGTTGGCTGGTCCCTTCCCACACATCTTCTCCTGGACCACACGTTTATCTCCTTATCCTTCAGGTCCCAGTTTAGAGGCCACCTCCTTGGGGAGGCCTTTCTAGATTACTCTCAGTCAGCAAGTCTCTATGATGGCAGAAAGTGCTCCTGGCTTTGTCGCAGCCGTGTCCCAAGGACTAGGCCAGAGAGGATGCTCAGTGCATATCAGAAACCAATGGAGTAGGTCCTCATTGGCCCTGGGTGTAAGTCTCAAAGCCAGTGCCTTGGAATTCCACTGAAAAATTCATTTCAATGTTTATTTTCCATGGGTAGCCATAAGTGTGAGCATGACAGCGAAGGGTGCACAGGAAGGGCAAGCCCACCTCCCTCCCCACCCCCCCGCCAGGGTCCTGGCAGGGTCAGGGAGAGTACAGGGACTGGAGCCATGGACCTACTGGCCCCAGTTGATGCTTCAGCTGGATCCATCCTCTTGCAGCTCCGTGGACGGCCGGGTGAGGCGCTATGACCTGAGGATGGGGCAACTCTTCTCAGACTATGTGGGCAGTGAGTGTGGCAGGGCTGTGGGGCGGGCAGGGCAGGTGGGGGGCAGCAAAGGGGGCCCCAGCTTCACCCACCTGCGCCCCTCCCCCCCCAGGCCCCATCACTTGTACCTGCTTCAGCCGGGACGGGCAGTGCACCCTGGTGTCCAGCCTGGACTCCACGTTGCGGCTTCTAGACAAGGACACAGGGGAGCTGCTGGGCGAGTGAGTCCTTGGGGTGGTGGGGCCCCTCCCCTACCTCTGCTAGGACCCAAGCCCTCCTGATCCCACCCACCCCCAGGTACTCGGGCCATAAGAACCAGGAGTACAAGCTGGACTGCTGCCTGAGCGAGCGTGACACACACGTGGTCAGCTGCTCCGAGGACGGGAAGGTGTACTTCTGGGACCTGGTGGAGGTGAGCCTCCTCACCCCGACTCCTTACCAGGCTGCCTGCTCTGTCTCAGGCAACTCCCTAGCAACTCCCACACCTGCACAAAGGGATGCTATTAGAGCTGGGGGCTTGGAAGAGTGAGTGAGAAAACAAAGCAGGAAGGGCATTCCTGGCAAAGGGAACAGTGTGTGCTAAGGCTTGGAGGTGTGGCACACTTGGGTCAGGGGACAGAAGGACTGTGGGATGGCAGCAGCAACAGGGCCACAGTAAGCAAGCTCAGCTGACCATAGGGACTGACCCTGGGGGGAGTGGGGCCGACAGCCACATCTGACCCCAGCTGAGATGGGGCAGTAGTTCGGAAACCCTGAGCTACCTCTGAGCATCCCCATGGTTTCTAGTCCCAAACCCTGTGAGCCCTGTCCTGCTGTGTCTCGGCCTGGTGGGGAGGTCAGGCTGGGAACAGACTATTAGTCTGGCCTCATGGGGTCAGGGCTGGGGCTTGACCAGGGAAAGTAATGCCCCTAAGAGGATGGAGGAAACTGGGGGAGACTTGAGGGCCCAGCTCTCTCTGGCAACTAAGAATGCGCCATGTTCCGCCTACTTCTCTAGAGTCTGTCAGACTGAAAGTCACTCTCAAGGGGGCAGTGCGTGGAGGGACATTTTTGAAGTGGGAAGAGCAATCGGGGGCAGGCTTGAGGGACCGAATGTGTTGAGCGGTGACTGTAAGCTGATGCACGAAGTGAGCACAGAGGCTGCCCAGTGGGCCCCTGGAGCCCGGACAGCGGCAGGGTGGAGAAGCCGGGAACGGACGGGACAGGATCGGAGCAACGTGGTGGCTGTGAATGCAGATCCGATGTGGTCTAAAGGCTGGGCCAGGAGCACTTGCCGACAGATAAACGGGGTGGGAAGCGTGAAAGAGGAAGACTTCCAAGATGTTCAGCCTGAGCCACACGTGCTCCAAAGGATGGAGCAACTCAGGGCTTCATTTTGGGGCAGCTGAGGTTTGCAGTGCCTGGGAAGCCATTAGAGGCGGGTGGCTGAAGGTCAGCAGAGAGGGACGCACGGATACCCACTGCCCGCCCCTTCCCTCCACAGGGTGCCCTGGCACTGGCCCTGCCCGTGGGTCCAGGTGTGGTGCAGTCACTGGCCTTCCACCCCACGGAGCCCTGCCTGCTGACCGCTGTGGGGGGCAGTGTCCAGTGCTGGCGGGAGGAGGCTTATGAGGCTGAGGGTGGCACCAGCTGAAGGTGGGGACCCACTGCCGCCAAGGACACGGACACAGACTCAGCAGGATCACAGAGACCATTTATTCTAGACACGAGGCTGATCGAGGAGGGAGGGAGGGGTTGGGTGTGCAAGCTAATAAATAGAGGCGAGGGGGGACTTCCCTGGAACCGGTAGCCACTCAGTCGTCATTCTTCTCAGGCACAAAGGCATCTCTCCTCTGGGCAAAGGTTTCAGCCACAAGCAGGGGGAAGACCAGGGAGGCGTCAGCATAGACCTGCAGACGGGACCTGGGTGAACTACAGGGCCTGTGGCTGCGCTCTGGGAGACTCTGCGCCCCAGCCAGCTGACCAGCCCTCACCTTGACAGGCTGGGCGTCCACCCGGATCTTGCCCCAAGACACCGCTTCGTCCGGCCTGGCGCCAGAGTCCGAGCCATCAAACTCCTGGGCCGTGTTGATGTAGACAGAGTAGTCGGCCCCATTCCGCTGTGGGGAGGGGCAGGGTGAGCTGGTCAGCCAGTCACTGCACATGGGGGTCGGCGCTGGCTGCAGAGGCTGAGGGCTGCGTCCTGCATGCCGGGAGCCCGTAGTGGCCCCTCCACAGGAAGGGCCCCACATCAGTGCGTGAGCAGAGTGCGAGGTTGGGGGTTGGTAGGGTTGATGGGCAGAGCTGCCCCAAACCCACCAACTAGGGAGCAACAACTCTCCCACAGCTACTCAGCAGGGGCTGCCACCACATACAAAGACTCCCACCCTGGTCTGGCCCCATCATTCCTCCCGGACCAGCCATTTGTTCAGAGAGGGCGCCTGTGAGCACGCAAGTGGCCGCCCTGGAAGCCTGGCTCCAGCTGCTGGTCGCCTCCCGCTCCCCTTCACCGGCTTGCTAACTGTCCCTGGACTTCATTCAGGCACCTCAGAGCCTTTGCACTGGCCGTTTCCTCTGCTCACCCGGCTGTCTTTCCCAGAACCTTGTTTCTCTTGCCATCATGTCATCCGTTTTTTCCCACAGCAGTTAACTGCCACGTGACCTGCATGTCACTTGTTCGCTGCCTGTCTCCCTGACTAGAACATCAGTCTAGGAGGACAGGGATCCTGGCCTGTCTAGTCCACAGTTGTCTCCCTGGCACATGGCATAGCCCTAGCGCACATACCACCCTCACTAGGGACCAGGTACTCTGTCCCCACTCACCATGAGGTTGGCGTTGGCAATATGATGCTTGACCAAACCCCCGCCCAGGATGATCATGCCAGTGCTCTTGGCAAAGATGGCCTGTGTGTTGATGAGCCGCACGTCTGGGAGAAGAGTGCTGGGGTCAGGCTACGGACCCAGCCAGCCCTCCTCCCCTGCTCTGTGGCCCCAGCACCTCACCCTCGACGATGTCCAGGACCAGGCCGGGGTTCTTGTAGGAATGGAAGAAGATCATGTCACCCAGGGAGCCGTCAGTGAGCGCTGGGCTCAACACAGGGATGTTGTTCTGGGGGACAGCAAGACAAGAGTGACTGGAGCTCAGAGCCCAGTGGGGGCAGGCTGGTCCCCATCCCAGCGGCATCCCCTCCTCTGCCTGATTCTGGGCAGAGTGCTTACGTTGTCTGGGCCTCAGTTTCCTCAACTGTAAAATGGAGACAGCAACAGCACCGCCCTCACAGATGAAGAAGCATATGTGATGAAACCAGACAGAACACAAAGGATCGTGTAGCTCTCACTACTCTGACCACTGGACCTCCGCACTGGAGGAGCATGGGACCCATGGCACCCCCCCAACTGATCCCAGGTGGTCTAGGAGTAGAGCCAGGATACCAAGGTCACACTCAGCGGCTGTGGAGCCTCAGACAAATTACCTAACCTCTGTGTCGGGTTCCTCACCTAAGAGTGGAAATGATGACTTGGTTCTCCAGGGGGCGATGAAGGTGAAACAAGCTAATATGTGCCAAGGCCTGGTATCCGTGCCCCACCCAGCCCCTCACCTTCTGGGCCCAGTAATACACTGATTCTGGGTTGTTGATCTCCTTGCCCAGGCGGGCAATCATCTTGGAAGGTGTCCACTTCACACCCTAGGAGGAGACATTGGACTTCAGCCTGCAGTGCCTCCCGACTCCTACCACGCTGGCCCCCAGGTCGCTCCTGCCCCACCTCCGTGTTCTGCTCCAGCACCATCTGGTCCAGAATGGGCATCAACCAGTCCTCAAACTTGCAGTAATTGTCATTGGGCACCAGTAAGTTTCCAATCCTGTGAAAATGAGGCACGTGGGCATCAGGCCCCAGGACCCTCCGCCCACCTCCTTTGCCCAGCACCACTCAGGGCCCCCAACCTGTTGATCCCGTTCTCACGCAGCTCCTTCCCCCTGAGACTGAAATCGCCCAGGTACGTGGGTGCCAGGCACTTGATAAAATCTTCCTCCACACCGCCAGCTGTGGTCACTAAGACGTCCACCTGCGGCCACAAGTCAGTGAGGTTAGCCCAGGAAGAAGGGCCCTGCCCTCATCCCAGGTAGGGCTCCTAACTCCCAACACTAACCCAGTGACCCTTGGAGAAAGCTCTACTGCAAAACAAAAGTAGATCGTGTCCCTCTGCTTAAAATGACCCTGTCTAGGGGGGTGGGGGGATGGGTTAGCCTGGTGATCAGTATTAAAGAGGGCACGTTCTGCATGGAGCACTGGGTGTTATGCACAGACAATGAATCATGGAACACTACATCTAAAACTAATGATGTAATGTGTGGTGATTAACATAACAATAAAAAATTAAAAAAAAAACCTGACCCTGTCTCCCTGTGTCATTTAAATGACCAATAATTTTATTGCCCCCATAAGACCTAGAGAGGCCAAGACCACAACCGCACCAGGTCCCCACCATGTTGTGCTGCACGAGGTAACGGATGGTCTCACGGATGCCTGAACTGATGAGATTGGATGTGTAGCCCAGAAAGATGGTGCAGCCAGTAAGTGGGCGGTGGCTCTTGGTCAGGTCTGCATGGTGGTCTTCATCCTGCGACAGCGGTTCTAGTTTCTTCTCTATCTAGGTGTTAAGGGCAGGGTCAAGTTACCCTCTGGCCCCCAAGCCCTAGCCCCTACCACTTCTACCTGGAATACATGGGGCCAGGGAACGAACGCCCCCTGTGCAGGCTCTGACCCCCAACCACAGCCCAAATCTCAGGGCACACGCTCAGGTTTTACCCCCTTTCAAGGAATCGCAGAGCACGACCTTTGTAGGCCCGGTCCCCTTCTCCATCCGAGCCTGACTTAGGTTCCTCAACCGCACCGTTCAGAACACTTTCACTCGTTACCTACGACCCGCCTCCTATCTAGAATCAGTCCCAACTTCATCCTGATTGTAGGATGTTTCGGGGATGAGGGGACGACGTCCTCTCCCCAGCACAGAAACTGCCGCCCAGAATGGGCCCGGCCTCTCTCCACCTATTGGACCGCCCAACACAGGACGCTCCTCCTTCACAAGGGAGCCCCGCCCCCTCCAAGTACTGCATTGCCGCTACTCTAGGCCACACCCCCTCAATCCAGGAAGTTCCGCCCCGGGCTTCACCATGGCGTTGACTTGCTGCACTGCGCGCCCGAAGTTGGTGGCCTGGAAGCCAGTGGTGCCGAAGGCCTCCAGTAGCGCACGGTAGTCCACGCCGCGGTTGAAGTCGTAGCCTCGGACTTGGGAGCTCTCGGAGGGCAGCGCCGAGCTGTGCTTCAGCACAGCGGCCAGCGCCGCCGCGGGTGCCTTCCCCTCCGGAGGACCCTCCATGTTCCAGCGGCCGCACTCCCAGATCACAGCCGCCCAGGCCAGGCGTCCAGCGGCCTCCAAACGCACTAAGCCTCGGCACGCGCTTCTGTACGACAGTGCAGGAAGTAGGGCTCGGGAAAACCTGCAGGAGGGGACGGGAAGTTGCTTCGTCACATGACCCTCTTTCATTCCCATAATCCAGGGCGCGGCCATGTTTGCGCGCGCGTTCCGTAATACGGAAGCCGCGAGGAGCCGTTATTCCCTGTCTCGTCTTGACAAGCCTGAGATGAATGAAGATTCCTACTTTCACTGCCGCCTGCTGGAGACCCACCGCGTTGCGCGGCGCTTTCCTATTCGTTTCTGTCCCTTTGGGGAAGGAGGAGGATGGCTTCCTAGACGTCGCCCTTGGACAGGATTCGAGTCATCAGGAAATGTCAGATAGTTTCTGCCCCTGAGCGTCTCTCGTCAAATGGTTTAGTGATCGCTGTCCGTACCTCGCAGGTCTCCAGAGCCTCCTCCACATGCTGCGTAACCCTCTGGTCTTCCCCGGGCTGTTGCAGCTGTCACTTCTTCTGGGAAGCCTTCCCTGACCTTCCTCTGGGTAAGGGACCTCCCCTGGGACCCAAGGCTGACCTCTCTTTCCCTCCAGCAAGACTGTGAGACCCTCGAAGGTGGGGTCTGTATCTCATGAGTCCTCCTAGCCCTGCACAGGGTCTGGTCCGGGGGGAATTTTTTAACCAGGTATTCTACCATTTATGGAGTCTATACTGTACGTTGGGCTCTGTGTTTGGCGCTTCAGATTTATCGGTGAAGGAGATGCAGACCCTGCCCTCCTGGAGTCCACAGTTTGGGGAGCTAGAAAGCTAACAACGATAGTGGTAAGTGCTATTGAGGATTCAAAAATGATGATGTGTCTTTGAGGTAGGGGTGGATGGAGGGGGAGGTGGCCTTATTTGCAGGGACAGGTGGTTGGGGAAGGACACCAAGGAGGGGACATTTGAGCCAAGGCCAGAAAGCCAAGAAAGGCCCCATTTGTGAAAATTTGGGGAGGCCATTCCCCACCATTGGGAAAGAGAACTGCCAGTGCAAAGGTCCTGAGGCCAGAGATTAGCCCACTTGATTGGAGGAAGAGAACATCCTTCTTGACATCTTTGACAGTCCCCACTTGGATCTCAAGCTCACCACCTCAGTTCCCACTCCTCCTAATCCTGATCTCCCTGCGGTCTTCCACATCTCATCAAAGAGCCCTCCGCTCAGCAAATAAGCCCTCGGTGCACCTAGTAGGCTCAACACTGGAGAATTGAGCTTGATGTCTCCCTTTTCTCTCACACCCACACCCATCCCTCAGCACCTCTAACAAGTTCTACCCACAAAATAGGTCCCAAATCCAGGTGCCTTTTTTTATTGATAGAATTTGACATATATTAGTTTCAGGTGTACAACATCATGATTGGGTATCTATCCAGGTGCTTCTCTCCATTCTCACAGCCTCCACACTGGGCTACCTTCCCTCCAGTCCCATCTCCCATCTGTGGCCAGAGAGCTCATGAAACAGAAGCCAGATAAATCATTCCTTTTTCAAACTCTCTTACGGTGGCTTCTCCCTAGGAGTAAAATCCTGTCCCACCACTTGCCCTCACTTCCTCCTCTCCGGTTACACCAGCCTCCTCGCTGTCCTAGAACTCACCAAGCTCGTTTCCTGACCAAGGGACAATGCCCCCACTGCTCCCGCTGCCTGAAAGACCCTCTTCTCCAGCTTCTTCTCCTCTGAGTCTCTAAATATTACCTCGTCCAAGAGGCCTGCTCTGACCACCCGATTCCACCCTTACTTTGCTTGTCATTGTCTCTCAAAGCACTTAATACATTTTGTTTGCTGTTGCCTGTCCCTCCCTGATGAGAACGGCCGCTCCATGTGGGCAGGATTGTCTGGTTTCACTGTTGTTTCTGTTACTCTGTGCAGTGATCACATACTGTGATCTCAGCAAATACACTGAATGGATGAATGAACCCACACAAGGGCATCAGGGTGATCCATCAGGAATGAAGGAGGGAAAGAGGTGGATAAATGAATTCAGGGGCTCCTGGCTGGCTCAATCGGTGGTGCTTGTGATTCTTGATCTCGAGGTTGTGAGTTTGAGCCCCACGTTGGGTGTAGAGATTACTTAAAGATAAAATCTGTTAAAAAAAAAAAAAAAGTGAATTCAGAGCAGGTAGAAGGTGCCAGAGCAGACAGTAGTAAGGAAGATGGGTTTATTCTAAGAGGCTGGGAAACCATTGGAGAGTTTTAAGATTTTTTATTTATTTGTCAGAGAGAGAGAGAGCACAAGCAGAGGGGAGCGGTAGGCAGAGGGCTCCCTGCTGAACAAGGAGCCGGATGCAGGACTTGATCCCAGGACCCTGGGGTCATGACCTGAGCCAAAGGCAGACGCTTAACCGACTGAGTCACCCAGGCATCCCAACCATTAGAGAGGCTTTTGTTTTTGTTTTTTTTAAGATTTTATTTATTTGACAGAGAGAGACACAGCAAGAGAGGGAACACAAGCAGGGGGAGTGGGAGAGGGAGAAGCAGGCTTCCCGCCGAGCAGGGAGCCTGATGCGGGGCTCGATCCCAGGACCCTGGGATCATGACCTGAGCTGAAGGCAGACGTTTAACGACTGAGCCACCCAGGTGCCCCCCAACCATTAGAGAGTTTTTAAAAAGGAATGAGAGACTCTGATTTTTTCCCCAATTTTTAAAAAAGCTTTTATTTTTAATCTCTACACCCAACGTGGGGCTCAAACTCACAACCCTGAGATCAAGAGTAGCACGCTCCACTGACTAAAGCAGTCAGGCACCCCACCAATTTTTTATTGTGGTAAAACATATATAAAATTTATTATCATCATTTTAAAGTATACAGTTCTATGGCATTAAGCACATTCGCATTGTTGTACCATCCATCTCTAAAATGTTTTCATCATCCCAAAATGAAACTCTGTCCCCATTAAACATTAATTCCCCGTCCCCCTCCCCCAGCCCCTGCCACCCACCATCTACTTTCTGTCTCTGGATTTGACTCCCCTAGGGACCTCACATAGACGGGATCATACATTATCGGTCATTTTGTGACTGGCTTATTTCATTTAACATACGTCCTCAAGGTTTATCCATGTTGCAGTGTGATTTATTTTTTACCAGACCCCACTGGCTGCCTTGAGGAGAATGGGGGCAGTGGGGAAGGGCAGAGCAGGGAAGATGAGGGCAGAGACGCCTGCGCTGGTCCAGGCCAGCAGAGATGGGAGCAGGACCTGGGACATGCCAACAGACATGGAGAGAAGTGACCAGACTGAGAACCTAATTTGAAGTTGACCTGATGGCTCCTGAGGAAGGATCAGATGTGGTGACACCAGAAAGAGAGGATCGAAGGAGTTGAAGATTTGGGCCAGGGAATTTGAGTGGATGGTGGTGAATTGGGGGGTAGAAGGTCTGGGAGAAGATAATCCCGAGTCCAGCTTTGGCCGAGCTAGGCGAGAGACCCCTGAGATCCCAGGATGACAGACTGAGGAGGCAGGAGGCTCTTCGGGTGGATCTGAAATCAGGGAAGGCTCGGGGACAGGGACAGAGGGAGCCATCAGCATAAGCAAGTGGATGGAGTTATCTGTGGATAAGATCCTGCGTGGTGAGTATAGACAGAGGGGAGAGGCAGGGCTGCCCCTGAGCCAAGGTACACTCTGGACGTGGTCGGGGGCAGAGGCCGGCAAAGGAAGAGTGTTGGGGGCCACTGGCAGAGGATCAAGCAGGTCAGTGAGAAGCCAGGGCCCCTCCGCTCGCCCAGCCAAGGTGACATGTGACACCAGGGCAGCCACTGGGCCCCCTGGGGCAGGGACCCCCTTAGCTGAGGCAGCTGCTGCTGCTGGTGACATTTCACTCCATGAGTGTCCTGGCTTCAAAGTCTCTGCAGGGGTGGGGGAGGGAACGGAGCGGGGCTGGAGAGGCCAGGCTGGCAGGGGAGGGAGCCAGGGCCAGGCTGCTGAGGACTAGCAGTCGGGCATCAGCCGGAGGGAGGCCTCAGCTGAAGTATGTGATCCTGACGGGTCGGGGTCCCGCCACCCCCGTCCCACAGTCCCCAGGGGGGGACACAGGAGGCAGTTAGGGGACTCTCGGGTAGCCGTACGGCTAGGGGTCGGGAATGGAGCCCACTGCCTGTGACCCTGCTCACTTCCCTGCAGATGTCCAGCAAGGGGGCCACCGGCAGCGACATCGGACAGGCCCGCCGGGCCGTGGAGCAACTGCGGATGGAGGCGGGCATCGAGCGCGTGAAGGTGAGGGCCAGGGTGGCACGGGCGTGTCTGGGCGAGGGGGCAGGCGGCCAGCCCTGGCCTGGCTGACCAGGCCGGCCTGCAGGTGTCCAAGGCGGCTGCCGACCTGCTGCAGTTCTGCACGGAGCAGGCCAAGAGCGACCCCTTCCTTGTGGGCATCCCAGCGGCTGCCAACCCCTTCAAGGAGAAGAAGCCCTGCGCCATCCTGTGACCTCCACGGCCCCGACCGCCCAGGAGGCCTCAATAAAAATGAAGTGAAGGATCCTCAGGACGTGGCTTGGTCAGGCTTCAGCGGGGGCAGAGGGGGCCTGCCCCCCGTCCCCCACCGACTCTAGGGTCCTGGCCCCAGCAGCACACACATCCTGCACCCCCGGATGCATGAGCACGCACCTCCCCGCCCCCGTGGGGTAGCCTTAGCAGATCCCCTTGCCCACCGCACAGACACACCCAGGGTCAGAGCCCCAGTCTACGTGCCAACACGCATCACACATGCCTTCCTGTGTCACACACGCGCACACACACAGGCGTGCCATTATACAAACGTGTGCACATCCTCGAGAGCCGCCTCCTTCCTCGCACACAGCCACGTCCAGCAGCACAAAGGTACACACAGGGTTACCGCACGGCACGCACAGCCAGACCCGCCTCCCCAGCGACACACACACACACACGTGGTCGTGAGCGCAGGAAGGCTTGCGCTCGAGCAGGTACACTCACACCTCGACATAAAATGGCATCTCACAGACTCACTCGCCCCGTGCCTCCCAGTCCCAAGCAAGCACAGGCAGGGCCCTCGGGGGACACCAGTACATCAGGTTTATTTCGCCTTTGCTCTCAAGGGAAAGCGGGTATCCAAATCCTAGCAAAAACGGGGCCCCAGGGAGGGGAGCAGTCCCCTGGGTGGGCCTGAACACCACCACTTCCCTGGCGCGGGGCACAGCCCACGGGGCACAGCTCACCATGGCCCGGACTCCTTGTGCCTCAGGGCTTCGGGACAGGGCAGAGGCAGCACCAGCATGCGGGGAAGGTCCCCCGAGAACAGAGGCCACGGCCCAGCCTGTGGGCCGGCAGATCCCCCTCCATGTCGGCGTCTGCCCGCTCAGGCCTGCAGCCTCCAGACCTCCAGCGATAGGCCCCCGGAGGCGGCGACCACCAGGTTGCCCTCCGCGCAGATCTGGGAGGGCAGGGCAGAGGTAGTCAGGGGCGCTCTGGGCAGCTGGGCAGGGTGCGTAGGGCAGGGCCTTACCCCATTCAGCACATTGTTGTGGCTTCGGGTGCAGATGGTCCTCGGCGGATCCGTGGGCACATGCACCTGGTGAGGGGCAACGGGCGAAAGGGCGAAGGTCAAGACGTGCGCCGCCGGCTGGTGGGGCCAGGGTAGGGACGGGGCCTGTCTCGGGGCCTCACCCGGATGGTCTTGTCGGTGGACGTGGTGTACAAGGCCCCCAGCGAGTGTTTGATCCCTGTAATCTGAGACCTGTGGCCCACGTCAAAAGACTGCAGAAAGGAAGGACGGGACACTCAGGTAAGGGCTCGCCCAGGGTCCACCCGCCAGCCACCCAGGGCGTCAGGAGGTAGGGAGGAGGCCCAGGGACGGTGGGGCAGGGGCAAGCTCCCTGGCGGACCCGGACAAGCTGGAAGCGGCCGTTGTGGTTGGCGAAGACATGCAGCAGGCCCTGGTTGTCACCAGCCCAGAGCTGGGGCTCCTGGTAGGACATGCAGAGCAGGTAGGAGTCCAGCTGTGGGAGGGATACGAGACAGAGCAGCTCAGACCAGGCCAAGCCACCGCCCCGGTCCATCTGGGCCCGCAGGGAGGGCCCACCTGCAGCCGCTGCAGGACGCTGTTGGCCCGGCGGTCGAACACCACGAGCGTGTGGTCCTCGCTGCCCGAGATGATGTGCCGGTCGTCCGCCAGCAGCGCCAGCACCGCACTGGAGTGCAGCCGCCGGCTCTTCAGCAGAGCCGGGCCGACTTCGGGAGTGATGCGGGAAGGAGGGAGACATCAGAGCATCCGGGGGGGGCCCCGGCCTACACGAGGATGCCGGCACCTATCCCACTTGGCACCACCCTTGCTCTGCTCTGCGCGCCCCCATCCCGTCCCTCTCCCCGCCTGTCCCAGCTGGGCCTGGGCCATCCAGCGCCCCCAGATCTCGGCCCTCCTGTCCCCCCGTCCCAATCCCATCCGCTCTCAGTACAGCGCAGACCTCAGCAAGTCCCAGCAGAAAAGGCTTCCACCTGCAGGCAGGTCGGAGCCAAGCCGCCCCCTCACGACACCCCCACCCGCCTCTGGCCCCACCTGGGCAAAGGCCCCCTAGCCCTTCAATTAAAATAAGAATGAATAAAGAAAAACAATGGAAAAGGCTTATGTGCTGGGCAGTGTTTTCCTAGGCTTTTTATGTCAACTAACTTTTAATCCACCAAGGTTCTTACTGTCCTCTCCTACTAACCCTATGGCGCTGGAGTTATTAATCCAGATTTCACAGAGGGGGAGACTGACGTTCAAGCTTGACAGCTAGGAAGTGGGGGAGCCAGGGTCCTAGGGGCTGCTCCACCTCCCACAGTATTGAGGCTCAGAGGGCTTCCCATCCTCCCCGACACCCCAGATAGAGGGGGCTGCCTCTGCCCCCAACCCCCATCCCCCCCGAGTTGCCTTCCTTGTCCCAGCACAGCACGGGCCACTTGGAGTGGTCAGCATCTGGTTGTGACTGTCATCCCAGCCAGGCTGTGAGGACAAGGGTCTCCTTCCCCAGCATGACCCCGGAGACCCCAGGCGGCTCTCCTCTCCCCACCTGGTTCCCAGGGCCCCTGGCCCACCTCTGGGGTCGTAGACGGTCACCTTCTTGTCATAGGTGCCAGTCACCAGGATGTCAGGCCGGTAGGACAAGCACAGCACAGCTGCCTTGCCCCTGGGAACACACGGACCCCAAGGCTCGGGCTGTGACTAGGTGGGACCCCGCCCGGCCCCAGCTCCCCGCCCAGGACCCCACACACTTTATCTCGCCGAACTGCTGTCCATCGGCCGCCATGTCCCAGAGCTTCACTGTGCTGTCCCAGGAACCAGAGCACACGCGGTGGTCCAGCGCTGCCAGCGACCACACCCAGCCCTGCAGACCGGACCCAGTGGTCATCCCCATTTCAGAGCTAACAAAATCGAGGGTCGGAGGAGGGAGACGACTGACCCAAGAACCCAGAGCAAGTCCGCTCCAAGTAGAGGTCGGGACTTAGGTCGGTGGGTCTGTCTGACTTCAGAGCCGAGGAGCCAAGGACGTGCACGCCCACACAGAATGATATTCCTAAGTCAAGTCCCTGCCGGAGTCCGCACCCGTGGTGCTTCGAGGCCACCTAACAATGTGACTAGAAGTGGGGCCTCCGCTCCATGACCTGAGCAAATGAAGTGCTCTCCCTCAGTTTCTTCACTGGGAAAATGGGCACAAAAAAACAACCCCCGCCTCAGGAGCCAATAGGCACAAAGCACTGGCTGGTGACTAACTCATTCCTCACCAGACTCTCCGAGGAGAGTGCTGCGTAACTGGTCGGTGCTACAGATGAGGACACTGGAGCACAGAGAAGTTGAGTCCCTTGCCCAAGGTCACACAGCCAGGGAGTAGCAGAGTGGGGATTTGAGCCCGGTGGCCTAGCTCCGAGACCAGGCTCTTGGCCACCTGCCTGGACCACCTCAATGACTGGTGGTGGTGCCCCTGCATGTCCGCCTCTCATGAGCTGACAGCCATGCTCAGAGCTTTGTGATCCCCACGGGCGGCCTCGTAACTGCCCTGCCCTACGCCTCTCAAGGTATACCTGATGTCTCCCAAGTGCCTCCTGTGTATCCCAGCCTAAGCGAAGCTCTACGGCATATTCATCTCATTCATCCTCATCCTAACCGAGCCCTAGACACAAGTTGAAACGGAGGCCCAGAGAAGTCCTACATCTCACCCCAGCATCGCACTAACAATGGCAGGGCAAGATTTAAATCTATGATGTCTGGTGCCGAAACTCATGCCCTTAACCATGGCACCCTACCCAGGCCCCCCACCTCATGCCCGTCTGGCCTCCTAACCCCTCACCTTGTGGGTGCTGTTCTTCTCGGTGCCCAGGGCCTTGACTAGAACCTGGCTGGACTCCACCCCCAGCTGCCGCAGATCCCACAGGTTGACGTTGCGATCTCGGGAGCCTGACAGACAAAGCGCTCCACCCTGAGAAGAGAGTGAGGTGGTGGTGTCGGAGTCACCCTGGTCCACCCCTGCCCCCCACCGAGCCCCACCTCACCTGGAGCAGCAGCACCGAGTCAATGGAAGCGAAGTGCCCATCAGCCAAGCAGAAGTACTCAGCCCAGCGCCCATCCTCCGCCCAGCGCGACAGGTGTTGCTCCAGCTCGATGCAGGCTGTCGGCCAGTCAAAGTCCTCCTCTGTGGGGCATCGTGAGCAGGGTCCCCAGTGGGCAGGAATCCTGACGTCCACACCAGCTGTCCAAGCCCACCCCTGGCTTCCAGGAAGCCCAGCCTTCACCAGACTTGGAGAAAACCCCACCTGGATCCCTCACCCCACCCAAGAAGGCCCAGGATCTAGCTTTGGGACCACCAGCCACCCACCTTCCAAGCAGGTCTAGGACTACTCACCCCAGTTTCCAAAAAGTGGGTAACTGGAACCTCGGGACCACCTTCGCAGGCCTCAACCCCCAACCCAAGTGTGGAGGATAGTAGCCTCGGGATGTTAAGGTCCTGCCTCAACCCCCCCTATGCATCAGAACTGGGACGTTTTGCCTCCATGATCTTAACCAAACCCAGGGAAGTGTTCTCAAATGAGTGTCTGTAAACTTGGGAACTTTGTCGAGATGCAGAACTCAAATGCTTGCAGAGATTCAGTGGTATAATGGAGCTCAAGCAACTGTTTATCAAGCTGTTCAGGAAAGCCCCATCAATTCAAGGTCACCAAGCTGTCTTATCCCCCAGGGATCAATGACCTCAGGGGCAGGAGGAATTACCACCAGCCCCAGACTAGGCTAGACCCTGGGCTTGAGGATCGATCTGTGATTGCTGGTATCAGGGATCCTAACCTCTAAGATGTAGCTTGGGATCAAAGGTTGCAGGCTCTGGGCCTTTAGTCCCTGCCCCACCACTACCTAGGTCAAGACTGTAAGGGTGAGGGGCTTTGGCATCACCAGTTGGATTCTTGGCCTACCCTGAACCCCAAGAGATTCCAACAGCTAAGACTTCAAGTCCCTGAAGACTTCAAGTCCCTGTGTCAACCCCCAGCCAGGGGTCGGGGCCGTGGTACCACCAGACCCCAAGCCTGAGGCTCGTTGGATCCTGAGTTCAGGGACCCCAGCCCCCCAAGGCAGATTTCCACAGCCCCAGGACCCCCAGCGTCTGGCTCATGGTGCACCCAGAGGTCAGGGGCTTTGGCACCACCGGTAACTACCTCAGCCTCCACCCAAGCCAGGACAACCAGGAAGCCTGCTCCAGGGCTGTGCTCACAGCACCCCAGCCTAACCTGGGCAGCTGACCCCAGCCCCCAGGCGCGCGCACCTTCCACCACTGGGTAGGGCGCGCGTACGCGGCGCTGCGCGCGTAGCCTCCAGGTGACATGGTCACGCACGAGGTCCCGCAGCGTGTGGCACACGCGCGGCAGGACGTGGAGCACCAGGCGCGCGTCTAGGTAGGCGCAGATCTCGAGCAGCAGCTCCGGAGGAAGGCTCAGCAGTCCCGGGACCCCCACGGGCGCACCCTTGGACGCCGCCCGCGGCTCCAAGGCGCCAGGGGATGCGATGGGCGCGGACAGCAAAGGGGCGCGTGGGGGCGGCTGCCCGACTTTCGGCGGACTGAGTACGCGGGCCACGTAAGCCTCGGCCTGCGCGTCCGGGTCGGGCTCCGACTCCGGGTCCGAGTCATCTTCCCAGGCGCGGGGATCGTCGCGCGGCCCTGGGGGCAGCTCCATGGCGACCGGGTGGGCGCGGCCAGCCGGGCCCTGTCAGCCGAGGGCCTCGCGTCCCGTCTCCTAGGCAGCGCGAAGGCACTTCCGGCGCTGCTTGATGACGTTGAGCGCTGGCCGGAAGCGAGCGGCACGTGGGGAAACAGGCTGGATCCCGGAATCCCGCGGTTTTCAGGGCTCCCGTGGTGCAGCTTCGCTGGCCTTGTGCTAGAAAATGCAGATTCCTTCTAACAGCGTTTGTTAAACAGGCAGCTGACTCAGGTTTGACGCGGCTCTGTCAAAGGCACCTCTCCCAGGTGGCGCTGAGCTTAGAAATGCAGTCCCTCGGAGTTCGCAGTCTGGGCCATATGGGGATTCCAGCTCCTGTCTTTCCTTCGGGGGGCAAAAATGTGCGGTTGTTCCGCAGAGCCTCAGATTCTCCTAAATTACCTAAAAATCGTCCTTATCTCTTATTTACTGAAACTGTCTTTTGAGCAAGGCATTAACCGATCCATATAAATGTCTCAGAGCACTTGCCGTTCTGCCTCTTCAGATACCCAGATATGCTCAGTTACCACCTAAGCAGTGAGGCCTTCTCACAGTACTCTACTGTAAAGACGACCATTTTACCAACGTTCCCTCTTCCCTCCCCACCTTTTCTCTATGGGACATATCACTGTTCCGCTGTTTATTTCCTATCCCCTCACTAAAACGTACACATTTGTCGAATGAATGCTGGATATATGGCAATGTCAGCTTTTTGTTTGTTTTCCCAAGTCGATGCAGGGGACCTTTGGCCCTGTTGAGGTTGCAACAAGATTTTATTCTGAGGCTGTGTGTCCCAAGAACTTCGCAATTTCTCATTTGCCTCAGTAACTGTCTCATACTTATTACACCTCCCACAGGCCAAGTGCTAAGCTTCCTACAAAAATGTCTAACCTGCCCAGTGACCCAGAGTTGTGAGGTTAGCCAAAGATGAGAGTGGTGCAAGACTCTGCCCCTTAGTTTAGTCTAAGGCAGATGGGAATCTTGAACCTGGGCTGTAACACTAATGGCTCCCTTTTAAATTGAGCTCAAGACGTTCAGTGAGCTGTAATTACATTCCATGGGACACACGACACGTGTATGTTACATTTAATCTTTGTCGTTCACATGCAGCTTCCCATTTTACTGGGAAGAAAAGTGAGAGGCTTGGGGTCCCAAGAAATGTGCCTGGTTAATTGCTTACTTATTTCCCTACTCCTGAATTATTTCATAGAGTCCTGGGCATCCCCACTTCTAAGGCGTCCCAAGCCCCCCCTCCAGATCTCTTCTCTATGCCAAAGCCAAGGATACAGGAGGCCAGATGGAGACCAACGGTTTCACAAGAAACTGATCTTTACTCAACAAAGTTCTACACAAGTGGAATCTCACGCCACCTCGGCGCCAGTCCCCAGCACAGCACAGTAACAAATGGACAGACCCTGGAGCCCGTAGGAGGAAGAGGGTGAGGGGGAAGGAGGGATGTGGGACAAAGAGGGACTGCAGATCGAGGCCAGTCAGGGTCCGCAGCCCTGGGCAGGGGAGAGGGTTGAGAAGCTGAAACTTCGTTGTGCAAAAATCAACCAAAAATAAATTAAAAAATTAAATAGTTTTCTTTAAAAAAAAAGAAGAAGAAAAGAAAGAAAACTAGAACCAGGCTCCCCGTCCCTGAAGGTGGCTGGAGCACCCCCATCCTGGGTGGAGAAGGGGTTACCAATCCCATCAGACACCCAGTCCATCCACAAACCCCAAGACCCAGCAGAGGATGCTCCAAAGAACTGGATTACCAGAAAATTAAATGGTACCTAATTTTTTTTTCTTTTTTTTTTTTTTTCCTTTTTTTTTTTTAAACAAATGGCTTCCAGAGACCTGCTGGAGTTTCACAGGGTAGGGAAGCCAGTGGAGTTTATGGAATGTGCACCAAGTGCCCCTCGGAATAGAGGCAGGGCCTGACCCTGTCTGGGGAAGACACAGGGCTATGATGGGATTGGGTCTAGGGCCCTGCAGGGATGAACAGAACAAGCCCCAGGCTGTAGGAATCTAGTCAAAGCCCCACAGAACTCCCAAAGGGGCCCCCAGAAAAGTAAAAGTAGGGGAGGAGAAAAAGGAAAACACTAAGGGGGCTGCAGGGCCCGGTTCAGTTTTGAGGCCAACTGGGAAGTAACCACACACCCCCTCTAGGGGTGCCTCCCACACCGTGACTGCATCCCCAACCAATCCCAGAAGGTCCCCTAGAATCACTGCCCCGTCTGGTGGGGTCTTGTAGCCCACTGGGAGTTGTGATGAACAGGAAGCCCCAGGGACAGAGAGTGGGGTCAGGGGGTGTACCAAGTTCTCCTCCTCCAAAGCGCTTCATTTCCTTCTTGCTGGCAGAGCATAAGCTTTCATCCTCTGTCCCCCATCGATTAAAGGCCCCGGCCGCAGCCCTCAAGTTAAAACTCAGGCTGGAACCTGAGAGGAGGGCTCTCAGAAGCACAGAGAAACGGGCCGCCCTTGAAACAGACTTGCTTATGGAGAGACACAGGGAGTAGGGGTCAGCAGCTCTGGCTGCCCCTAGCTCTCTTCAGGAAAAAGGCCCTGGCCCAGCGTCTTCAAAAGTCACTGGAGCACAGCTGCTGGGGGGGGCGGGGAGGGGAGAAGAAAGGGCAACCTCTGGCCAGACCCAGCCCCTCTGGCCGTCCCTGCTCTTCTGGCTGGGACCGAGCAAGGAACGGGGCCACGCAGGCTGTGGCTGCCACCGAGCTGGCAGGAAGTGTGCGGAGCAGATCCCGAAGCGTGCGCGTGCTGACTTGGCGGCCCAGAGACGGCCGTCCTCTTCCCCCGCCCCAGGGGCCCGGCGGAGGCCCCCACCCCACCCAGCCCTCCCCAGTCACCAATGCCGGCAAAACAGCAGAAGCTTCTTAAACTCTAGATGCAGATTACACGGAAGGCCTCACGGGTTAACTCAGGGGTTCACTAATTCTACTGTCTCCATGCAGTCGGGGAAATGGTGGGGCGACCGGCCCAGCCTGGCTGGCTGCAGCGCCGTACATGCGTGTGTCCGCGGGTGTACGTGTGAGCGTACGTGTCTCTGCAAGGACCCCCCTCCCCGCCTGCTTTCCCCTTGCCTCAGCCTAAGCCGGAATCGCACGGCCGTGTTGAATCTTCCCTCCCGCGAGGCTGGCCCAAGTGGGCTGCCAGAGGTGACCCCGACTGAGAGCAAAGGGCCCTTGCTGCCAAGAAGTCCCACCCCCCCTCCCCTGTTTGTAGGATGAGTGTGGAGACCCCACCCACCTGCCTGCTGGCCGCCAGGCCACACACACTCATGGCAGGTAGGTGGACGGGGAAGGCGTCTGGATTTGGGTCCCGCTCACTCCTCCCTAACCCCCCTCGACCAGGGCACGGCGACTTCTGGACGCAGCGCGCTCCCCAGCAACCCCTCCAACGACGCAGACAGAAACCTGTGGAGAGAGGCGGGGGTGAGGGCCTGCACCCCCCACTCCCCCCAATAGCAACGGCCCGCCGGCGTGCAGCCTCCTCACCTGGCAGTCGTGACGCTCGTCTAGACCCCGTAGAAGGCAGCCAACCTCTCCTTGAGCAGAGGCGGGAACTGCTCTGAGAACTGCTGCCAGTTCTCCTCCCCAACTTGGTCTTTGAAGCCGTGGAGAATCTGCGGGGAGGCGGGGGGTGAGGCGCGCCCCAGCGCGGAGCCCTCTGAAGGCAGCCTCTCTCCCCAGAGGCGCCCCCT
The DNA here is from genome assembly GCF_011800145.1 of Mirounga leonina. Classification (NCBI taxonomy): domain Eukaryota; kingdom Metazoa; phylum Chordata; class Mammalia; order Carnivora; family Phocidae; genus Mirounga; species Mirounga leonina. The sequence continues at coordinate 50,308,187 of NW_023270855.1, read as the reverse complement.
CGCCCCCCGCCACTGCCTCGCAGGAGCTCACCTTATAAAACATGTCCCGAAGGTCATCCTTCGGGCTCACCCAGGAGGCTACAGCGTCGCAGAAGAAAATAAAGTCCTGAAACGTGACAGGTCCTGTGTGAGGGGCCGCCCGAGCCCTGCCCCAGCACCTTCCCTCCGAGCCCCAGCTGCCCCAACCTGCACGACGCCCCCGGGGTTGACGCCTATCATCATGCAGATGCCTCGGAAGGCTGAATCCTTCTCCTCGTTGTCCCTGATATTCCTGAGGGACGTGCACCTGTGGGAGAGGTGAGCGGCAGGCAGTCAGCTGGTGGGGCTGGGGCAGGATGGGCATCTGTGGGGGGCAGTGGGGAGCAGCAGGTCAGCGGGGCTGGGGTGGGACACGTTATCTACGTGGGGTGGGGGGGGTTTCAGCAGGTGATGGGCTAGGACGAGCATCTGGGGGTGGACACAGACAAGGGAGCAGGTCCGGCCCGCCCTCCCCCACCCCTGCCCTGCTGTCCAGCCCACCAGACGCAGGCCCCACACGGTGGGGGGGGGGGGCCACACACCAGGGCCGGATGAACTGCTGCAGCATGGGTGCCACCTCCTGTGGGCACACGTAGCCCAGGCGGCCGATGGTGATGGCTGGAATGGCAGAGGGACTCGTCAGGCGACCTGCAACCCCGAGCGGCCCCGGGACGGTACGTGGCGGGGCCTCTTGCACGAGGCACCAGCCCCGCCCCGTGGGCCCCAAGGGAATAGGCCCAACCAGGGTCTCTCCGAGGCATCTTCCCCGGGGCTCTTCCCAGAACCCCTTCTGGGTCTTTCCAGACACCTTCCCCGGTTCTTTCCCGAGGTCTCTTCACCACTACCCTCCCAGCTGGGAAGCCCAATCCCAGGTAAGGGGACAGCAACTGCTCAGGCCTGGTGCCCACCTGTGTTTTCCAGCAGCGTCTTGGGTGTGTTGGGCCGGTTGATGATCTCCACCAGGTTGTTGAGGACCATCTGCACGTAGGGCTGCATCTCCGCCCCTGGGGGACCAGTTAGTCAGAGCCCCGCATAGCCCATACCACCCATGCTGACCCCCAGCTACATCCAGATACTGGCCAACTGCAACCAGTGAGGGAACAAAGAACATTCTCCAGCTGGTGCCCGGCTCAGGACCCGTGGCCAACCAGGGACAGACCCACACCTTCCAAACACCAGAAGCTTCCCTGAAGTCATTGCTCAACACCAGGGTTAGACCACATTACCCAGATTCCCTGGGGGGGGCGGGGAGTGGAGAGAAGGGAGAAAGCGGCCAAAATCTCCCCACCAATCCCAGTGGGCCTTTCGACCAACTGCACGGGGTGGGAGGTCACAAACAATCCAATCAGAATAGGCCTCCTGTTCGGCCTCTTTAGAAAAACCAACCACAGGTGCCCTTTCAGCCATTTGGCAGGATCCTGAGAAAACGACTCAGAGATGTCTTCTTGCACACCCAACTTCAGTGATCCTCAAGAAGGCCCAGGGCTCTCTTACGGGGGACCTGTCAGGCGGAGCCCAGGTCCCGCCCCCAGCGGGGAACAGGCCAGCGAGGGGGGAGATGCAGGGCACTCACCCATCTGCATGCAGATCTCGCCAATGGCCCAGGTGGCATTGTTGCAGACAGAGATGAACTCAGGGTTCAGGTTGGTGCCCAGGATGGGCATGAACTCGGCTGGTGGGGAGAAGGAGGAGTGCTGAGCAGGAGGGCCAGCCAGAGTGAGCTCCTGGACCTGGCTGGGCAGACCCCATCAGACAGTACGAATACAACCCAGTTTGGTCACTGTCCTCCCAAAGTCATTTCTCCATCATTTGAGGCCAGAGCTAGGGTCATGGGGTCACGACAAGATGGGCGTCCTACCGATACAGGGCTTGACATGGATGAAGCAGGCTTTGGTGAGATCTCCCAGGAGCGCGAAGGAGCTCTGCCGGACCTCAGGCATTGAGTCCTGGGCGGGGGGGTGTGTGTGTCAGAGCAGGGTCAGTGTGGCAAGGCTCCCTGCCCCCCAACCAGCTGGGGTCCTAACTAATCCCTCAGGGCTGGGTAGCTGGGGGAGCAGTCCCTGGGGCATGGCCTGACCCTGTCACTTCCCATCACAGGCCCCGTCTGTAAATCTGGGACTCGGGGCACACTGAGCCATAGTGTACCCCTGCCCTGCTCGGGGTACTGCTACGGCAGGGAGCAGGCCTAACCATCCTAACACACTGGGCATGCATGTGTGTAAAGCTGGAAGGGCTTCTGCTTTCATATATCCTTCTTCTAATTTTTTTTTTTAAGTAATTCCCATGCCCAACATGGGGCTACAACTCACGACCCCAGATCAAGAGTCACAATCTTCACCGACTGAGCCGGCCAGGGGCCCCTCGTTCCTCTTTTAAATTTTCTACATTGTTAGCTTATTCAATGAGATTTGACTCACGTCTTACTTAAATCACTTTTTAAAAGAAGTACAAGCTTCCCCCACCCTCGCCCCCGGTGGGTCCCTTTCTCCAGATGTCCTCTGGGCACCACCAGGGCCCCGAGTCACCCCAGGGTGGCCCGCACGGGCTGCCGAAGGGCTTCCCTGCAGTCAGAGGGTTTGCAAGGGGCCCACCCACCTGCATACACTGGAAGAGCAGCGTCATGATGTTGCTGCGGGCCACCAGCTGTTCCACGTGGCCACCCAGGCCCTCGGCCAGGCCACTGAGCAGGTCCAGCGCCACAATCATGAAGTCCTTGTCAGGGGCCTCGTACTGCTCAGGGTGCTGGGTGTACATCTGGGCACATATGGGGCGGGCGGGCAGGTAAGGGCAGTGGGCCGGGGCGAGGTCAGCCGCAGGGGAGCGGGCGGTGGGGCAGGGGTGGTGAGATGCTCACCATGGCCTGGGCCAGAGTCTTCTGCACCAGGGTGACACAGCGCTGGTAGACAGGCTCGCAGTAGGGCAGGAAGCCACTCTGCAGGGCAGTGGCCACCGATGATAGGCACTGGTCGGGAGGAGGGCAGGAGAGGTGAATTCGGGAAGGGTGGAGCAAGGCTTTGGGAGAGGTCCGGGAGCCCACCCACCTCCAGCAGAGGGAAGAGGTCCTTGTCTTCATCCTTGAGCTCGTTCCACTTCTGGATCAGCGGAGGCATCAGCTTCTGGATGTATTCCTGGAGAGGGAGCATGAAGTTGGGGCTCCCGGGGGTGTGGGAGCAGCCTGGCACCAGTGGGGCTCCCTGTGACTCAGAGGCACCTACTGCCTCAGTGATGAAGTCTGAGCTCCTTGCTGGGGCTCATGGGGCCCTCCGAGGCCTTGGCATCCAGCCAGACCTCCAGGCCCATCTTGTCCATTCCCTTCTCTCCGTCCCTAGCCCCGCCCACCCCGCTCGGCCAGGGTCAGCAGCTCCCCACTCCTGCAGGCCCCTGAGCTTCCCCAGCACAGCACTTACCATGCTGTCTCAAAACTGTCTGTCTCCCCCACTAGACTGGGAGCAGGGCGAGGGTAGGGGCTGGGTCTGTCTGCCTGCCTGTTGAGGTCATGCCCAGGTCCCTGGTGTGCAACACGGGGTGGCCGCCAGGTCACTGGATGCAGAGAGGCATAAGGCTCAAGAGAGGGAGACGCTGTGGGGTCTCACCGGCTGGTTGAGGTGGTGGCCCACAGAGTCGGCCAGGGTGCCGATGGCGTCATAGAGGATGAGCAGGTTCTTGTGCTGGTACTTGCCGAAGGCGAAGACGAGGGTGTCCAGGATATAGCTGAGGTAGGGCACCAGCTCTGTACAGGCCTCCTCCTCCAGGGTGGCGAAGGCACTGGAGTGGGGAAGGGGTTCAGTGGGTGGCCACAGGGGGGGCTGGGCCTGGGGGCGGGGGAGGCACGCCCTTGGGATCAGCCAGTACGAATACGTGAGAAATCAGCGTGATGTCAAGGGACATGAGTGTCATCACTTCCCAGAAGGCAGCCGTGGGGCAGGGGTGGGGGCTGTGGGGCCAGGTGTCGAAGGTCACCTGCAGGCCGCCTCCTGCACCCTCTTGTTGCCATCCAGGATGCGCTTGAGCAGCTCTGTCATCAGAGGCTTGAGGTGCATGTCGGGCGGCTGGCTGACCACCCAGTGGGCATAGCGGCTCAGCGTCCAGCAGGCGATGGAGCGGACCAGGGCCTTCTTGTCTGACAGGCACTGGATGAGGTGTGGGATCAGCTCCGGCAGATAGGGCACCATGCCCTGCATGCAGCCTGCAAGGACCAGCACAAGGGCAAGCCTGAGCCCGGCCACAGCCACCCTCCTGGAAGAGCTCAGCGGCATCTAAGGGCGGGGGGGGACGGGACGGGGACACTAAGGCTGGGAGGTAAAACCACAGAAACAATGGCTCAGTCACAGAAATGGCAGAAGGCAGGGCCAGGATGGTAACCAGCCTTTCCCCTCCATTGGCGCCACCTGCCACGGTCACTCATGAATTCATAGGGCCAGGCAGCACAGTGACCAAAATGGACAGAAAGTACTTTTCTTTTAGTTTTTAAAATTTTATTTATTTTTTATTTCTTTATTGTATTTATTTTTTTAAGTAGGCTGCATGCCCAGCATGGAGCCCAGCACGGGGCTTGAACTCATGACCCTGAGATTAAGGCCTGAGCTGAGATCAAGAGTTGGACACTCGACCAACTGAGCCACGCAGGCACCCCTCTTTCCTTTTTTTTTTTAAACTTAAGCTCTAGGGATGCCTGGATGGCTCAGTCAGTTACGCGGCTGCCTTCGGCTCAGGCCACGATCCCAGGATCCTGGGATCGAGTCCCGCATCGGGCTCCTTGCTCGGCAGGGAGCCTGCTTCTCCCTCTGCCTGCAGCTCCCCCTGCCTGTACTCTCTCTCACTCTCTTGCACCTACTCTCTCTCTCTGAAAAGTAAATAAATAAGATCTTTAAAAAATAGATAAATAAATAAACAAACTTAAGCTCTACACCCAATGTGGGGCTCGAATTCACAACCCCTAGACCAAGAGTTGCACGTTCCACTGACTGAGCCAGCCAGGCACTCCAAATACTTTTCTTTTGAAACATTTCTTGGATGTTTGAGAGTTTTCTATTTTTCATCTTTAAAAAAAAAAAAAAAACTGTGAACAGGGGCACCTGGGTGGCTCAGTCGTTAAGCGTCTGCCTTTGGCTCAGGTCATGATCCGAGTCCTGGGCTCGAGCCCCGCATCGGGTTCCCTGCTCCGTGGGAAGCCTGCTTCTCCCTCTCCCACTCCCCCTGCTTATGTTCTCTCTCTCACTGTCTCTCTCTTTCTGTCAAATAAATAAATAAAATCTTTAAAAAAAAAAAACTGTGAACAGGGGCGCCTGGGTGGCTCAGTTGGTTGAATGTCTGCCTTCAGCTCAGGTTGTGGTCTCAGGGTCCTGGGATCGAGCCTGCATCGGGCTCTCTGCTCCACGGTGGGTCTGCTTCTCCCTCTCCCTCTGATCTCTCGATCTTGATCTCCCTCAAATAAATAAAATCTTCAGGGGCGCCTGGGTGGCTCAGTCGTTAAGCATCTGCCTTCGGCTCAGGTCATCATCCCAGGGTCCTGGGATCGAGCCCCACATCGGACTCCCTGCTCTGCGGGAAGCCTGCTTCTCCCTCTCCCACTCCCCCTGCTTGTGTTCCCTCTCTCGCTGTGTCTCTCTCTGTCAAATAAATAAATAAAATCTTTAAAAAAACAATCTTTTCCCAGAACACCTCGTGAAGCCCATTAACATAAGCACACGTTACCATAACACACACTGTGCTTATTATATAAGGAAACCTTTCCTTGAATAAATTTTATTTTTACTTATTTATTTATTTTATTATTATTTTTTTAAAGATTTTATTTATTTATCTGAGAGAGAATGGGAGACAGAAAGCATGAGAGGGGGAGGATCAGAGGGAGAAGCAGACTCCCCGCCGAGCAGGGAGCCCGATGTGGGACTCGATCCCGGGACTCCAGGATCATGACCTGAGCTGAAGGCAGTCGCTTAACCAACTGAGCCACCCAGGCGCCCAACCTTGAATAAATTTTAAAAGCTCTCCAGGGTGGAGACTCCTGCTGCCGGGTCTGAACCTTCTATGACAGACCTGGATGCTGAGGTGGTCACGAGTGACACGGGCAACACGTTCATATTCCCGTTCACCCAGCTGCACCATGGGTGGCCGGGGAAGTGGTATAAATCTCTCGGCCCCCCAGTCTCCCCATCTGTGCACCCCCACCTCATCAGGCGGGCTGCCCGTGGTTATCGCCGAAGCCGTAACTGTGCCGACAACCCACAGAACTGCTGTCTGTGAGAATTAAAGGGAGGGCCTGCCTCGTGGGGCCTGGGGGTTCCATTCAGGCCCAGAGGCCGAGGAGGAGATTCAAATCCATGAGCTGTTTGGTGGGGGCTGAGCAGGCCTCTGAGAGAGAAGCTGCAGCTGGGGTCGGCCGGGCCGCACGGCTACACGACACAGCCCGGCCTGGAGCAGCTCCGCGGTCTCCCGCCAGCACAGGGCTCCGAGGTCAGGCCCGACCACGCCAGTGGGGCACTCACCCTCAGCGATGGCGCCCAGCACCAGGATGCCTGACTCTTTGACCACCCACTCAGGGTGGAAGAGGAGGCCCTTGAGCAGGGGGAGTAGGTGGGGCAGCAGTTCCTCCCGGAAGACGTTGGCCAGGACATCCAGCGCAGCTGCCGAGCACTTCCCTGGGACGGGGGAGGGGAAATGTGGGAGCAGGCTCAGGGAGGCCCTTTGGACAGGCTGCCAGCCTCCTAGACTGCACCTCCCCAGGATCAGAGATCATGATTAGAATCTTCACGATCTGCTCTGAGTAGGTCTCTCATCACCTCCCGAGAGGCAGCCCCTGGGCTTACTGCCTTCCCCCACCACCACCCAGCCCCCACAGGCCAGGCCACGCACTCAGATTCCAGTCGGACAAAGCATCGTCATCATCATCATCCTCTGCGTCCTCTGAGCCATCAGGCCGCTCAGCCTCATGGGGCAGCGTCACTGTGCGGGACTTATGGAAACGTGGCTTGATGTCCTGCTCACTGTCGGGGACTGCCTCGTCCTCCTCCACGTCCCCCTATGGGGCCGGGCAGATCACTAAGCACCACTGGGAAACCCAGCCTCAATGCCCCAGCCCTCACCTGCCCGTTTATGCCCGGCAGTGGACCCTGACTGACCTTGAGCAGAATGATGTCGATTTCTGAGTACTTCATTCCATTTACCAGGATGGGGATCAACCTGTTGGGAGAGAGGCTGCTCATCGGGATGCAGGGGCCCCCGAGCGGGAAGCATCAAGGAGCCAAGGAGCAATGTATGGAACTTAGGGGTATTATCCTGACCTAGTTTTAGCCACTGGGACTGGGACAAAGCAGACACCACTCCTGGCTCCACAAGAGGGTTCTTGACCCAGACCTGGCCACTCAGGGAATTCCAGAACTCTGAATACACCAAGAAGCTTAGAACAGTGTCTGATCCCTAGCATACTGTAAGGCAAGGAGGACTTACGGCCCTTCCCTGGGATGGGCCAGGTCAGACGAGCAAATAGGCAGGGCAGCTCATCTCCCCAGCTGGAGCCCATGCACTTGGGAGGTAGAAATTGATTCATGACTCAGGGATGGGCAAGTGATCCAAGTGGGTCAAGGAGGGTCAGCCCTAGGACTTGTGCTGGAGATACCGGTTGAGAGAGAATTTCTTTCCTCTGAGGTTCCTAAGCTTGAAGGTAGCAGAAGGCCCCAGCACTACCAAGGGGGAAGGTCGTGCCCGACGACAAAGGCAACACCGAGGGCGTAGATCTGAGATCACACAGACGTCTTTTACATCCTTTTGAGCACCTGGATCCAGCTGTGCCCAAAGCCTTTGTCAACTTTTCATTTTTTTCATCTACAACTTACCTAATTTTTAAGTCATTAAAAACTATCTTATCACTTGCCAAATCAACATACACAGGGATAGAAAGTAAACGGAGATAGAGAACACAGACTGAGGGTAACACAGGAGCTAATCAGAGGGAAGGCAGAGCACAGAGAGGGATGGAGGCCGAGGCGGGGCAGAGGGCAGGGGTGGCACTCACTGGACCAGGTGGGAGGCCAGGACTTCCTTGCAGATGGGCTGCTCGGCCAGCGTCAGCCAGAACTCACAGGCCTCCAGGGCCACGTTCTCATCGTGGTCCTGGGTCCTCTGCAGCATGTACTAGGGCAGGGTGGGAGAAAGGCTAAGGCCCGGCCTGGCTAGGGGTGCCCTCCCCACTTGTCGCCCACCCCACAGAACACCTGGGCCTGCCTTGGTGGTGCACACCTGGATAATGCTGTGCATGTGGGGGATGAGCCTGTCGATCCGCACTTCCAGCAACATCACCAGGGCACGGCACACGTTCTTCCGCACCTCAGGGTCATCGTCCACGGCCAGGGCGAACAGGTGCTGCAGGGAAGGTGGGATCAGCTGCAGCACGGCCCTCAGCCCTTGCCCTGCTCAACCCCGGCCCGGCAGCCCACCTCGATGAAGGTGTCAATGTTGTCCATCAGCGCCTGGGCCCGGTCCATGATGAACTGGTTCACGCAGGCGATGGCATGGGACCTGGCAGCGAGTGGGCACCTGGGTCAACCCTGACCCCGCCCCCTCCAGGCCCCCCTCCCCGGGGAGCCACACCCACCGGATCTTTGGGCTGCAGTGCTTGAAGAACTGTAAGAACTTGGGGATCATGATGTTGAGCGGCCTGTTGAGGGCATCACTGTCCAGGAGCTCAGACGAGTCTTCGCAGATCTTCTGCAGGGCTCCGAAGGCTCCCTGAGTGGAGAGGAGTGGGCAGGCAGCCGTGAACCCCAGTCCCACCCCAGCTCCCACCCAGGTGGGCCACAGCTGGTCACCTACCTCACAGGTGTTGTAATCCTCCGAGTTGAGCAGGCTGCACAGCTGGGGCAGCAGCTCGGGCCACATCTGCAGCTCGCCCTTGGAAGCGATGGTGGTGATGAGAATGCCTGGGGCAGCCGGGAAAGGACGCTGCCTCAGGCTGCGTGCTAGGTGCGGGCCTGCCGCGCACGCGCTCCGCTGGCTCGCAGGCCGTCCGGGTGCAGTCCCCCAGAAGCCCTACACACTCCTTTCGAGATCCTCTGAGCCTTACTGTAATCCAGCTCCGTTGCAGGCCCTGGGATGCAGCACAGAACTAAACACAAAATCCCTGCCCTTGGGGGCTGCTTGTCTAATGAGAGGCGCTTCCAGGTAAAAATAAATGAGCAAAAGACCTGGGAGGCTAGATGCTGAAAGCTAAGGGGGGGGTGGGGCGTTAAAGCAGAAAAGACGGCTGGCAAGGGCAGAGGTTGAGGGCAGCAATTTTATTTAAGTTTATTAATTTTTTTTTTAGCAATCTCTACACCCAACGTGGGGCTTGAACTCACGACCCTGAGATCAAGAGTCTCATGCTCTTCTGACCAAGTCAGCCAGTCGCCCCATTTTAAGATGGGTGGCCAGAGGAGGCCTCACCCAGGTGATACCTTGCTATGTGAGCAAAGACCTGAAGGAGATGAGGGACAAGCTATCCAACTCCCGGGGGCAAGAGCATCCCAGGCAGAGGGAATGGCAGGTGCGAAGGCCTGGGGCAAGGGCAGGCCCTGTGTGTTCCAAGATGGGCGAGGAGCCAGAGGGGCTGAGCAGAGCGGGCGGGGGGGGGGGGGGCTGAAAGACAAACGGGGGGGGACAGGGGGGGGGGGGGGGGGCGAGGGGGGGGGCAAGTGGGAGGCGGTGAGGGCTGAGAGGTGACAGGAGCAGGTTGTGACAGCCCATTAAGCCCTGGGGAGACTTGTACTGCTGAGTAGAAGCCCAAGAGCGGCCTGCAATAGGCATGTGCAGCGCGAGGGCCGAGAGGCGGTCTGGTAGCTGAGCTGAATTCAGGTGAGGGCGCTGCAGAGAGTGTACTGGAAGCCAGGAGGTGGCAGTGTTTCCCCAGCAGGGGTAACACTGGCCCTGCCATCTCTCCAGATGACCCTGCCTCCTGCTTCTGCTGGGGAAGGCGTTACCTGCGGTAGGGAGACCGTGAGGACTGGGAGTGCAGTCCCAGTCCCAGTCCCAGTCCCATCCCTGTCTGTGCGACCTTGGCCACATGGCCTGACCTCTCTGTGGCCCAATGGGGGATAAAAGCACGGGCCCCTAGGACTATTGGAAGTTTCAATACCTTAATTCAAACACTGAGAGCAGAACCCGGCTATCTAGTGAACTTGGTAAATCCGATCCTTCTGCTGGCCTCACAGGGGGTGTTGTCAGGGCCCCAAGATCAGGACTTCTAGCAAGCCCGTATCTGGCTCAAATTTAATACTATTTTTCTGTCTTTAATGCACGTTTTTAAGGTTATCTTCCCTTTACCCCATGCAAATATCTTTTCACTTAAAAGTCACATACAACTTTCTCCGAAAAGCAACTTTTAAAAGTTGACGTTAAAGAATAAAAACATAAGTCGGTTTTATATCAACCACATCTCAGTAAAGGTGGGGAAAAAAAGCAAGTCAGTGACAAAGAACTGCGTTGGTGTTTCTCAGTAGCGAAGACGCATGAGGTGAAATTGCTGGAGAATTCTCAGTTATCCTTCTGTTAACTCACTCAGGCAGCCCTCCGGGAGTCAGGAAGGGTCCAAACGCAAACCAAACTCCCGTTTCACCTCATCATTATTGGTGAGAATCAGCTGAAGACACCAAGCTCCACAAGATTGGGGGGGCCCTCATCTTCTAATGTGTGACACCCTCAGGACCCAAACAGAATTCTGGACATCGAGGGACTGCCTCCAAAGTGGGAATGGCTGCTTCAGGAGGGAGTGGTTCAAAGCACTAGGCCTGCACTGGTCGCTTTTGAGCTCTGCCACTTACCAGGTAAGTCCCTTAACATCTCTGTGCCTCAGTGTCCTCATCTGTAAAATGGCAATAGTAACAGTGCTACCATCCACGATACTGGAGTAGTCAGTGAATCGATACCCTTAACACGCTGAAAAGCTCCTTCGCTGAGAGTAAGGACTTGGGGAGCCACTCACTCTCACCTATGGTAGCTCGGATGAGTGAGGAGGCATCGCCAATGTTGTTGAGACACTCCTGTTTGATGAAGTCGGCCACAGGTGGCGGAAAGCTCTGGTAATGTGCCTTCACGTTGTTCTTGAGGATGAGACCACTGAGGGAACGAGTTGGCTCATCTGGGGGTGGAGGGCGGAGGGTCAGGGGAGCACAGAGGAGAAAGCGGGGTCCCGCCTGAGTGGAGGGGCACTGGGAGCATACCTTCCGACTTGAGTCTGGTCAGGACAAAGATCAGGTAGTTGTTGAAGTCGGGAAACTGGTTCAGTTGTTTGAGTTTCTGCCAGGTTGTTAAGGGACTTGGGAGACAAGGGCCTTCCCCAGGTGGGTCCCCTTACTGTCACGTAGCTAAAAGCCCTTCTGACCACTGGGACCAGGCGGACAGCTCCTGAGACCCCACCTGTCAACCCCCATGCCAGAACAACACAGCGCTGCAGGCACACCAAAGTCATCCAGCGGGTGGAAGAGCACACCTGAGCTTCCCATCCACTCTCGGAGACCTGGCCGGAGCAGGAGAGGGTTGGCAGAGCCGCGCTGTTGGACCAAGGCAGCTGCTCCTCGGTCCTGCTCATGAACAGTCCCATGTTGCCTGCTTTTTTAAAAAAAGAAGGGAATCCAGATTTTCAAGTAAAACTTGCTGATAGTTTAAATACCTTAAACTTTAACTTATTTTAAGCATCAACCGGTAAAAAAAAATGTTAACCATAAACCTAAACAAAAACTACGTGCCAGCCAAACGTGTTCCTTCCCTCCCCCACAGGGCCACATTTCCTCTGGAAATGGGACCCAAGAATTCTAATCCCCAATTCTGCCAAAACTAGCTCCTGCCATAAGAGAGTCTGGGAATTAGGGAGTCAGCCCCTTCCTCTGGCCTTCAGGGGCTGCAAATGTCTGCCCTGTTCCCCCTAGGCCTGGAAGGAAGGAAGGAAGGATACGTCCTGCACGATGCGCTGCGTGGCTGTGTTGGGCGACTGCGAGTCTTTGAGCAGCTGCAGGACCTGCTGCAGGCCCTGCTCATCTGGCTGCCAGTCCATGGCGCAAGGTGAGCTGCGGGGGTAGGGGCTGGGGTCAGAGCTGGGTCCCGGGGGCCCCGTGTGAGACCCGGGCTGAGCCCCCGTGGAAGTGACTGTAGCGGCAGCGCGACGGGAGTGCCCTCGGCGGACAGGCGGAGGCCGCCGATCCACACCAGCCCAAGTGCGGGGTCCCCGCCAGTTGCGCCATCCACGTCCGCGCAGTCGGGCTCGGGAGCGCAGGTGAGGGGCTATGGAAGCCGGCCGCGGCCCTCAGCGGGCCCAGCACAAAGCTTTCGTTCCAGGGCGGCCCATGCCGCCTCCCCCGGCTGCGGGCGTTACGGCTTCCGCCAGCCTCACAGCCGCCAGGCAAGGCCCCAGCCACCTGTCCATCCAGGGGCCCTGCTCCAGACCGCGATAGCGCCCCGGTCCCCCTGGTCTCCCCGGTCCAAACACGGCCCCCAAAGAACCCTCTTTTCCCGAAACCCAGCCCTCAAGCTCCGCCAGATCCCAGCCGCCTCCTCCGCCTCGGTCTGGTCACTGAGCCTCCCAGATGCACGGTCCCAAGGTGCTCCAATCGTCCCGATCCCTGCCACCTCCCCTAATCCGTCCCTCCAAACTGAACCGTTTGCCAGACGCTCCTCTTTTTGGCCTAGCCTGTCTCCATCCAGAGATTCCCCTTAATCCGGTCCGGAGCAATCCCCGGACAGGTCCGAGTTGCCTCTCCGAATGAGAGCCAGCCAATCCCGCCCACCCCGTGAAAGATGACCCCTGGACAGGTCCCCGTCGCTTTCCCCAATCAGGTCTGGCCAAGTCTTCCCCCCCACCCCCCCACCCCCCCACCTCCTGCCCCAGTCAGCATTAACTCCTGTTGGCGGATCTCTGTTGTTTCCCGTAATCAAGTTCGGCCAAGCCCCCCACCACCTCGAGGTGGAAACCCACTTGGTCCGATCTCTGCAGCTTCCCCCAGTTAGGCCTGGCTGAACACCTCCCGGAGCATTCCCCCCAACGGATCCTAGCGACGCCTCGAAGTCAGACCCAGCAAAGCCCTCTAGAACGAAGTCTGACGACCCTCCCTGTCAAGGTCCAAGAAGACCCCCAACTTTTCAATGAGGCCTTCCCCAACCAGATCCAACCAAAGCCCCGCCTAAATATCCCCCCACATACCCACCCAATCCTCACGACATTCCCCAATCAGGCCCTAAGCAGTCCCCAAGCGCTTCCCCCAGATCCCCTCCAGCCCGACCCCAGCCGCCCCACTGGCCCGATTCTCGAGGCACCGGGGTCTCGCCCGGCTCCGAGGCCCCACCCCCTAACCCCGGCTCGGTTTCCCCCTCCCCCGCCCCGGCCCGCTCTCGCTGCCTCGCGAATGGGGCCCAAACCGGGTTCTCGGCCTTTCCCGGTCAGGCGCGGCCCCGACGGTCGGGCCGCGCGCGGCGCAGACCCGGAGCCCCGCGGGGGTCAACGCAAGCCCGGGCCCAGCCGGTCGGGCTTCGGGTAAGGCCCACTTACCCGGCCCCGGGTGGCAGCAGCGGCGCCTTGCGCTGCGGCTTCTCCTGAGACTCGCGCGGAAGGAGGGAGCCAAAGAGAGGGAATGAAAAAAAAAAAAAAAAACGCGGCCGTGGATGAACCGCGGCGGCTTCCGTACGCCGTTCAAATTGGCCCAGCCGAGCCAATCGGAAGGCACAGCTGTAACACGTGGAACGGCACCGGGGAGACCGAGGCCCCGCCGAGGCCGGGTCACGTGACCGAAGTGTAGGTGGCTCGCCTGGCCTCTCTGGCCGTTCGGTCTTCCCAGCGTCTCGTTTTCTCAGCGTCTGTCACGCAGGCCTGACAGCAGCTCTTTGCTGGGAGCTGAGTTTGGTGGCGCGTGGGGACTTTTGGTATGTGGTGGACCCGTGAACCTCTCGGCCCCAGCCAGTTGTGCCTTTCACCCCCTTCTCTACGAATAAAACTGGGCCTCCCCCCGCCACACGCATCCAGAAGGTGCCTGAGAAGAGCACAATAGGTATCCTCAAGGAAAGATCGGAGGGAACTGAGCCTAGCGTGAATTTTAGACCCCAGAGACAAAGGAAGCACTAAGCCAGACAAAGGGGATGCCTAAGATAGGCTGCGTTCCTGCAGAAGCCTCTGCCACATTTTGTGTTATTTTCCAGTACTGTTTGATACTTTTTACAAGGATATGAGAAAAACCCACAAGGATATAAAATTCTAAACGAAATGAATAAACGCTGAAGCGAAAGGCCTAATCTCTTTCCCTACCTGGAGCTGAATGAGGTGAAACAACCCAGGAAATTTAGGCAAGGGCAGGGTCATGATGAAAGACATCTTCATAATCCTTGCGCCATCTTTGGATAAAGTAGGGCACCTCTTTTAAGAGTGGAGCAGCAGACGAGGGAGAAGCTGGAGACCCTGGGGCCTCGGTTTCCCCCCTCTTGGCCAGGCTGATAAACAGATGGGCAACCTCCTGCCACTTGGGAGTCTTAAGTTTCCTCACTAGTCAAATGCGTATAAAAATAGTTTGCTGGGTTAGAGATCATCAAGTTAAGCATTACCAGGCCTACGGCAAATCATTCTTTAAAAAACTTGTTTTTTTACCGGGAGAGGCTCAAGGCCGTCCTGCCACTGTATTCAGCCACGCCCTAAGCCAATATTTACTGAATTTAATCAACTAGGCCTCTAATCCCCAAGGACAACCCAGCCCTGTCTTGAGGGACTTTTTGGCTCCAGGAGTGGTAGGTTAAGTTTTGCTCCAGCCTGGAGGAAGGGGACAGGTTTCTCAGCCGACTTCCCGTTAGCAAAGTCAGTCCCCCTCCGTTCATTCATGAAAAACAGGTACCTAAGACCTCTCCTGACAGCCAGCACTGGGGCCTTCCAGACTTGAAAAGGGTCGGCTAGTGCTTAACGCTACTCCGAGACTCCCTAAAGGAGCAATCGGGTTTTCCTCCTTTGCGGGACCGAAACCCGGCTGGAGTGACACGTGCAGAAAGCTGCCGCCTGCGCATGCGCAATGGCCTTCCCTCGCATACCCTGAGGCGCGAGAACTACAAATCCCGTCTCACCGCGCGCCCGCGTAGCCGCGCTTAAGGATTCTGGCTGTGACTCAAAACCCGGTGGTCAGGAGACCCCCCACCCCCCCGGAGGTGGGCGTTGAGCGGAAGGAAGAGTGATATTGAGGGACTGGGACTGGAAGTTTCGGGAGGTGTGCTAACAGTAGGAGTTTTCTGCTCAGGGTTGGGAGTTGCCCCAGATAAGGATCAGATGGGAAGAGAGCTGGAGATGCGTGAGAGAATTTAATGCTCACCCTCTCCTATTAATATGTCAAGTTTCAGTGATCCCAAGCAAGCCTCAGGGGAGAGTAGAGTCAGGCAGAATAAAGTGACCCCTGCTGTTTTTGTGGTCCACGGTATTGGCCCTCGTGTGATCGATCACGGAAGTCTTTCTTCCTACCCCCAGCTAGTGGATTTGAGTTCTGAATCCAGGCTTTTCCCCCATTTCTTTCACTTTCTTTTTTTTTTTAAGTAGGCTCCATGCCCAGTGAGAGGCTTGAACTCAGGGTCCTAAGATCAACCGACTGAGACAGCCAGGCACTTCATATCCCTCTTCCTTAAGCACCTACTTTACTCCCTGTCAGGCATTTTCCAAATGTAGTTCTCACAACAGCCCTGTACACAGCAAACTTACTCCCAACTAGAAGCACTCAGTGCAAAAAAGAAATTCAAGGAGCTGGTGCCCAACCATGAATCTGAGATGGAAGACAAAGTCCTCTCCGTTTACAACAGTCTCCCTATCTGAGCATCTCTTCACAGGGCACCTGTGTTTAATTAAAGGTCACCATTTCTCAAACACGTCCCCCAACCCAAGCCAATTGCTTCACCCAGAGAAACAATGACAGCTGTTTTAAATAATGTCAGGGTTAACACTGACTTAAATATTGCCCTTACTTTAGAACTTGACTGTGGAGATGCCTCCGTATTCTACCCCTATTATTTATTTGAGAAGGAGGGAGAGAGAGAGCGCGCACGCGCACACAGAGGAAGAGGGAGAGGGAGAAGCAGAAGCAGACTCTCTACTGAGCAGAGAGCCCAATGCGGGGCTCCATCCCAGGACCCTGGGATCATGACCTGAGCTGAAGACAGACACAACCAAATGAGCCACCCAGCCATCCTTACCCGTTTTAGACACGAAGAACTTGAAACACAGAAAGGCTAAGTGACTTACCCAAGTTCACACAACTAACAGGCACCAGAATGGTTTGAAGCCATGGCTGTGTGACTCACCAAACCCTGAATTTGATTCTCCTCCCCTTTCAGACTTTCCCCAGGTCAAGACTGGCGAATGCAGTGAAGGGGGATGCTGGGACTCCATCAACTCCTCCTGCCTCCTGACACTCCAGAAAAGAGGCTGAGCTGCTGCAGGGGCGACCTACTTCTCCCACTTGTGTTTCTTTTTAAAGATCCAGCGGCTCCTGGTGCCTTTGAGGAAGGAGGTAAGGGTGGCATCATTGGCTGCTTATGTCCCCTCCCCCAACACTACATCCCCAAGGCTAAAGTTACACCTGGGCCAGCTCACCATCCCCAAAGTAGGAGGGAGAGACCTTTGAGCCAATGTGGAAAATAAGTCAGACAAGCCTCAGTGTGTTAGCCAGAAATGAGAGGGGCAGTTGGGTTCCAAAGCCTGCTTGTGCTTTTCTCTTTTGAAAAGCCAAGCCAGCTTTCAGCTCAGGGTCTTTGCACTTCCCGTTTCTTTGGCCTTAAACACCTCCAAGGATCATCTTTACTGCTTTCAGAACTTTGGACAAACATTACCTTCTCAGGGAAGCCATCCCTGACAAACTTAAAATTGCCATCTCTCCCACTGATCTTGGTTCCCCTTTCATATTTTCCCCCCCATAGAATGTATAACCATCTGATGTGTTCTGTATTCTATTTCATTTCCTGTTTATTTCCTCAACTAGAATGTTAGTCCCACCAGAACAAGTTTTGCCTGTTTTGGTGCTCAGTATTTGGAATGCCCACCCAATTCCCCACAGGCTGGATCTGGCAGTCTGAGGCCAGTTGGATACTATACTACCTCAGCCCTCCTCCCTCTTCCTACACAGGTCCCAGGCACCAGGTGACCACCATGATCCTCCCGATGGAGGGGGATGGGAGTCTGAATCTGGGACAGGCAGGGGTGCCGAGCTGCTTCCTGCATGGGAAGGCCTGGGAGGTGGGCCCATGCCTGGGGGACCCAGATCCTGCTCCAGGTCTAGCAGGTTTGAGAAGGGAGGTTTGGGAGGCAAGGGCCTCTTAAGACATTTGTGGGCTCAGTGGGGAACAGGCAGCCAGGCAGTTTCCAGAAGGCCCAGAAGTACAAGGAGCACTAAAGGGGCACTAGGGAAGTCAGGCTTCCTTTAGGACACCCTGTCCCAACATGTCAATAATCATGTTCTGCAAGGTGGTGTTTGTGCTATTTGTGCTCCTTCTGATCATATATACATAAGGGTGGGGTCAACCCAGCCTCACTAGAGGGGCTGCAAGTAGCTGGCAGGACAAAGCAGCCCCACAGGAATCCAGATCCCAGCCCTCCTCACCTGGACTGCCGACACTCCACCACCTCCCCTCCCCCAATCATGGCCCAGCCTCATCTCCAGGTTCCGCCCCAGGAGCCAGAGGGGGCCTGTTAAGGTAGTTAACACATAACCTATTGCTCCTTAACTCTTACTGCCCCTCCCCCCCCGCCAGGACCAAGGCTTCCTCTCACCAAGAATGAGGTCCCAAATCCTGACCCTAGCATACAAAGCTGTGTATTTAATCCACACACCGTCCCCACTCTTCAGGTCCAGTCATGTGGGCCACCTCGAAGCTCCCCACAAAGGCCCCATGTTCTCCCACCTGTTTTTACACTGGCTGTTCCCTCCACCTGCTTCCTCACCTCCCTAAGGACTCAGACCAGATGTCAAGGGAAATAGACACCTTCCCCCTGTACTTTTTCCCAATCACCTCCCAAAACGGCTTCCCCTTTTTGTCTGTTTCTTTCCAGAAGGGCAGGGAGTGTCCATGGTCTGTTCTGCTCACTGTTAGGGCCCCGAGGCCCAGGACAGCAGAGGCACACAGCAGGCTCTCATCAAGTGTCAGCTGAATGAACAAACTGACAGCTCCGGCCCAGCCTAATGGGGCTGTGATGGGACACTGAACATGAGCAGCAACACTGGGGCTCTGTCAGGGGCAGGGGGAAGTGGGTCCTGAGGAGAGTCCAGGCCAATAGGAGGGGATGCACCCCTGTCCTTCCCACAACCCCAAATAACTCCCTCACCATGCCAGACCCAGGACCAAGTGTAGGACCAGGCAATGGGGGGAGGGGAGTGCTCAGGGTGGAGAACAAAGAAGGCAAACCAAGCACACCGCTCCGGCACTAAGTCAAGTTCTTTACTTCCCAGAAGTGATGGCTAAGAGGGGGAGAGGGTGGGGGGAGGAAGACAGAAGGAGCCAGAGAGAGCAAGGAGGTGGGAGGAGAGGGGACAGTAAACCACTGTTCTATAAGTCTCAGGAGGCAAGTGCTCAAGGTAAAAAAGAGTCCTGGAGAATCGTCCGCGGCTGCGGGAAGCATCTCGATTTCCTTCTGTGGAGAAGTCGTGGGGGGGGGGGGGTAAAGGCTGCCGCCGCTGCCGCTGCATTAAATAGTTATGTACATCGCAGAGAGTCCCAGGCCGTAGGCAGGCGGGGGAAGGGGGTCATTTCACCAGGGGCCGAGTTTTATCATCATCACCACACTGATGGGCTTTGTACTTTTTCACCTCTGCCATGTACTTGGCCCATGCGTCACCTTTACTTGTTAATACCTGTTGGGGGGGGGGCACACAGGGGTTGCAAGGGGATACCAAGGAGGCCAGGAACTGGGGTCAGGACTGTCCTGAGACAGCTGACACCCCCCCCCACACACACACACACCCACCCCGTGTCACCCTTAAGGTCGTGGGTTTGAAGTAAAGATGTGCAGACTCAATTTATCTGGGGAAACTGTTGAAAGCCCTCCTCCCCCACCCAGCCCCCGCATCCAAGGCCCCGGGGGCTGGACAGAAGGGAAAGGGCTCAGCAGCCAGGCACTGAGGCTGGAAAGGAAAGGCACCGCGGGTGGGCCCTCTCACCCAGCCTGCTCACCTCATCCTCCGTCTTCTGCTTCTTGGCTACTATTCCCGTCTTGAGGGCTAGTTTGTTTCCGCCTCTGCGCTTGCCCACCTGGGTGAAGGGACAGAAGACTGCAACGGTTACAGGAGCCGGGCCCGGCCTTGGCGGCGCTGAGGCCCACTACACCTTCCTAGCCCGGCCCGGTGGCCCGTCCCGACGCCGCGCCCAGCTCCACCAGCCGGCCGACCTGCGCAGCAATCAGAGAGGAGCACACGCGACTCTTAGCGTCTGCCCTGGGCCCATGATGCCCTGGCAGTCGTGGGCCCCTGGGCTGCCCTCCCCAAAAGCAAGAAGAACCCCCACATCAGTGGGGACCGGCTCTCCTCACCCTCCCCTAGCAGGGACCACACAGGCAGCAACAGCTCCCTTTACTGAGCACTCACTGTATGCTAAGCTCTGTGCCAAGTACTTGGATGCATCATCCTTCACTTTCACGGCTGCTCCAAGAGGAAGGTTACAACCATCCCCATTTTACAGATGAGGGTACACCTTTGAGAAAGAAGAGGGCCTACCCTTGGTTGGCAGCAAGCCATGGAACTGGATTCAGGGTCAGATGGGCCCACGTCACAGAGCAGCATCCTCACCCGACAAAGGACGCTGTGTCCCCTGCACCTAACCTGGCCTCTTTAAGGTGCCCCTCGATGAAGAAATGAAAAAGGCAGTGACAACTACTGCTACTCCTGCTCACAAAGGGTCACTCGGCCTCCACCTCTGGTTCTTACACCAAGCCAGGAACCTAGAATCCTGACACTCTCCCTTCCTCCAAAAGAAGTCTCACTCTAGACCTCATCCTGGTCCTCCACCTTCTCCCACTGAGCACCTTCTGTGTCCACGGGCAGCAACAGGCTTTACAGACATCCTCCCATCTCTATCCCTCAGCCAGCATCAAGTAACCCGTGCTGCTGGGACTACCCCCACTCACTTTTAACAAATGAAGAAAATGAGGCTTGGAGAGGTTAAATCACTTGCCCGAAATCACACTGTTGGAGTTAAGACTTGACCTCCAGTCTGTTACTCTCAAGTCAACACTTTCCTCCACACCACAGGGACTTGATCTCTGAACAAATTAATACCTGGGCTGTGAATTAGCTACTTCTTTTTCTTTTTTCCTCTTTCTTTCTTTCTTTTTTGGTTATTAAAGAAACTTTTATGTCTTTTTTTTTTTTTTTTTTTAATAGGCTGTACACCCAACGTGGGTCTTGAACTCTAGACCCTGAGATCAAGAGTTGTGTGTTCTACCGACTGAGCCAGCCAGGGGCCTCCAGGGACTTGATCTCAATACCAGAAACAAAGCAAGCTCAGAGTTGACCATCAATATAGTTGCCATTTATTTAGCCTAGAGTTTCTTGACCTCACACTAGTGACATTTTGAGCTGGATCATTTTTGCGGGGTAGGGGGAGCTATCCTGTGCATTGTAGGACGTTGAGCAGCATCTCTAGTCTTTACTCAGAGATGTCAACAGCACCCCTCCCCCAATTCTGACAAACAAAAATTTCTCCAGACTGCCAAATTGAGGGGGCTTGCGGGGAGGGGGTGGGGAGATTGTTCATTCCCAACTAAAAACCACTGGTGGTTTAGCCCTTCGTTTAAGACAAACCCTGTACTAACCTCCGGGATGGCCTCACAGAACCCTCATCACATCACAAGATGCGATGGTAACCATTTTTGCAAATGGGAAAATTGAGGGTAGGCCAGCCCAGACACTCCAGGAAAACGATCTTGTCATGTTAAACACGGCACATCCAGCACCCAGCACAATGCTCAGCATAAGGTATGGTGCTCAATAAATGGACACCGGACAAACGAGACTCAGGGAAAACAGAACAAATTTCCTAAGGTCACACAGTTAAGCACTGAGTCTCCAAACCACACAGCTCAGATTCCAGATTTGAATTTGCCCCTCTTCCCCATAGTGGGAGATGGTCCCAGTATCCAAGTTTAAGTACCACTCAAACAGGAATCCCGGTATCCTGATTTCCCCATCCCCGGAGCGCTGTTTCGAATGCAATTGCCTGGCTACCGGTCCCCACGGGCGGTCTCCGGGGGTCCCCACCCCCGCCCCCAAACCTCTCGTCGAGAATCCAGGTTCCGGATCCTCAGCGGGCGACCGGACGGCCCCCTCATCGGGGCCGGAGGGTGGACCTGGATCCCGATTCCCTTTCTCGGGCCCCGATTCCCTCTGCCAAGGCAGGCCCCGGCGCCCGCCCCCACCCCCGCGGCTCCTTACGAAGCTGAGCGTGGGGCCCGGGCCGCCCTTCCTCTTCAGATCCCCAGGGCCCGCGGCGGCGGCGGCGGCGGCAGGCTGGTCGGGTCGCGGCGGGCCCGGGGGCGGCTCCTCCTGCCGCTGCCGCTGCTCCTCCTCCATCTTCCGCTTGAACAGCTCCAGGAAGCTGCCGTCGTTGGCGAACAAGTTCACACCGCCCGACACCGGGCTAGAACCCGCGCCCGACGCTTCCTCGTCCCCGCTCTCGGGCGACGTCCCGGGCCCCGACTCAGCCCATCGGCTCCCGACACTGCCGCCGCCCGCGGGGCCCGGCGCCTCCCGGCCCGGAGGCTCCGCCCGTCTCCCTCGGGCAGCCATTTTGTCGCCAGGTGCCGCGCAAAGGACTCCGGGAAGGCGGCTCCGGCCCGGCGCTTGGCGCCCGACTTGCCCCGTCCCGGGCAATGCATGCCGGGAAGAGCGGTCTGGCCCTCAAGCGTCCGCAGTAGGGGCGGAGTATAAGGGGCGGGGCGAATAAGGGGTAAGACCTGACGCCACGGGCCCGCCCAGCCAGCCACGCGGATTTTTATAATCCCTCTAGATTTGGGCGGTTTCCCCGGGACTGGAACCATTGTCTGGGACTGCGGCTGTAGCTGGCTCTCCGGAGTGAGGTTCCCACTTGAAACTGGGGGCATATTACCTTTCCGGGGCTAGGATCCCCTTCTGGCACCAGGGATAATCTCTGAGGGAAAGGACCCCGTCTGAGACTGTGTGTTCAACTGACACCTCGAAACCGAGGTCACCCCCGTCCAAAAAAAAAAAAAAGAAACCGAGGTCCCGAACTCGGTCCAGAGGGCAGATATCTAGCCTAAACACACACACACACACACACACACACACACACACACACACACCCTCCCGACTAGAAATGGGGATATCTCTGGTTTGGTTGGGTACTGTCTCTGGGATGGAGCTCTCATTTGGGAATGGGAATACAGCTGGCTCCGTGGAGTTGGGGTCCCCACTGAGAATAAGGGTGTTATGGGCTGGAGTACTCAAATGAAGTCGCGAGTATTTTTAGGCTATAGTCTATCTAAGGTTAAGAGTGTTCGCCAAAGGCCTGGCACTCATCTTGTATTCCTGCCCAGGACAGAGATTCAAACAGGGAATTCGCTAGAGTCTCCCCTCGAACAGGGAGCAAAGTGCAAGAAGGTTTCCGGGAATAGAGTCCCTTCTATGACGAGGAGCACAGTTGTAGGTGTGGTCCCTGCCCTGGCCTGCCCAGCATGGGGCTCAGGGCGCACTGGACGAAGATCGTAGGACCTTGCCCACTACCGGACTTGTTCTCCCTCTAATCCACTTGCAGTCCAGGGACCTGTCTTCAGCCAACTAATCGGTTCGTCTCTGATTGGTTTGCGTCAAGAGCCAGGTGGCTCACAGCCAATTGGATAGCAGAGGAGACGGACCTGAGGCGATGTTGGGACCCATTTTGGAGAATAAGGACAAATGATCGACAAGAAGTTGAACCTATGGAGTCAGGCCAGGGCGGACCTCGGATCTAACTTCATGGAAAGGGCATGGACTTGGTGTTTGGCTGGTTGCTAAGGAGAGGTTGGCGGCTACGGGGAGGTGAGAATGATTGGTGAAAGTGAGAAAAAATGTAGCCAATGAGAGGAGAGCTGAGAGACTTGGGAACCAATCAGAGAAGGGGAGTAGTCAAAAGTACCAATATGTTAATTCGGCAGGGGGAGTCTTTGAAAAAACTTGGACAAGAGGGCGACTAAGTGAACCCTGGAAGCGAAAGACATTGGAAATATAGTTTCTATTATCTCCTAAAAATCAGGCCATGAGAAAATTAATTCAGGCTCCTAGACTTGATGGGTATGTGCTAGGCAATTTCCCCTGTAGGTTCTTTTCGTGGTGCGCTCCGCTTGATCACGTGAGCCGGTTCCAAGATGGCGGCAGGGGTGGCCGGGTGGGGGGTTGAGGCAGAGGAGTTCGAGGATGCGCCTGATGTGGAGCCGCTGGAGCCCACGCTTAGCAACATCATCGAGCAGCGCAGCCTTAAGTGGATCTTCGTCGGGGGCAAGGGTGGCGTTGGCAAGACCACCTGCAGGTAAGGAAGCTGCGGCGGGGGCCGGGAAGACGGGTGGGATGTACCACTGGGCGAAGGGGAGGTTCGGGACTGGCTCTTCCATCCCAAGCCGAGAAAGGGGGCTGGGCCGGGGTCTTCCGGATCGTACTCCCAGAAGTGACCTGGGGCAAATGGAAGATATTGCCTGAATGCAGGCCTGGAACCCTCTGTTTTGGACCGCCCCCGTTGGGGTTCAAGGGTAGAACCACATTGAACCCAGCGCACGGGACGCAGGAGAGCACTTAGGTGTCCCAATCTGCTGGACGGTACCAGAGTGAGCTCGGAGTAGGGGGAGGGGCAAGCTATCCTAGTCTGGTGAACCTTGCCATTCTCTGGCCACGTGGGGGTAGAGGTGGTAGGCGGGAGGGGAGGCACGTGATTAGACCATACCAGTCGGCTGGGAGGAGGGGGAGGGGTCCCTGGGGCAAATTACCCTGAACAAGTGGACTGAACCATCCTGAATTTAGCGGGCGATGCAAGGGACCCCTTAGCTTAGCGTTTAGGGAGGGGGCACAAGGTCAAGCTAGGCTGGCTGGACAGCTGGACCGTGCCACTCTGTGCCAACAAAGAAGCAGCAGCCATTAGGCCAGACCGGCCCGGACAGCTGAACCTTACCACTGTAGTCACCCAGAGGGGTCAGTAGGTGAAGTCTGAGAAGGTCCCTATATAGGGATTAAGTCTTGATTCCACAGTTACCCGTATTCTGTCTCAAGGCCCCTGTTAATCCAGGTCCCCCTGCTCCTGGACCCTATATAACCCCTTGCAGACCTAGGTAGCAGAGCCTGACCCCTCACTCCCTGCCTTTTGACCTTTCCCTTGCCCAGCTGCAGCCTAGCGGTCCAGCTGTCCAAGGGGCGGGAGAGTGTTCTGATCATCTCCACCGACCCAGCCCACAACATCTCCGATGCATTTGACCAGAAGTTCTCCAAGGTGCCCACCAAGGTCAAAGGCTATGACAACCTCTTCGCCATGGTGAGTGGAGGTGGGCTCAGCTCCCCACTCTGGCAAAGGCCGTTCAGGCCCTCTCTGTGAACACCCACCATCAGCTACCATGCCCTGCCTATTCTGCATCATCCCTCAGCGTACCCACAGGAGAACGAATGAGGAATGTTTGCGGAGCAGAAAGGAGGCCAGAGTGACCAGAGTTTAGCAAACAAGGGGAGGAAGGAGATGTCATAGGTCAATCACAGCTACGTGGTATAGGACTTTACAGGCCCCTGGGAGCAGTTATGTTTGATTCCAAGTTTAATAGGAAGCTGTTCATTTTAAGCAGGGCAGTGTCATGGCCAAATTCATTTTTCAAAAAGTTCCCTATGACTGCCGTGCGGAGAAACTCGGGTGGGGCCAGAATGTTGGGAGAAGTGGTCACGTTTGGAATGTATTTTGGAATTAAAGCAACACAAATGTTTGGTTGTAATGGGCAAGGGAAAGAAGTGAACTAAGTACATCTCTTAGTTGGCTCCCTCGACAGCCGGGATGGGGGCGACTAGGAGAGAAGCAGGTTTCGAAGGGACAAACAAGGAATTCCATTTTGGTCCCGGTGAATCCAGGGTGCCCACTGGGCATCCAAGTGGAGATGCCAGGACAGTGGCTTAGTTATGTGAGATATGTGAGCTTGGAAGAGGTTGGGGTTGATTTGGGAGTCATTGTCTCAAGGATGGTATTTAAAGCTGCGCAAGTGGAGGAGAATGAGAGAATGGAGAAGCCCAGAAACAAACTGAGGTCACATCAACATTTAGGGTCCAGGGGGAGGGGTACGGGGACCAGTGAAGGAGGCCAAGAAGGAGCCACAGGTGAAGTGGGAGGAAGCCAGGCATCGTGAGCTCCTGAGCTCAGGACAGAGGGACTCGGTGGGAAGAAATAGTGGGCTTCAGCAGGCACATCAGATCTAGAGAGACCACTCTGGGAATGGGGGATGGGGGCAAAAGCCTGCACAGAGTGGGTGAGCTGAGGAGTGGGGACAGTGATCGCCATCATGGTGGCTGAGAAATAGGGCCATTGCTGGGGGGAGCTGGGGGTGGGTGGTGTTAAGGAGGCTTTTGGGGGAGGGCGGGGGGAGAAAGGAGATGCCAGAGTATGTTTGTTTGCTGATGTAAACGCTCCAACAGGGAGGGACAAGTGATGCTGTGGGAGGGAGCAAGGATGCTGGCAGAGGACGGTCCTCAGGCAGGTAGGTGGGTGCGAGTTCCATTCAGCTCACAGACCCAGGACATGGAAGCAGGGCAGGGAGGGGCAGGGGGGTGGGGTGGGCATGGGGACATTTCCTGGGAGGAGATGAGGGTGTTGGCAGCCAGTGGCTTCTTTTTCTAATCGGGCACAGCACTGGTCTCAGCAGAGAACAAGGGGTGAATGGGATGGATGGGGTTTGAGGAGAAAGAAGAAACTCCCGAGGGTGTGTCTGGCTTGAGTGCCTGTTGGAGAGTTGTGTTCAGGAATGGTGAGCAACGTGGGAATTATTCATCAAGTGCGTTCCCTGACTGTTCACCTCGGTGCAGCCATACCAGAGAGCTGGGAATAACCAGAGTGGGGATGTTGCCAGCCACGGGGAAAAGGGAGTGTCTGCAGAGGCACCCTATGGAGCCCAGGCTGGATAAGGGTGCCAGCCACGAGGGATACTGACAGTGAACAATGGGGCAGGGGTATGGGGACAAGATGGCCCAAAGAGGTAGGAGGCAAGGAGGCCCAGGTCAGAGAGTGAGGTGTGGGAGCTTAGAGGTGGCCCAGTTACTGGCAATAACCCATCAAGGATGTGACTGTCAGGGGTGATGGGTGGGCATGCTCCCTGCAGGGAAATGACCTCTGAGGCCAGCGAGTTGGGGGCTTCACCATGGGACCTGTGAAGTCACCAAGAGGTGACATGGGAGGAGGATGGAGAGAGAGGCACTGAGTCCAGAGCAGACCAGACAGCCCGGGGACAATCATCCCTTCATGGATTCTACATACATATTGAGGACCCATTGTGGGCTTCGCAGTGCTGACAGCTGATAAAGGTGATGAACATGCTGAGTAAACCATGTGAGCTGGGGCTCGGAGTTAAGGAGAAATGAAGGCAGGGCAGGGGGAGCTGGGGCAACATTGTTAGATGGGATGGTCAGGGAGGACTCCTGTTAGAGAAATGATCTGGATGAGGTCGGGGCCCCATTTGGGGAACGGCCAATGCAAGGGCCCAGCCATGGGCTCTGACTTCCCTCTGGGGCACTGATCACAGTTTACAATTTTCCATCTGCTTGTGAAATGGTTTGACCACTTGTGTGACCACACGAGACCTGAAGTGCCTCAGGGGTATCCCCAGCCATGAACTGATGAAGGTTGGTATTCGGGGCCCTTCTTGGGCTCTTTCGCCTGGTGCCTGGGTGGGAAGGTCCGGCGGCAGCAGCACCTGAGTCTTGACCCCTCGGCCCTCAGGAGATTGACCCCAGCCTTGGCGTGGCCGAATTGCCTGACGAGTTCTTCGAGGAGGACAACATGCTCAGCATGGGCAAGAAGATGATGCAGGAGGCCATGAGTGCCTTCCCCGGCATTGACGAGGCCATGAGCTACGCAGAGGTCATGAGGTCAGGCCCTGCCAGCAGGGGAGGGTGCTGTGTAAGGCTGGGGTGGAAGGGGGCAAACAGGCCTGATCCTCCTCTCCCCCGCAGGCTGGTGAAGGGCATGAACTTCTCGGTGGTGGTGTTTGACACGGCGCCCACAGGCCACACACTGAGGCTGCTCAACTTCCCCACCATCGTGGAGCGGGGCCTAGGCCGCCTCATGCAGATCAAGAACCAGATCAGCCCCTTCATCTCCCAGGCAGGCAGGGCCCCAGGGCGTCCGGGCACCCCCTGTGTCAGAGTGTGCAGACACGCCCTCTCAGTCCGTGGTTCCCCACCGGATGGGATGGATCTCCACCATGGGGGTGGGGGGGGGCTGTCCGCCTACTCCATAGGACTCGTGTCTTGCCCCCACCCACGGAGTGCTCCAGACAGAGCTTGAAAACACGTATTCCAGAGCCAGGCGGCCTGGGCTCAAATGCTTTACAGTCTGGTGTGACACGACTCTGGGACCTCAAGCAAGTCACTTCATTTCTCTGGGTCTCACCTTCCTTGTCTGTCAAATGGAGGCCATACGTGTGTCCCATGGGTGGTTCTTTTTTTTTTTTTTTTTTAAAGATTTTATTTATTTATTTGAGAGAGCAAGAATGAGAGAGAGTACATGAGAGGGGGGAGGGTCAGAGGGAGAAGCAGGCTCCTCGCTGAGCAGGGAGCCCGATGCGGGACTCGATCCAGGGACTCCAGGATCATGACCTGAGCCGAAGGCAGTCGCTTAACCAACTGAGCCACCCAGGCGCCCCCATGGGTGGTTCTTAGCATGACAACATGACAAGCCTACTGCCCCCACATTTAGGCACACCACCACTGCCACCCTCTCCCTGGTGGTGTGTGGTCAGTACAACAGCTGTTGGAGGTAAGGTCTACATGTGGGGAAACTGAGGCTCCAGGAAGTCAAGCCCCCTGGCCACAATCCCCCAGAAATGGCCGAGCTGGCTTGACCCCTGTGGTCTGCTTGAGGACCTTTAACCCCAGGAGGTGTCAGTCCCCAACCCGGGTGCTGTAAGACACCCCAGGTAAGCTGTGAGCCTCCCACGTCCTCCCCACAGATGTGCAACATGCTGGGCCTAGGGGACATGAACGCAGACCAACTGGCGTCCAAGTTGGAGGAGACGCTGCCCGTCATCCGCTCCGTCAGCGAACAGTTCAAGGACCCTGTGAGTCATGGTACGGGCGGGTGGTGAGAGGCTTGGGATGGGGACAAGGCCAGAACTTGCCCCTCGCTGTCCTCTCTCACGCCTTGCAGGAGCAGACAACGTTCATCTGCGTGTGCATTGCTGAGTTCCTGTCTCTGTATGAGACGGAGCGGCTGATTCAAGAGCTAGCCAAATGCAAGATTGATACCCACAACATCATCGTCAACCAGCTCGTCTTCCCTGACCCTGAGAAGCCCTGCAAGATGTGTGAGGCCCGCCACAAGATTCAGGCCAAGTACCTGGACCAGGTGTGCATGCCCAACTGCCTGCCCAGCCCTCACACCTTTGATCCTGGAAGTTGGGGCCTGGCCCAGCCCAACCAAGGCCCCACGGATCAATTACTGTATTCTCTGACCTTTTACTCCATCCTATCTTCTAATCCTCTGCCCCACCCTCCTGCTCCTAATCCTAACCCTAATTCTGGCTCTTGAAGACAGTAGCTGGCCTGGCCTGGGTACCTCTGACCCCAGGGAGGGGGAGGTCCAGCCCAGTGATCTCTGACCTCACTGGTCTCACTCCCATCTATCAGCATATGAAGCCCCTGCCCCACATTCTCCCCTGATCCTGGGAGATCCCCAACCTGACCCTTCCCATTGACCCACATTCTGTCCCTGCCCTGCAACCCCCTGACTGCCACCATCTGCCCTGTGCCCTGGCCACAGATGGAGGACCTGTACGAAGACTTCCACATTGTGAAGCTGCCGCTGCTGCCCCACGAGGTGCGGGGGGCGGACAAGGTCAACACCTTCTCTGCCCTCCTCTTGGAGCCCTACAAGCCCCCCAGTGCCCAGTAGCACTGCTGCCAGCCCGAGTTGCTACCATTTCACATCCCCCCTCCACCCCCCTGGGGGGGCAGAGTTTGCACAAAGTCCCCCCCATAGTATAGGGGGAGCCACTTGGGGGGCAGGGGGCGGGGAGGAGGTCTGTTCCCCCTGGTGGGGCTGAGGGGGCTGTAGCTGCCCCCCACCTCTCCCTGCCTCTCGCCCCTCAATAAAATGATCTTAAACCACCATGGATGTTGATGTAGAGGAGTTAGGGGTCAGCACCTTTATGTA
The DNA here is from genome assembly GCF_011800145.1 of Mirounga leonina. Classification (NCBI taxonomy): domain Eukaryota; kingdom Metazoa; phylum Chordata; class Mammalia; order Carnivora; family Phocidae; genus Mirounga; species Mirounga leonina. Next base: position 50,278,829 of record NW_023270855.1, on the reverse strand, counting down.
CAGTTGCACAGGTTGTACACTGCACAAAGATGGCACATCTAGGGGGACCAAGTCACACCAGAGATCTAATAGAGATGTATGTTTATTATGGTAATTTTGGAAGGAGGGTATCTTCAGTAAGGGGGTGTGCTTTTCTAACTCTGGTAGCGGTGTCCCTGCTGGGGCTATAAAACCTGTAGTAGAAGGGGAGCATCTGCCCACTTCCTTTGAGGTTCAGAGCGTGGGAACTGGGAGGCCCCTTGGCCATCCCTAGGCTGGTGGGGAACGGATTAGGCCGGCAGCGGGCCCAGCGCTGCCTGCTGTTTGGTTTGGGAATTAGTGGGCGCCCTGGGCAGAGGTTGGGCCTGCCAGACTGAGGATTAACAGTCTCCACCCCCCAATTCCTGTTCCCATGGGATGGCATCAGCCCTTCCCAGCACAGGGCTGCAACAGGGGGGCTAATTAGGAGGCAGGATGGCAGAGGAGTCGGGTCAGGTGGGCCCCTGAAGTCCTGTCTGCCTCCAGAGCGGCCTCGCTGAGTGATAGGCAGCATGCTTCCTGCAGTTTGAGCTCCACTCCCTTTATCCCTAAAATGGAAACATAAAGTGTGGTCGTTCAGAATCATGGGAAAATTCACCGGACCCTGGACGGGTTTAGCACACCAGCTTGGAAGGCACTTAGTGGCCTCCCATATCCCTTCACTCCTCCCTCTGCCACTGCCTGGACAGCCAGTGTCATCCCCACTTGAGAGACCCAAGACCGGGGCAATGACGTTGAGCATTTGCAATTTCCAAGCCAGTGCTGGCTCGAGGGGACAGAATGAGGATGCCTGAGGACATGCATGAGTCAAGAAGTGGTGTTCAGGCTGCACACGGGTGTGACGGTGTGCGTGTAAGGGGAACCCAGCCCCAAGCCTAGACGTGCCACCCCCCACTATTCCACTGGATGTGGACAGGCTGGGGTGGCCCTTGTAAACAAACAGTGGTGCAACCTGTGACAGACCCCAGGTTCCGAGCCAAACTGCCTGGGTTCAAAAACCAGCTGTGCCACAAGCCGTGTGTCATCCGAGCCTCAGTTTCCCTACCTGGATAGCAGGAATAACAAAAGCACCCATTTCTTAGGTCCGCTTGTAAGGACTCCATGAGATGAAATAAGCAGAGCCTTTACAACAGCCCCAGTCACGTAGCCGCCAAGGAGGGTTTGTTTCTCTTCACTGTAACAATTATTAAGCATGTGAGCTAGCTCGGGCAACCTGCCCCGGGGCCGGCGGGGGGCCAGCACTCAGAGGTGTGTGGGGACACATGTGAGTTGGGGGCGGGTGGCTGAGCACAGGGTAGGGGCGAGCTGTAGTGCATGTACGGACGTGTCCTAGGAAGTGGGGGCCTCTGCTCAGGAACCGAGAGCATCCCTTTGAAGCCCGTGCCCTCCCCCAGCCCTGAAGCCAGCCGCGCCACTCCCTCTCCCCCTTTTATGGGCTGTCCGGCAGCTGGACAGCGGAGATTTGGGTCTGAGGGTGGCCAGCCCAGGCCAGTTCCTAATTACCCGGGGCAGGGCAGACATCTGCCAGGCCGGGAACACAGTGTCCTGGCTGGCAGGGCTGCAAGGCGGGGCTGCAATGGGCCTCCTAGTGCGAACGGTGAACACAAGGGGCTTTAAGGGTGCCCCTCTTAGGGTTGGAACTCTGAGCCTCCGCACCTTCCACACTGGGTTATGAGTCTGATGTTGGGGACGAGGGGGCTATTTGTGTCAGGCTGGGGGTGCCCCCTTTGTAGGTGTGTCTGTGAAGGGGGAGCATCTGTCTACATCCATGCCAAATTTGGGGACAAGGTGTGTCCCCAAGCTTGTGTGTTCATGGCAATACTGAGAGTGAGACCTGAGGTGTGTGTATGGTTGAGGGAGCACTGGGGAGAGAGTGTCTTATGTATTGATGTGTAAATGCGGGTGAATTTTATGGGGGGTATGGGCATGAGCCCATCTAGTTAGAAGGCTCTATGGGACTGTAGGGGAGGGGTCTCTTTTGTATGAGTGTGTTTAGGGCCCTGCTCTGACCCCAAGACCATGTGCCACTGTTTTGAGGGCAGGTGTGCATGCATCTGGTGTGTGACCACAGGTCAGTCTTTGTGCAGGAGAAATCGGGAATAAATGCATGGTCCCTCGTGTGTGACAGCGTGCGGCTGTCTGTGTGAAGGCATTCTGGGGTCTGTGCTTAGCGGTTGTGTGATGTTGCATGTGTCTTTGTTACATGGTGCCATCGTGAGGGAATGCAGGGTCCCAGGTCCCTGCCCATGTGCTCCTGAGTGGCTGGAGTACCATATGGATGGATACCTGAGAGCCGAGAGCCTGGTGGGTTAGGGTCCATCTGCCTATATTGAATGTTGGGGGTGGGTAGAGCTACACGTGTCTTCTGTGACTTTTTAAGTCTGTGACAGTGTATACTGCGCTCTGGGTTACCGTGGTTGTGGGAGGCTGTGTTAAAAGAAGTTAAATTTGTGTCTGGGTCTATGGTATGTGTTTCTTTGTGCATCCTTGTGACAGTGTGGAGTGACACAGCCTCACTGAACAGTGTGTGTGTGTCTCTGGAACTGGGAAGGAGATAGTCACTGCCCCCTCCCCCAGCTTAGGTCCAAGATCCCTTGGACCTGCCAGTGACTAACTGGGAGAGAGACAGGGAGGAGCAAGGGAGGACAGGGTGGATTGCTCCCCCTGCCCCAGGTAACAAACTGGCAAGACTTCTCCAAACAAACTTCTGAGGCTGCAGCCAAGGTGGGGGCGGGCCAGGGAGGGGCTGCCCACGCCCACTCCCCAGCCCCCTCCCCCTGGGGTCTGGCCTCAGCCCCACCTAAAGCTGAATTCACCCGCCCATTCTGTCCCTGGCCCCGTTTGTCTCTGCACCCTCCACCAGGTGAGAAGGGCCCAGGCCTGGGGGAACAGAGGATCCTGAGGACAGATGGGTCCTCAGGCAGGAATCCATCAAACTCCTCAGGGTGGGGAGCTGAGGGCTCTGAAGGCTGGAGGGGATTGGACAGATGAAAGGTCAAGGTGGGTCCAGGAGAAGGGGGAAGGGGCAGAGCCAGGGCCATTAAGTGGGGAGGTGGGTAGGCTTGGGGAACTGTGTAGGGGAGAGACCAGCCAGGGGAGAGGGCCTGGGGTACAGGGCCTGGGGGAACTGGAAGCTTGGGGAATGGGCTTCCAAGGGCTTCAAAGAAGGGAGTGCAGGGGTGGAGGATGGGCTGAGAATGGGAGCTGTAGGAGTGGGGTGGAGGATGGGCAGAGATGGGACCTGAAGAAGGGGATCGAGGCTGGGGAAGAGCTGGAGTCCTAAGACTCTAGAAACAGGCGCTGGGGACTCAGGAAGCGGGGAAGGCTGTAGATGGGAGCCCAGGTAAGGAGGGCTACTGGGGCTGATTGGTGGACCCAAGGGTCTTGGGGATGGAGGATGGAGGGAGAGGGCCAGGGAAGGTAGACTTATGGAGCTGGGACCAGGAGTCCTGGGAAGAGGGAGGCCTGCCAGAGGGGGCTTGGGAAGTCCTGGGGGCTAGGGCGAGACTGAGCGGGCCTGGGAGGAGACCGGAACCTGGGCTGGGGACGCCAAGCTGAGTCGGCCCGCACCTCTCCGCCCCTGCCCGCAGCCCGGGGGACCCTTTCCTCCGCCCACAGGCTGGGGTCCGGTTCAGCCCCTTCTCCTTCGGCGCAGCCGGCCCGGCGCTGCGATGACCGTCACCTACACAGCCCGCGTGGCCAATGCGCGCTTCGGCGGCTTCTCGCAGCTGCTGTTGCTGTGGCGCGGGAGCATCTACAAACTTCTGTGGCGCGAGCTGGTCTGTTTCCTGGGGCTCTACATGGCGCTGAGTGCCGCCTATCGGTGAGGCGGCCCTGGGGTGGGGGACGCGGGGGAGGGGGGGGTGGGGACTAGGGAAGGGACCTTGGGTGTGTCCAGGAGGGAGGCTCTCCTGTGACCCCCTGCCCCCTCCCTCGCAGCTTCGTGCTGACCGAAGGGCAGAAGCGCTACTTCGAGAAGCTCGTCATTTACTGTGACCAGTATGCCAGTCTCATCCCGGTCTCTTTCGTGCTGGGTGCGTTCGCTCCTTAGTTCCCCATTCCCCTAATACTAAGAAACCCATTTCCAGGCCTTTTGGAGACCCCATTCCTCAGAAGACCCCCCTCAAATCCAACCCCAACAGACCCTTATTTCTATATCCTTCATGCCAGGTGTGGCCCCAGTTTCCAGAGACCTTGGATGTCACCTGGTTACAGTAAGCCATGAGAGCTCCGTGTCACCCATAGGCTTAATCCCTGGTCATCTCAGGGTCTCCCACCTGTGTCTGCATGAGACCACTAGTGGCTCCCCACATGTCCTGGGTCCCAGGGACCCCTCCAGTGACCCCCTAAGACTCCATCCTCTCAAGTCCCGCCCGGAGGACATTTCTCTGACAAGTCAGTGACTTCATGTGACCCCAGCCTCCTGTTTCAGGTCCCCACGCTCCCAACCGAGTGATTCCTTGTGGCCAGGGTGACAACCTGCCTATATGCCCCGAACATAGGCCCTGTGTCTCCACCTCCATACTGACATCCCAATCCCACATCCCAGGTGACAATCAGATAGCCAGGGTGACCCCCAAATTCCCAGCCCAGGTGGCCCCGCGAGGTGGGTGGGTGATAAGCCTCCCCCGGTGTCTCTGATGCAGAGCCTATATCACCTCTCTTGCCACGACCTGGCCCTAGCATCCCCACTTAGCCCCCTATTCCCGGCTGTCCCGCAGGTTTCTATGTGACGCTGGTGGTGCACCGCTGGTGGAACCAGTACCTCTGCATGCCGCTGCCGGACGCGCTCATGTGCGTGGTGGCAGGCACGGTGCACGGCCGCGACGAGCGGGGCCGCCTCTACCGCCGTACGCTCATGCGCTACGCCGGGCTCTCGGCTGTGCTTATCCTGCGCTCAGTCAGCACCGCGGTCTTCAAGCGCTTCCCCACCATAGACCACGTAGTGGAGGCGGGTGAGGCTCCTGCCTGAAGCGGGGCGGGGGGCGGGGCTGAGAACGGGGGGGCGGGGCGAGTAACCCCCTCCCCCACACCTCGCCCCTCCAGGATTTATGACCCGCGAGGAGCGTAAGAAGTTCGAGAACCTGAACTCGTCGTACAACAAGTACTGGGTGCCCTGCGTCTGGTTCTCCAACCTGGCTGCGCAGGCCCGGCGTGAGGGTCGCATTCGCGACAACAGCGCCCTTAAACTGCTGCTCGAGGTGGGCCCGCCAGGAGGTCATTCATACAAAATTCCAGGGAAATGACACCTCCCCGGAATTGTGTCAGATGGCGGCCTGCCACGCGCCTCCCCCGAGGCAGATTCCCAACACCCTTACCAAGCAGCCCCCAGGTGCACACTTAGCTCTAGGGGGCCGACTCCCCGGCGCATAGTGCCCCCTACCCCAGATGTACACTCACCACTAAATACTCTCCCTGGAGACCCAGAAGCACACGCCCACATCCCACCAGGTAACCACTCACCTCCATCCCAAGTACCCACACCTAATCCCCATGTGTGCACTCGCAATTCAGGCCTTCTCATGACGTGTATCTGCACCCAGGAGCTGACCGTGTTTCGGGGCAAGTGCGGAATGCTCTTTCACTACGACTGGATCAGCGTACCCCTTGTCTATACCCAGGTAACCCTGCCGTGCCTCTGTTTAAATCCGGCATCGGACGCTCTGACGCACTGGTCTCAAGGGAAGACTGAGGGCCAGCTGAGACCCCATATCCGTGATGCCCCATCCTAGTCCTGGTCTCTCCAAGACCTCCTGAGACCGGGAGAACCCTGACCTGGTGACCCACCCTGCCCCCAGGTGGTCACCATCGCTGTGTACAGCTACTTCCTGGCCTGCCTCATCGGTCGCCAGTTCCTGGACCCAGCTCAGGGCTACGAAGGCCACAACCTGGACCTGTGCGTGCCCATCTTCACCCTGCTGCAGTTCTTCTTCTATGCAGGCTGGCTCAAGGTGGGTGGAGCTCAGAGGTAGGGACTCTCGGGGTCGGATAGGCACGGGTTCCCAGGGCTCTACCTAACTATCCCCTCCCCCTTCAGGTAGCCGAGCAGCTCATCAATCCCTTCGGAGAGGACGACGATGACTTTGAAACCAACTTTCTGATCGACCGCAACTTCCAGGTGAGACTCGGGTGAGACCATCCCGGGCTCCCAAACCAGCCTTGGCCCCACCCCTCGAAGACTTGCCTGGGCCTGGACCCTGAACCATCATCCTTCTTTCTTTGGTCACCATACGCCTAGCCCTTCCTGAGGGGTCCACCCCGTGCACGCCCGCAGGTGTCAATGCTGGCCGTGGACGAGATGTATGACGACCTGGCCATGCTGGAGAAGGATCTGTACTGGGACGCAACCGAGGCTCGCGCCCCCTACACCGCAGCCACCGCGTTCCTGCGGCAGCAGCCGTCCTTCCAGGGCTCCACCTTCGATATCACGTGAGCCAGCGGGATGGGTGGGGCCTCCCGGAGGAGGCGCTTCTGGCCCTGCGGGGGATGATCCGATTGGAGGGGCTCTGGGCTACCAGGACAGGGCCAATTTGGAGACTCAGGGCTAAGACCTAAAGTCTGCGAGGACTAGACTGGGGGTAGGGGGCAGGGATCCGGGTCAAGGTCTGGGACCCGGCCACTAACTGGGGGCCGACCCAAGGGCTGAGGCCGATGAGGATTGGACGCGCGGCCAGAGGCAGCGCCAGAGATGCTGCAGTCCCGACTGAGGCTTGAAGAGCTAAATTTGAGCTTAGCCGAAGCCAGAGGGTAAAAGCAGGCTCTCAGGAGAAGGACCGAGGTCTTTGGGGATAAGTGAGACAAAGGGATGGATGGAACCAGGAGAAGCAGCGTGTCTCGGTCCCCGCTCTGTCAGTCAAGGAGAGGAGCGAGGTCGCAACGCTGAACCACTGTCCGTCCGACAGGCTGGCCAAAGAGGACATGCAGTTCCAGCGGCTGGACGGCGTGGACGGGCCGCTGGGCGAGGCGCACGGCGACTTTCTGCAGCGCCTCCTGCCGGTAGGCGCAGGCATGGGCGCGGGAGGCCTGCTGGGCCGGCGCCTGTCCTTAATGCGCCGCAAGAACAGCTGCGTGTCTGAGACGTCCACAGCCGCCAGCTGCACGTGCGCAGGCGCCCCCGACGGCGCGGCCCCGGAGTGCGGTTGCGGGGACCCGCTGCTCGACTCCGGCCTGCGGGAGCCAGAGCCGGAGCTCCCCGCCGGCCCCGAGCTGCCCGTCCCGGGGCCCGCCGCCGAGCCCTTCACCACTGTGCCTATGCCCGCGCCCCGGGGCCCGGCTCCACCCTGGCTGCCCAGCCCCATTGGCGAGGAGGAGGAGAGTCTAGCCTGAGGCCCTCAGGCCCAGGATCCCCCAAGGACAGGGACACAAATCCCGACAGGGCACGCAGGCAGCAGTCCGGGTCTGCATAAGCCGCGTGTGGACTCCATCTGTCCAATTTTGACCCGTTCCCGCCTCCTGCGCGCCGGCCTTCACGTCTGGCACTGGGGCTTGGAGCGCCTCCAGTGGGCCAGGCACTGGGCTAAGGGTGAAGGATTCTTCCAGCTTCTTTGAACAGGCGGTCCTTCCCACCAGCTCTACTTCCCTCCCTCCACTGCCTGAAAGGCCCCCATTAGTGTCCCCTTCCTTCATTCTTTCCTTAAAGTGGAGACGTGAGTGCCTACCTCATTGAGTTATGGGGATGAAATAACGGTTTTAGAATGTTGATTACATAATAGGTGCTCAATAAAATGTTAGTGGTTTTTACTCAAACATTATTAGCCCGACTCTTCCTGCCAGGAATTAGGCTAAATAAGATTTGAGAATTCCTCCAGATTCTTTGATCGCACCTTGCCTCCTTCTTCCCAAACTCTGCCCTCTGAAATGACCCCATGTGTCCATGGCTTTACTCATTCATTAATGTACCAGCCAGTCCCCAGACCACAGCCTCCTCCTGTCAGTCTTGTTTTACGATTCTGCCAGCGACTTCTCTGCCCCAATTCACTGCCTTCTCCAATACTCCCTCGGAGCGCCCAGTCATAATTCAATCATATGGTGAATTTAGAAGTCCAGCCGGGATCCCTCTCCAGATTCTAGACTGGGAGAGCCACCTGCCTCCTCGAGATCTTCATGTGGCACCTTGAACAGAGCATTCCCCCCAAACCAGCTCCCTATTGGCTCCCCAACCTGCCCCAACCTATCTGTTGGCTTTGTCCTTCCGGGTGATAGACCCAAATCTGGGAGTCCTCTCCAACTCTTTCTCTTACCCCCTCCATGTCAACCTAGCAGCAAATCCTATCAGCTCAGTCTTCAAATTATATCCAGAATCCAACCATTTCCCATTCCTCTAGGGCCCACATCTTAGAGCCACCGATGTCACCCACCCACCCACCTAGACCACGGACCACTGCCCTTGTCTCTCAGCTCTGGCCCTAACCGCCCCCAGTCTGTTCCTTCCACAGTAGCCAAGGAGAGCCTATGAATACCTGAGTCAGGTAATGTCCCTCCTTTCCTTAGAACCCTACATGACTCCCATGTTCCTTAGAATAAAAGTACTCCCTACAGTTCACAATCTCCCTGCCCTCATCTCTTTCCCCTCCTCCCCTCACTCACTCCACACTGGCCTCCTCACTGTCCCTCTAACCACCAAGCAAAGCCTCATCTCAGGGCCTCACACATATGCTGTTCCCTCTGCCTGGATCACTCTTTCCCAGATACCTACATGGCCCCTCCCTCACCTCCTTCAGGTCTCTGCTTAAATTATGTCACTTCCTTGGCGAGGGCTCTTCTGCTGGCCTTTTATTTAAAACCACCACATCCCAAATGGACGTCCCACATCCCCATCACTCTGCCTGCTTTCTTTTTCTCTGTAGCACTTCTCACATCAAACTTTCACTTTATCTATTTTGTTTATTGTCTGTCTCTCTTCATGAGAAACGACAACTTCATAAGGCAGGAATTTTTGTCCGAAGCCTCTTCAAAAAACGACCTCACGCACATACTGTTACACAGACACAAACATGGTTCTCACCTCCCAGTGGGTGCCGTCAGTCATTCACGCTTTAGTAAGAACACAAGCCAGGCCTTTCTAAAAGCAATGATCTGGCCCATCTTCTCTCCCTCCCCTCAGTGCCTTGAGTCCAGCAAGGACAGATTGAAAATCTTTATTATTTTTCTTCTCAAATATAAAAATCACTCTCTCCCCTGGCATCTCATTAACCCAGGCTGAAAATCAAGGATAAGAATCACATTGCTAAAAAGAACAGACCCACTCCTGCCTCCTGCCCTATCCTGCACTCTTGTCCCATCTGAGAGAACAAAGGGCAGAAGTCATGACCCTAAGGCTCTCAGGCAGCTGACCCTAGGCCTTCCTGATGCTGGGCCCCAGGTGAGTTGGGGGAATCCAGGGCAGACTGAGCCCCAACTGGCTGGGCAGGGGGCAGGATCCTGAGGCCCATCAGTGCTTGTCAGTGGGGCGCATGTTCAGAGATGCTAGGCGTCCCAGAGGCCCGCGGCGAGTGTTGGTGGCCAGCCGCTGCTGTGCCAGGAATGACTGGGCATGGGCAGGTGCCCGCTCCTCCCCAGCTCGCTGCTGCAGAGCCATGCCCTGGACGGAAGAAGGAGTCATGGCTGGCGTCCAGTGAGCCCATGGCACATCCCGGTACCCTCACTACGGTGACGTGCACTCACCATATTATACCAGGCACTGATGAGTAGCTTTTCTTCCTGCTCCCTCTGACTTCGACTCTTCTCAAAGTCCATCTGCCAAGGAGGGAACAGTCAGGGGCCTGGACATGCTGGGGACAGTGAGAAGTGATGAGGACACCCACCTCCAGGTGCCGGATGCGGATGTCCCGCTCCCGGAGCTGTGTCCTCAGGGTGTGAAGTTCTGGGGGTGCCCCCCCGGATGGCCGTTGTTTGGGTTCCAGGGTCTGTATGACCTAGGGTTTGGGAAAGACCCAGGCAGGGTGACCTTGGCCTTGCAGGCCGTCGGACGTGTTGGGCCGCATGAAGTGTGGTGCAGACGTCTGTGATATGATGGGGGATCGGCAGGTGCAGGAGTGGGGGCAGAGAGGTGCGCGCTGGTGGGAGGCATGGGTCAGTGGGAGGCAGCAGCCTTGGCAGGAGGCCCGTGCAGCCCCCAGCGTCCTCACCGTGCGCGCCTTGTCCACGTAGCGACGGTAGCGCTCCTCCATGGCCCGCAAGTCCGCATCCTTCTTCTGCAGGCTGTGCTGCAGCTCCTCGATACGCCGAGCTGCTGGGGGAACAAGGCGACCCCTCAGCTCCCCGCCAAGCTCGGGGCTCTCCCGGCCCCCCCAGCCGCTGCATCCCACTCACTGCCACTGTCAGCGGGCGGTTCCAGCTCCTCAATGTACTCCCGCTTCCGCTGCAGCTCCAGATCTGCTTCATGCAGCTTCTGCCTGTGGACAGAGGATGGGCAGCAGCGGGCTGACCACTGGGCCTCCTTCCCTTCCTCCCACTGGTGGCCACAGCCTTCCCAGCTGGCCAACGTGCACCTGCCCGGCTGCAGAGACCTGTGTGCCAGCCCCCTGAGACGGAAGCCATATGCCTTGGTCCCACCATCTCCTTAGCCACGGGAGCCACAACCTTCCACTCCCCGCGTCGGGTGGGCTCTGGACCAGCCCCCTGTGTGTCCACTTCGCTCCGTGCCCACAGCCCACACACTGGTACAGCCATGACCCCCTTGCCAGTCTCTTCTACACTCGATCTCATTCCTTTCTCCACCCAGCAGCCAGGGATCTTTCTAGCATGCAGATCTCTTCTAACAAAAGTGTAAAACCTTACAGTTCTGCCACCTGAGGCAAAACCCCGAAGATCTAAGAACACTCCTTGTAGGTGAGATTATTTTCGTGCACCGGATATGGAACATGGTCTAACACCTAATCATGAAACTTGCGCTACGTCTACTAAGGTGACAAAGGCATGTGCCCTCTAAGCCACCAATTCCACTTTTTCGACATATCTGCACACAAGCAGAACGATGCACATACAAGGTTTTACTTTGTTGCACTGTTTGAAATTGCAAATACCTAGAAAGAATGACTTTTTTTTTAAAGATTTTATTTATTTATTTGAGAGAGACAGTGAGCGAGAGCACAAGCTGGAGGAGGGGCAAAGGGAGAGGGAGGAGCAGACTCCCCAGGGAGCAGCGAGCCTGGGCTTGATCCCAGGACTCTGGGATCATGACTCAAGCTGAAGGCAAATGCTTAACTGACTGAGCCATCCAGGCACCAGAAAGAATGACTTAAATACATTATGACTTTCACAATAAAATGTTATAGGCCAGCCCTTCCAGACTGGAATTTTACAGGAGAATTAAGCCCTCATGTTTCCATATATCCATCCTCTGTAAGGAAATAACTTTTTCTGCAGTCTGGGTTGGTACTAGCTACACTCCATCCTTGGCAGAAGTGAGAAGAGTCAAACAAATCATTTTCTGTAAGGCCTAATTTCTCCATGGAACCCCAGTCGACAAAAGCTACTGTATTTATTAAAAAAAAACAAACTATTCATATGACAAAATTTCCCAGCCATCTTCTTAAGTAGGAGAAGCGAAGTGCAAACTAGCAGATATCACACTACCTTTCATGTAAATGAGGAATCAGAATAAAAATTTATATAATATTCATTTGCATTTGCTTAAAAAATTTCATAAGGATTTTTATTTTTTTAAAAATGTTTTATTTATTTATTCACGAGAGTCAGAGAGAGAGAGAGAGAGGCAGAGGCAGAGGGAGAAGCAGGCTCCCTGCCTAGTAGGGAGCCCAATGCAGGACTCGATCCCTGGACCCTGGGATCATGACCTGAGCCGAAGGCAGACACTTGATCATCTGAGCCACCCAGGTGCCCCTATTTTTTATTTTTTTAAAGATTTTATTTGGGGCACCTGGGTGGCTCAGATGGTTAAGCGTCTGCCTTCGACTCGGGTCATGATCTCCAGGTCCTGGGATTGAGCCCCAGGTCGGGCTCCCTGCTCAGCGGGGAGTCTGCTTCTCCCTCTCCCTCTGCCTCTCCCCCTGCTTGTGCGTTCTCTCCCTCTCTCTCTCAAATGAATAAATAAAATCTTTAAAAAAAAAATTTTAGGGTGCCTGGGTGGCTCAGTTGTTAAGCGTCTGCCTTCGGCTCAGATCATGATCCCAGGGTCCTGGGATGGAGCCCTGCATCGGGCTCCCTGCTCCGTGGGAAGCCTACTTCTCCCTCTCCCACTCCCCCTGCTTGTGTTCCCTCTCTGGCTGTGTCTCTCTGTCAAGTAAAATAAAATCTTTAAAAATATATATTTTTTTTATTTGGGGCACCTGGGTGGCTCGCTCAGTCGGTTGGGCGGCTTTCTTCAGCTCAGGTCATGATCCCGGGGTCCTGGAATCGAGGCCCACATCAGATTCCTTGTTCAGTGGGGAGTCTGCGTCTCCCTCTGCCCCTCCCCCTGCTTGTGCGGGCTCTCTCCCTCTCAAATAAGTAAATAAAAAATCTTAAAAAAAAATAAAGATTTTAGGGGTGCCTGGGTGGCTCAGTCGTTAAGTGTCTGCCTTCGGCTCAGGTCATGATCCCAGGGTCCTGGGATCGAGCCCCAAATGGGGCTCCCTGCTCCGCAGGAAGCCTGCTTCTCCCTCTCCCACTCCCCCTGCTTGTGTTCCCTCTCTTGCTATGTCTCTCTGTGTCAAATAAATAAAATCTTTATAAATAAATAAATAAATAAATAAAATTTTTATTTCCTTATTTGAGAAAGCGTGAGAGAGAGAGCACAAGAGAGAGAGAGCACGTCGGGGAGCAGAGGGAGAGGGAGAAGCAGACTCCCCGCTGAGCAGGGAGCCCAATGACCCTGGACCCTGAGATCATGACCTGAGCTGAAGGCAGCTGCCCAACTGACTCAGCCACCCAGGCACCCCTGCAAGGATTTTTATTTTTTATTTTTTTAAAGATTTTTATTTATTTATTTATTTATTTGAGAGAGAGAATGAGAGAGGGAGAGAGAGCACATGAGAGGCGTTAGGGTCAGAGGGAGAAGCAGACTCCCTGCTGAGCAGGGAGCCCGATGCGGGACTCCATCCTGAGACACCAGGATCATGATCCGAGCCTAAGGCAGTCACCCAACCAACTGAGCCACCCAGGCGCCCTGCAAGGATTTTTATAATGAACTAATATGAATGGGGGTGGGATAGAAACAATCAATGTGGGGACTAAGAGGTATACACCTCTCTGTATTGCTCGGTATATATTTTGTTCTTTAAACTATAAATATAATAGCTACTTAAGATAGGTTCTTAAAAAAATAAAATAGGGGGGATGCCTGGGTGGCTCAGGTCATGATCCCAGGGTCCTGGGACCGAGTCCCGCATCAGGCTCCTTGCTCAGTGGGGAGCCTGCTTCTCCCTCTCCTTCTTCTTCTGCCCTTCCCCCCACTTGTGCTCGCTCTCTCTCTCAAATAAATAAAATCTTTTTAAAAAATAAAATTAGGGGGGGGGCGCCTGGGTGGCTCAGTTGGTTGGGCGACTGCCTTCGGCTCAGGTCATGATCCCAGGGTCCTGGGATCGAGTCCCGCATCGGGCTCCCGGCTCAGCGGGAGGCCTGCTTCTCCCTCTCCCACTCCCCCTGCTTGTGTTCCTGCTCTCGCTGTCTCTGTCTCTGTCAAATAAATAAATAAAATCTTAAAAAATAAACAAACAAACAAATAAATAAATAAATTAGGGGGGTGCCTGGGTAGCTCAGTCGTTAAGCGTCTGCCTTCGGCTCAGGTCATGATCCTGGGGTCCTGGGATCGAACCCCACGTCTGGCTCCCTGCTCAGCAGAGAGCCTGCTTCTCCCTCTCCCTCTGACTGCCACTCTGCCTACTTGTGCTATCTCTCTGTCAAATAAATAAAGAAAATCTTTTTAAAATAAATTAATAAAAATAAATTAAATAAATAAATAAATAATAAAATAAGGGCGCCTAGGTGGCTCAGTTGGTTCAGCCTCTGCCTTCAGCTCAGGTCATGGTCTCAGGGTCCTGGGATGGAGTCCCACATCGGGCTCCCTGCTCAGCAGGGAGCCTGTTTCTCCCTCTGCCTCTACCCCTCCCCTGGGTCGTGCTCTCTTGCTCTCTCTCTCTAATAAATAAATAAAATCTTTTTAAAAAAATAAAATAAAATAGGGGCGCCTGGGTGGTTCAGTCTGTTAAGCATCCCACTCTTGATTTCCGCTCAGGGCATGATGTTGGGGTCATGGGATTGAGCCCCGGGTCAGGCTCCGCGCTCAGCAGAGTCTTGCTTGTCCCTCTCCCCCTGCTCCTCCCCCTGCTCATGCTGTCTCTCTCTCAAATGAATAAATAAATAAAATTTTAAAAAATAAACAAAATAAAATCGTTTCTTTTTTTTGGTTAAATTTTTTTTTTTTAGAATTTCTACACCTAATGCGGGGCTCAAACCCATGACTCTGAGATCAGGAGTCACACGTTCTACCGACTGAGCCAGCCAGGTGCCCCCAAAATAGTTTCTTTTTTAACAATGTAAAAAGTAAAAGATGATTGTCATACTACCTTACTGCAATTCCCTCCATGGCTCCCCATTGTTCCCCCCAAACAGTTCATACTCCTTCCCTTGGCCCCCAAGACCCTACTTGATCTGAGCCTTCTCCGTTTTGGCTAATTAGCTCTCCTCATAAATAAGTCCCCATAGACAGCAAATGACCCCCACATCTGGGCCCCAGCCTTTCCCCCCACCACCAGGAATGCCCTCCCTCTGGGACTCACAGATGTTCCTCCAGCTTCCTCTTCAGCAGGGCGGACTGGGGGAGAGAACAGGCACTGGGTGAATGCGGGTCCAGAGGTCCCAACTCCTTCCCGGGGTGAGGGTAGCGGGTGCCACCCTGGGCCCACGGTACTTACAATGGACTGCAGGGGACATCGAGCAGCAGGGAGGAGAGAGAGAAGGGTTACGGGGAGGGCACGAGGGAGGGCCAGGCAGGGAGGAGGAGGGCACTCACATCCTCAGTCTTGCCCCCCTGCTCTTGCAAGGCCTTCTGCAGGTCCTCCACCTGGGCCCGCAGCTCCAACAGCTGCTGCTGGTTCAGCCTGCAGGAGTGCGGGGTTGCTGAGTGCCTGCGCCCGCCCTCTGCCCCGCCTCACACGCCCCCTCCATGCGCGCGCGGGGGGGGGCCTCCGCCCGGTGGGTCCTCACCGCAGCTGCGTCTCCAGCCCGTGGCGCGCGCGGTTGGCGTCCTCCAGGTGGCGCTGCAGCTCCTCCTGCCGCTCCCGGTAGGCCGCCTCCTGCTGGCACAGCTGCTTGTTCTCCAGCTGAAGCCGCAGGAGCGTCTCCCTGCCGACCGCCAGGGAGTGAGCAGGGCTGGAGACGGGTCACCCCGCAGGCCTGCCGGGGCTCTGGCAGGGAGACTGGGCGGACAGGGCTGGCAGAGGGACAGAGCCCTGGGGAAGAGCCCGACCAGACCCCGGGGCCGGATTAGAGTAATGGGGACCCAGCGCTGGGGGACCAAAAATGGGCGGGGTTTTGAGCTGGGCCTAAGGGTGGAGGCAGGCAAGGGCGGGGCTACGGGAGCGGGTTAGAACATTCACGATCCCCGCTAGGGCTGCGAGAAAGCAAGACTGCGGGAAAGACAGGCGCAGAAATAGGAAGAACTGGGGTGGGGGAGTTCATCTGGGCAAGACACAGGTCACTGAACCTAGCAAGGGCTACACTGAGGACAGGGCTACGCCCTGGGGGCAGAGTCCCAGGTGAGCGGGGCTGGGGGTAGGAATCTTGCTCCGTGAGTGGAGCCAGATGGGTTGGGCCTAATTTGTGCACTGAGGATGGATCCTGGAGAGGCAAGCAACCAACAAGGGCTAGAGCGCCGACCAGGTAAGGGCCGAATTAGGAGTGAGTGGGCCCAAGAGCCAGGCTAGGACTTGGCATCCCAACATAGCAGGTCAGGCTAGCAGTAGGTGCCTGCACTGGGAGCAGGGCAGAGGGTGGGCTCTGGGTGCGGCCAGAGCTCTGAGCGACCCCAGGGTACCTCAGCTCTGCAGGTAGGATCTCTGCTGCTAAGTTTTCCACAGCTGGTGAGGTGGGATCCAGCGAGGGGTCTGGAGAATGTGAGAAATGTCTTCAGGTTAGTGCACAGCTGCTGCCCCCAGCCCTAGGGTTCTCTTTCCAAGAATCATCTTTGGGGACTCAAGTTTGGCCCAAAGCCTGGCTTAATATAAGCCTCACTCCCAGCTTGACAGGGAGCAGTGATGCACGGCCTGAGTTTGCCTTCGCCCCACCCTGATCCTGGGAGGTCAGCCCCTGCCTTCTGTCAGCCCTTGTCACCTCTTCCCGCTCTAGCCTGTCTTCAAAGTGGCCTAGCTCCGCCCCCAGCCTCTACAAGCCCTGGGACACTGCTTTTCTGTCTGCCCTAACAGAACCTTAGGCCACCCCTGCCCCCGGCCCTAGGGCTGTTAGGCCTCCGACTCACCAGCCTGGGTCAGCCCCCGAGGCTGCAGCTGGGCGCAGCGCAGTTCCTCATTGGCCTCCCGCAAGGAGTCCCTCTCTGCCAGCAGCCGCTGGAGGGACAGGATGCAAGATGCCATTTGAGGGAGGGTTGGCCTCCTGGGGACTGGGCTATGCCAGGATGGACAGGGTGGGGCTTGGATGCCAGACTTCAGCCTCACCTCCTTCTCCTTCGTCACCAACTCATACTTCTCCTCCAGATTTCGACACTCGAATAGCCATTTCTCGGCCTTCATGGCCTCTTCCTGCCTCTGGCCCTGCAGTTCCTGAACCTGAACAGAGAGGAGGGGTGAGGAGGCAGGGTTGAATGTGAAGGCATGGGGCCAGAGAGGCCAGGCGCGGAAACTCGGAGGGGCGGGGCTTACGAGCCTAGGGAGGAGCTATGCAAATGAGGGAGAGAGGGCTCCGGGTGCAGGGGCTCAGCGCCATGCTGAGGATGGGCCAAAGTGCGAGGGGCGAGGGGCCCAGCGGCCCAGAGCACGCTGCCCTCCAGGCTCTGCCCTGATCCCTGCCGCACCTGTCGTCGCTGTGCCTCGAGCTGAGCACGGAGCGAGCCGGCCCGGCGGAGCTCATCCTCCAGCTGCCGGGTGCGCTCGGCATGGCCGGCGTTGCGCTCCTCCAGCTGCCGCACCTGCCGCCTCAGCTCCCGCAGCTCCCCCAGCCGGCGCCGACAGCTGCTCAGCGTGGCCTCCAGCTGCCCAGCACGCTCAGAGGACTGCCTGGGGGAGGAGGCAAGTCGGGAGAGGAGGCCTGGGTCTGGGGTCAGGGTTCAGCTTGGATCTGAGGCCCTCCGGGCAGGGGAAGAGGTCATATCACCTGGGGATGTGTGGGTTCAAGGTGGTAGATCGTGAGGGTCAGGAGTCAGCCAGGGCCTGGTGTTGTTGGGAAATCATTAAGGGGCACAGAGGGAGCCCTAAGCACCAGTGGTTAGCCCAGGGTCATAATCAGGGATGGCGGGGCGGGGGGGGGGGGGGGGGGGGGGGGGGGGGGGGGGATTGGGGGGATATAGAATGACTGAGGGGTTCCAGGGGGAATGATGGTGCCCAGAGGCTCTGAAGAGCCTCAAGGACACTTTGAGGTTATAAGGTGGCTGTGGGATCAACAAGGGCATGGTGGGGTCTTGGGGGAGCTTCAGGGCAGAGCACTATGTGGTCCTCTAAGGTGCAGTAGGGATTCACTAGACACTTTAACATTACAGGGGTGCTGCGGGGTCACAGGGGAGCCTTTTGAGGTTACAGAGGGCATGGTGAGGTCTAGGAAATGGGTGTTCTGGAGGCCCAACAAGTGCTCTGGGGCTGCAGGGGTGCTGTGGAGTCGTAAAAAGGAATAGTCCTATCATGAGGGGGCACATGAGGGGTGATGGGGGCAGCGGGGGGATTACTGCATTTGGGTCCTGGAGGGCACAATAGGATCCTGGGGCATGAGGGCATCTGGGCAGCATGGGAGCAGGGGTGGGGAGCTGGTAGCTGGGGTCGTGGGGATCTTCCAAGGTCTGGGGGCTATAATGTGAGATCACAAGGGCACACTGTGGGGTCCTGGGGGGCATCAGGAATCCAGGAATCTTGGTGGCGTCCAGAAGACACTGTGCGGGTCCACTGGGCATTTGGGGGTTCTTGAGGGACGACGGCATCAGAGGGACATGGTGGCAACGAGAGTGTGCAGTGGCGACCCAGGGACCGACCACTCACCGCAGCTCGTCCATCTCATCCTTCAGCGCCTGCGCCTCCTGGGCCAGACTGGTCAGCGCCTGGTTCCGCTGCTGCAGCTCAGAGACCTCCCGCTCCAGCTCGGCACAGTGCAGGCGCTCATCTTCCCTGCCGTTCTCCAGCCTGGCGGGGTGGGGTGGGGAAGAAAGGGACGCTTGAGGGGACTGCAGCTGGGCCAATCCCCTGGCCTGCTGGCCCCATCCCCAGCTGACTGCACCTGAAGTTCTCCTCCTGCAGCTGCTCCAGCTGGGACTGCAGCAGCAACAGCTTCTTGGCAGTGAGGCCAGGGGCGCCCTCACCCTCCGGCCGGCCCACCCGCCCCCGCAGCGCCGCATTCTCCTGGGCCAGGCTCTGCTTCTCCTCGGACAGGAGCACCAGCTGCCAGCAGGGGGTGCAGATGAGCTGGAGTTTGGAGGGGAGAACGGAGGCGAGCAACCCTGCCCCCGGAGCACCTGTGCTCCCCCCCACCACCCTCAACCTCACCTGCCGCTCCAGGTCCAGACAGCGCTGCCGCAGCTCATCCCCCTCGTCAGCCTCCTCGCTCAGGAAGTAGTACCTTCGGGACTGAGGAGGGTAGTGGAGGGTGGGGAGGGGCGAGGAGTCAGGGATCCACGGGAAGAGAGTGGGGGGAGGCTGGCATCTCTAGTGGCAGAGAGGAGGAGCCCAGAAACCCTCAAGATCTAGCAGAGGGCTGGGACCCCAAGGGACTGGAGGAAAGGTGATGTGGGAATGAGGGAAGAGGCTAGGACCCTGAGGGATGGAGGAAGTTTACACACTTAAGGACAAGTTCCTCCTCCTTAGGCAGCCCTGAGAATCAGCAATGGGCTTGGTCCTTTAACAAGGTCCCCCACCTCTTACCTGGTTATCAAAGTTCCCATATGTTTCTGGTGACAGGGAGTCAGGGGTGTCTTTGGTCATGAGCTGAAGCAGGGCGGGAGGACATCGAGATGAGCTGGGCCCTCTGAGGGTGGCCGTTAAAGCTTCCATGACCCAGCCTAAGGGCCTCTCCATTCTCCTGTCCCCAAAGCCAGTTCTCCCCAAGAACCCCAGTCTAAAGACTGCCTTCCTGCCATGGGTCCAGCAGGGAGGCTGGGTCCTCTGAGGGTGCTAAATGGTGACTTAGTGCTGGCAGACACATGAGACGGGGAAATCTGGCCAGCTGGGTTCCAGGAAGAGCCCAGACCTTACCAGGGCAGAGCCTGTGCCCAGCTGCCTCTGCTCTGATGTCCCCTCCCCTGAAGCTCCTTGCCACATTGGGCACCCCCACCTACCTCCTGGATGGCTTCCATTACCACGTGTTGAACTGATTCCTCCAGCGTCATGATTCTCTGGATGTGCTCTGGGGATCAAGGTGGAGAACACTGAAACATGGGGGTAGAGGGTGAGAAGGAATTCCCTGGGTCGTCCCCTGGGGGCCCCCGAACCCCTATACCCTGCTTCTTCTCGCAACTGATGGCACAGCCAAGCACCAGCTGAAGCAGCTTGCCAAGCTCTTCTGGGTCTGAAAACTCGCCGATGAGGCTCACGTCCGGAAGGTGCTGTTCCAAAACAGGATGCCCCAGGACCTGAGGATAGGGGGGTGGGGGTGGGAATAGGGGATATGAGGGCTCACAGACACTCACCTCCTTCCAACCCAACCCCACCCCCTAAGCCCTGCCATGGTTACTCACATCCTGGGAATACTCCACCAAGCTCTGTAAGATGCTCTTCAGGTTGCTGACCTAGGGAGAGGTAAGGAGTTGTGTCCAGGGTCCCAGAGGCCCCCAGAAGGAGCCAGGCAGCCCCCACTGTGAAGCTGCCTACCCCAACCTTTTCTCTCTGCCACATTTCCCAATCACTGGTCATCTCATCCTGTTTGGCACCATTCTCTGTCTGAATGTCTTCTCTCCTAGGGACGACCTATCTAGTCACCTGCCCTTCTTGTCCACCTGTCCATCTTGTTCACATGTCCCCAGAATCCAATCACTTCTCATCACCTGCCCTGCCACCCTTTGGCTCTAGCCACCTGCATCTCTCACCTGATTATTGCACCAACTTGGTGTCAATTTCCACTCTTGCTGCCTACCCCCCATTCCTCTCCAAGCAGCCAGGGGGAGCTTTTTAAAGTCCAAGCCAGGTTGTGTCTTTCCTCTCTGCTAAAACCCTCCCTTGACTTTGCACAGCACTTAAAATAGAATCCATCTCCCTGCCCCAGCCTGCCCTCCTCCTGATGACCTCATCCACCATTCCTGGCCCCTTGTTTTCTGTTCTGACCTCCCTGTCTTTCCTCGATACATCAAGCTTATTCCGCACTTTACATTTGCTGTTCCCTGTGCCTGGAATCCCGTTTCTCCAAATTTCACATGGAGATCAACCCATCTGGAGTAACCACCCACCTAGTTGCCCTCTCTCATGGCTCAGCTTTTATTGTCTTTGTAGAACTTACTGCCATTGGAAGTTAATGTTTACATGTGTGTGCGCACGCAAGTTTTTGTCTTTGTTTTTCCTTGCTCTACACCCAGGCCTGCTCCATAGGAGAATGAAAGATCAGAGTTGGCTCGTCACCAGACATCTGTCCCTCTTCCTAGCCAAGTCTGTGCATCAACCAGGACATGTGGCTAGCTGACCCATCACCCAGGATATGTCTAGCTTAGCGTTCCCTGATTATCTCTTCGCCAGTCTGTCCCCCAGTCATGAGTCCACCTGTCACCTTCAGCCTCCAGTTGGGACCTGGGTCATCTGAGATGCCCTGGAGCCACGCCTCGTTGAACCAGGAAGGATCTCTGGGGGCGAGAAGGTGGGATGAGCTCCTGGAGGACCTTTTCGGGACCCTCCCCCTCAGCCCCACTCACATCTGGTTCAGCACATAGGCTATGGCGAGGCCACTACTCAGGTCCTGGGGCCTGGTACAGGGGGACGGGACGTGGAACGTCTGCAACTGGGGAGGGAGAGGAAAGGGCAAGGGGCAGTCAGGGCCTGGGAGAACAGAACCATTCCCCATTTGCAGATTTTCCCGGTCAGCAGGAACCTCATACGGTTGGCGGGGACTGGCCTATAGTTAGTTTTCTCATACCAGCTCCGCGGGGGTGTGGCCTCTGCACACCTGGGCCTGGAGGGGGCGTGGCCTCACTTCACTTCTGTTCCACAGACCCCGCGCGACGAGGCCAGGGCGGAACCACGAGTCACCTGGTCCCCACGGGCCCCACGTGACCAGGCCAGCTCACCTGTGCCCTCGCCCTACGTGACCCAGCTGCGGAGGGGCGGAGCCTCACCTGTTCTTTCCACGCAGACCTGCCACGTGACCGGGGCGGGTGCTCAGGCCAGAGTCCAACCGCCGGGCAAGCCCACCACCCTTTCCCCCTCCCAGCCCCAGAACAGAGGGGTAGACTGAGCCAAGGCCAGGGCTTCCGGGCAAGAAGAACGGGCGCACACCTGTCCCTGGCCCCGCCCCCGACCTACCCAGGTGAGCAGAGACCCGCATAGCTCGGCCTTGTCCACGCTCATGGCTCCCGATCGGATTCGACCCCGGCCGCGGAGCCCCGCCACCGCAGCCACCTCCTGATCCGCCACCAGCGAGCGCCCGCAGCCCCGACCTCCCGCTCGGCCTAGAGCGCCGCCCCGCCCCGCCCCGCCCCCTAGGCGCAGGCCCCGCCCCGGACACGTGATCTCCCGACGCCAGATCAGACTTCCAGTTCCCCCATCTTGGATCCGGGCAGCGTTCGGGCGCCCGCCCTGCCGCTAGGGGTCAGCCTGGACCAAGCTTGCACATCCCAAATGTGGACCCGCTACCCCTCCTCCTTGGTTCTTTTGGGGGTAGCGGAGACGTCACGATAACTCCTCATCATGTGAGGCGGAGTTATCCCACCCTGTTATACAGGCTTATTCACGTCCGTTCCTTTCAGCTGGGAGAAATTCTGCTGCCTAACCACCTTATCGGAGCCTTTATCTACGCGGGGAAAGGGCAGGCCATAACACGTTCTGTGGACTTCGAGGAGAGATCCTAAAGGGGTCTTCCTGGTGGAGGTGACTTGAGAGTCTTGACTCAGGGGTAAACAAGGGGACACCAGCGTGGTCCTAGGAGGAGGGGACAGGATGAATCAGCCAGACTCAGATCTTGGGTGATGGACAGACGCACTTGTCCAGTATGGATCGAGTTCCACTGAGCTGCTCCTGCACCATGCTCACTCCACCCCACCCAACCCCCAACCCCGAGCCCCGAGCCCCGAGCCCCTGAGGTCCTCCAGCCTCAGATCCCAGGACCAGGCCGCCCAGGTCCCCAAGGCCCACCAGGGGGCGCGCAGACTGCAGGAGCGCGGCCTGCGGGGAAGCACTGTGCCCTTTCAGAGACCCCGCCCGGGCGGTGGAGGGGGCTCAAAGGAAAGTGGTAACAATAGTAGTTAATAAAATTGCAGTCACCATTTATTGAGTGTCTACAGTATGCAGTTCCTGCGCTAAGCGATTTAAATTATATAGGCGGTTGAAATCTTCCCATGAGTCTAGGTGGCAGGTGCTGTTTTAATTCCCGGTCGCAGGAGAGGAAACAGAGGCTCTAGCTGGCTTTAGGGGAGGGGTAAAGCCCCGGCCCGCACCCTTTGGCGCCAGAATACCCAGCAGCTCCTCTCCCACGGGGCGGGCAAGGTAATGAGCAGTAATTAGAGGTTATTAGCTGTACCTGGAGGGAGGGGCGGGCTCTGCTTTGGGGGTGGGTCTAGGTCTGAGGGGAGGGGCGCTGCTCTCTCCAACCCTGAGTCTGGCTCCGACGACCCTGCCTTGGAGCGGGTTGAGCAAGATGAGAGCAGCCCCCACTCCGCATCGCATGAGCACAGTCACTCTACCATCAGAAACCCAGTTACAGCCCACTCAGACGCGCAGCCGCATGCACGCGGGGGCCTCCAAGGCTCGTCTACACCCCCACACCCCCTTCCCGCGTTGTTTTCGGCCTCCAACTCCTGGGAGCAGGGTGAGAGGGAGGAGGAGGGAAGGGGACAAGGGCCGGTAGTGCCGGCTTCCTGACTGGGCTGCCTTCCGGCGGGCGTGGGAACAGCTGCCGCTGGCTCCCCGTTCCCGCACCCACCGGAGGACAGGGTGCTGCCAATAGGGGGAAATGGGGCCACCCTACGCCCAGGTTAAAGTGGAAGATGGGCCGGGAACCACGGTTGTTACAAGCAGGGGGGTGCCTGGAATATTTGTGGGAGGGCCTGTTAGCCCAATGTTGGGGGACATGTGACCGCCACGTATTTGGGATGGGATCCCCAATATTTGCAAAAACTGCAGGGATCTTGATGTGTAGGAAGAATCTGGGAATCCAAATATTTGGGGCATGGACTTAAATTGTTCTAATGTGATATTATGGGCTTTTTAGATTAGATGTTCAGTGACCTGAGTCCCCAGATTTAAGGAAAGGTCTGGGTGCCCTCAAACTGGGAGAGGAGTCATAACCCTCCATTTGGGGCGGCATGGATTCTCATGTTTGTGGGGAAAGGAAGCTTCCATGTTGGCAGGGAAGAGCAACAATCTCTGTTATGGGATGCAGGGAGCTCCACTGTTGCGGGCGATCTGGGTACCTTCAATTCAATGAAAGGGGTCACAAGCCCTCATTTGGGGGCAGGAACCCTATATTTCGGGGAAAGATGCAAACCTCCATTTTTGGTGGAGGGAGTCCCAAAGTTTGGCGGATGCCCCAGAGGCCTCCATTAGTAGGGATAAAGAGTGTGGGTGGGGGCCAGCAGCCCCTAGCTGGTTTGGAGACCCCACCCCCTCCTGCCTGTTTCCAGGAACAGCTGGGCCCAGCCTGGGTTGTACTGCTGGGAAGCTGGTGACTCAGCCCCTCCCTGCGGCCACAGCTGGACCCTGGCCCATCCCCTCCGGCCTTCACATCTGGGCAGAGACCCAGTCATGAGGGCTAGGATGGGGATCCTGGGTGCACACAATTGGAGGATGATGCCCTTTCCCCAGGGCTGACCACAGCAACAGGGTGGACACCACACTCCATACCAGGAGGGACTCTGGCGGGCCTTTTGCAGTAAAGACACTGACATCCCACCGAGAACTCCCATCCTGTCCTCCTCCGTGTGTGTGTGTGTCTTGAGTCCGTGTAAAGTGTGCTCATTTATGTAGGTGTGAGATGGTGGGTCTGTGATTGTGTGTGCACGGGCATTGTGTCTGCATCTACCTGTGTTTTGGGGCCCTGGGAATTTATGCAACAGCCTGTGATTTGGTGGGGGGGTGCTGATGGGGACTGGGGCACAATGCTTCTCTATATGCAACCTTGTGTGTCTACATCCCTGTGTCATCTTTTTGTATGAGAAGTGTGTGACAATCAGTACCTCTATGTGGCTTTAGGTTCTGTTTTTTTGCGACGTCTTTTCTTGCCATGTGGCTTTCTGTAATAGCATGACCCTGACATGTGTGTCCTTGATTTGTCCACATCCCCATGACAATCGGAGTGTCCCTGTGTGTGCCCTTGTGGGTTTGTCTGTGACTCTAACTTGTGCACCCTCTTTGTGATGACCATGTGACTAAATGGTTGTCGTTTCTGTCCCCACCATGTGTCTCTGTGCCTTTACAGTCTCTGTGTGAGAGGTATGGCTGTGTTGCAACTGGAGTCCTGGCATCCAAGACTTTGTATCTGTGTCTTATTTTGTCTTGATGGTGATGGTGTGGCCTTATCAGAGTACCTATATATACCACCGGTCTGTGAATGGAGATAGCCCTGCCTCCATACACAAGGAATAACAGGTGTGCCTGTGTAACCATCTGGGTCTCCACGTGTGTCTGTGTGTCCGTGTGACCCTGACCGTGTCCGCTGCGGGGCTGGCTGGACTAGTGAAGGTTTGAGCCAGTGTATGGCAGGTGTATCCTGTGTCCGTGTGACACTGGGGGTCATTGGAGAGTTTGTGACCTTGTGGGGGGGGAGTCAAAGTCACACGGGACACCGCGCTCAGCGGAAGCGGAGATGTGCGCAGTGGGCACCAAACGCCCCACGTCCCACTGCTCTACGCCGGGAGGGGCCCCTCCCCGCGCTGCGGAGGCGCGTGCGTCGTGCGTGACGTGAGACACGACAGGGGTCGCTGCATGCGTGGAGCCCGACGCGGTCGTGCGTGCGAGCGTGGGGGGATGGGCTGGCTGCGTGCGCGTGGGCGGCCGCGGGGGTGGGGCGCGCGGGGCAGAGCCCCGCCCCCTCCCCAGGCTTTGGGCGCGGGTGAAACCCGGGAGGGGGGCTGCCGTTAACCCCTTCCTGCCCGACCTGAAACTTGTGGCCCCTCGACGGAGCGCGCGGGGGCTTCCCCGGCGCGCGGGGGCCGTCCCTGCTGAGAGTAACGCCCCCCCCCCCCCTGGAGCTGAGAGACCCCCCCCCAGTTACCATGGGAACCGGAGCCTCCCGCGCGGCCTGACGCGTGCTTCCCCCCTCCCCCAGCCCCGCTCTTCCTTCGGCTCCGTGGTCCACCGGCAGTGCGCTTCCCGCTTCGGGTCTCTGGGGAAGGAGGTTGGGGGTCAGCGAGGCTGGAGCATGCGTGACTCAGGCCAGCGCGGGGGTCCCTTGGCCGCAGCCGACCTTGCTCCCCCTTCTCCACCCCCGTGACTCACCGCGGCTTTCCCCGAGTGTGAGTCAGGCCCCTGGGGAGGGGGCTGCGGACTCTGAGACCCCCTCCAGGCAGTGGGGGCTGAGACTTAAGTTCTAGGGACCTCCCAGTCCAGGGGGGAAGGGCGCCCCTTCCGGGGGCTGACGGTGTCTTCCCTTAGCCATCCCTCGCCAAAGTCGCTGGAGGTGTTTCCCCCCACCCCAGAATTGGCAGGGCCTTCCCCCACAGCCAAGGCCTCCGGGAACCCAGCTCCCACCCCTCCCCCCCAGCCCACAGGAAGTTTTGGCAGAGCCCATCGTGGCGATGAAACGGTTAAAGCCGTTTTCTTATTCATTTCAAACAGGGGCCCCTTTGGACTCAGGGCAAGCCGGGCGCCCCCTTGAGCCAGGCCTCATGGGGGCCTGGGTTTACACTCCACCCTACATGTATCATTTTTAGAGAAGGGAAGGAAGGCAGGTGGTGAGCTGGCTGGGGGTCTTGGGCAGCATTCAGAGCTGGGTTCAAATCCTGCTTCTGCCGTCATTGCAATCTCTGTCTCAGTTTCCCCATATGAAAATGGTGGATAATTTTACCTGGCCCATTGTGTTGTTGTGGGAATTAGGTGAATAATAGAGGGGACGCTTTGCATCCTGAGAGCTGGGCACAGCAATAGGAGGAGGCCTGGCAGGCAGAAGGACCCAGGTTCCTTCTGTCTCCCAGGCCTGGGTGTCAAGGTGCCCAGCAGAAGCCAGGTCTTGCGGGGCGGGCCGTGCCCCACCCAGGCACTCTGAGGCCATGGGGTTCATCCCGTCCACCCCCTGCCCCAGGCAGGCACCCAGGAAGTGAGAGGCGGGGCAGGAATGAGGCGGAACCTGTTGGGCCCGTTGCCTCCCCACCTCCCACCCTCATTCCGGGGCCCTGACAGGCCACCCCCCCCCCACGCTGCAGCCCCACCCCCGCTGCCCTGGACGCCTGGGTCCTGACCCAGGGGTGGCCAAAGGGAGGGGATGTCGGCGGAGACAGCGTCTGGGGAACATCCTGTGGACTGCCGGCTGGACAGACTGGAGGGTCAGCCCCTCCCCGGGCAGGGCAGAAATCGGCTGGGGGCAGAGTAAACATGGCCCAGGGTGGCCAGACTTGGGGGAGGGGATGGCAAGGAGTATACACACACAGTCACCCCAAAAGAGACCCAGTCCAGACACACAAACTCCTCTCACCTTGGCCACAGAGAGACTGTCAAGCAGGGACACACAGACAGGGTCAGACACACATCTGGGCAAGCCGACCCAGCAGCGGCCGTCACATATAGGGCAGAGACAGGGCAGGCTCAGGAGCAAGATGGAAACTCTGCCAAACACATGAAGACATCAGCAGGTCAGAGGCATGCAGGTGGGGTGTGTGTGATACAGATAAATCAACTAGGCACACAGGCAAGATGGACACACTGACAAACACAGGCACAGACAGACATTCGGGTGAGAAGCACACAGCCCAGCAGACACAGCCACACTCACTCGCACTGAGACAAATGTAATAGGCCAGAGACACACAGGCAGGAGAGCAACATAGAGAACTGGGTGCAGACACAGGCAGTCGACACACACGTGTTGATAGACTCAGAGAGAAGGGACAGTTGCTTTCAGGATAGGGACATCTACTACTTCTCGGGAGATGTTCAGACACACACACGCACACACTGTCAGATCCTGACACAAGAGAAAGCAACACACGTGCGTGCACACACACACCAACAAGATCACCAGGTCAGCAAGGTACTCAGAGGCAAGAGAGACAAACCTAAACCTATAGAGAGGTGGATGAAGAGGACACAGATATACCATGATGGAGAAGCCCAGCCTCCCACACACACTGTGCACACACACACTCCCAAGGCTCCAAAGGACCCAGAGACACGGCCTTACACGTACACAATACCTCAGCAGTACCACACACAACTCAGACCCACCTACAGACTAGACAGATGCAAGCAGACAAACGGACATATTTACAGACATGGTCTGGCCAGACAGTCACACCCAGCACAGAGAGGCATGAACAAGCCATAGTCGACATTCGTAAACACACTGGCACAGAGACACCCTGACAGAACCTGTTGGCTAGCGCACGTGCACGCACGCACACACACAGCCACAGAGCTCACACAGACGTACAGACC